>NW_027530357.1:5786550-5835448 GCF_008692635.1 Crocuta crocuta
GGATGCAGTGACCGTGCAACCCAGGGCCAGCCCCAGGGGCTTCCTCTCTTCCCACAGTTGGCAAGGGGTAGCATCAGGACAGGGGCAGGACCGCAAAAGCTGTCCCTAAGTTTGACATGACTTTCTGCTTCAAGAGTCTGTCCCCATACCAGCTTCTATGACAGCGTTTGCTGTCCTTGGCACTACTGCTCCTTTGGACCAGACAATTCTTTGTTGTGGGGGACTGTCCTGTGCACTGCGGGATGTTTAGAGCATTCCTGAACTGTCCCCTCTAAGTAGCAGCACCTGACCCTCGTCCCCGAGTTGTGGACCCTCCCCAAAATATCCCCAGGCATTATCAGCTTGCTTTTGGAGGGAAATTGTCCTTGCTTGAGACTCGCTGTTTTAAGCCAGGCTCATGGTAATTGGCAGGTTGTCACCCACTGGAACGTTTGTTTTCTTTGTGAATAATAATAGTTTCCCAAATTAATTACAATAGGTTCAGCATCAGACATGCCGCCCTCTCTGGTAATGACAATAACAACGTAGTAATAATAGTAATGATGCTATTGATGACACTAACGGCGCTCAGCGTGTACTTGACTTTGCATTCAAGTCCAGACAGTGGCTCTCACCCAGGTTGAGATCACAATCACCCAGAGAGTTTTAAAATTCACAATGCCCCGGCACACCCCAGCTCAATTATATCAGGATCTCTGGAGGTGGGGTGCAGGCATCAATACTTTATGAGTTCCCCTGGGGATTCCAATGTATAAAGAACCTCTCGTCTGGGGGTCAATTTATGTCCACGGTTGCCTGAGACGCTTACTGTTTACACCTGCTTTCCTACAATAGTCATGATGTTTACTTCTCAGGGTGCCCTGGTTCGGACAATAAATTTGCGGTCACCCATCCTACATCTCATGAAGTCTTACCGATTCTTACAGATAGGTGCAGTCATTATCCCCAGCTATGCCTGTGGAGAAATGAGACCAACAGAGATGAAATTGTTGGCTCAAGGTTGCACAGCTTATAAATGGCTGAGTTAGGATTCGAACCCAGATCCGGTCTCCCCTAGAGCTGGGGCACACTGAACCCTGTGCTGTACAGTCTCTCATGCCAGGCTTTCTAGGAAGGACTCCTTCTCCTATTAAGCAGACGAGACTGTATGAAGTCTGTGATAAGGGACATTTTCCTGTGTAATGGCAACATTCATGTTTTTCAAGATCCTAAAGCATCTTTGAGATAACACGTGCATTTTTTTCCTTCTTGGAATATTCTTTTATTTTTTATTTTTTAAATGTTTATTTATTTTTGAGAGAGAGAGAGAGAGGCAGAGCATGAATGCGGGAGGGACAGAGAGAGAGGGAGACACAGAATCCGAAACAGGCTCCAGGCTCCAAGCTGTCAGCACAGAGCCTGACGTGGGGCTCAAACTCACGAACCATGAAATCATGACCGGAGCTGACGTCGGATGCTTAACCGACTGAGCCACCCAGGCACCCCTCTTTCTTGGAATATTCTTTTATTTGTTGTTGTTTTTTGCCATGTAAAACAGCACAGTCTTTTCCCAATTGGGGTAAGCCAGGTTATGCTGTGGTAACAATTCCCAAACCTCAGTGCGCTAAAAACCAAATGAAGATTTTATTCACTTCGCTTCTATTTCTCACTTCTGCTACCTATCTGTCTTGGGTCAGCAAGTAGGGCTCTGTTTGTCATGGTCACTCTGTGTGTGATCCTGGCTGATGGAGAGGACAGGATCCCTCCCACAGCTAATTAATAGAAACATGCACACTGGCATTTCAATGCTGTATGTAGCTCAGGAAGTGACACGTGCCGCAGCGCTCAAAAACCATTGGCCAGAACTGGTCACAGGGCCCTTCCCAAACAGAAGAGGGCCAGAAAATAAAATCTTGAGGTTAGAGGGCTGGGAACACAAGATAAACAGCAGAAATGACAACCGCCTACGTGTTTACTGAAGAAAATTTGGAAAAATGAGAAAACCGTAAAGAAGATTAAATGGCTGGGACGCCTGGCTGGCTCAGTCCGTTAAGCCTGCGACTCGATTTCCGGCTCAAGTCATGAGCTCACGGGTTCGTGAGTTCGAGCCCCGAGTCAGGCTCTGTGCTGATGGTGTGGAACCTGCTTGGGATTCTCTGTCTCCCTCTCTCTCTGCCCCTCCCTGGCTCTTTCTCTCTCTCAAAATAAATAAATCAAATTTAAAAAAAACTGTAAAAGATTAAATGGCTTCTATAGATGGAATATTTGTGTGCCTCCAAAATTCATATGTTGAAACTTAAACCCCAAGGTGAGGGCATTTGGAAGTGGACCTTTTAGAAGGTGATTAGGTCACGAGGGCAGAGCCTTTGTGATGGATTAGTGCCCTTATTAAAGACACCTCAGCAACTTCCCTTATCTTCTGTGCATCAGCAAGCAGGTGGCCACCTATGAACCAGAAAGTGGACTCTCACCAGACACGGGATCTTCTGACACCTTGATGTTGAACTTCCAGCTTCCAGAACTGTGAGAAATAAATATCTGTTGTGTAAGCTGCCCAGTATTTGGTTGGAGCCGCTGGAAAAGACTGGATAACACCTAATTCTACCTGGTAGAGGATTATCACTGTTACCTTGTTAAACATTTGCTTTGTATCCTTTTCATTTGTCTTTGGACACACACAAGCACACACACACACACATACACACACAATTAAGGAGTTAAGATTGTGCTTATTTTCATTTAACAAAAATTACCTCCTGTAATTTTTCTGATCCTGAAACAGTTTTTAAATATATGATCTTAGCAAAATATTCCATTGTAAGACTCTCCCTAACTTGATTTCCCGGGTTTTCCATTGTTGGATATTTAAGTCGTTTCTGGTTTTCCTATAATTGTGCAATGATCACCTCAGACATAAATCGCTGTGTGTCTCTGATCATTTCCTCAGGTTAAAGTGCCAGAAGAGGAATTCATTGGCTGATTAATAGAAACATTTTGGATGCATGTGATAAATTGTTTCCATGAGGTTATACCAATTCACGCTTCTGGAAGAAGTCCATGAGAATACCCTACTCGCTGCTTTTCCCTAATGTTAGCCAATCCCATCTCTACATCATCACCAACCTTGAGAAGAATCTAAATTCTGTCTATTTTATCTGAATTTCTTCATTTGTTAGAAAGACTGATTTTGGGGGGGGGTATGCTTATGAGCTTTGTATGGTTTTGTTTTTATGAGTTGGTAGTTGACGTACTTTTTCTATTAGAGTGTCTGCCTTTTTGATTAATTTCTAAGAGTTCATCATACATGAACCATTATAAGTTAAGCCTTTGCTCTCATAAGTTAGAATTTTTTTCCTTCAATTCTGTCAAATGTCACCCCCTTCCAGGTGTTTTTATTTTTGTGGGTGATTCAACAGGTTTTGATTTCCCCGTGAAGTCACGCTCATTAATTTTCTGCATTTTTGTTCCTGCCACTATCTTGTTTTTTTAAATGTTTATTTATTTTTGAGAGAGAAAGAGAGATGGAGACAGAGTCCAAGTGAGGGAGGGGCAGAGGGAGAGGGAGACACAGAATCCGAAGCAGACTCCAGGCTCCGAGCTGTCAGCACAGAGCCCGACGTGGGGCTCGAACCCACGAACTGTGAGTTTGTGATCTGAGCCAAAGTGTGGCGCTTAACTGACTGAGCCACCCAGGCGCCCCTTCCTGCCACTGTCTTTATGCTTGGGAAGGTCTTCCCTGTTGGTAGATCAGAAGCTGGTTCCTATTTAGATTCTTCACATAACCTGTTTAATATCTTTACTGTTTGACCTTGGGCAAGTCACTTAACCTGTCTGTGCCTCAGTTTCCTCCTCTCTATCCTGGAAATATAACAGTACCAGTTCATATGGTGAGTGACAGGGTTGAGTTAATTCATATAATGCTTCGAGCCCGGCACAGAAAAAGCCTATACATGCATTAGCCTATTAAGGCTCTTACTAATTCATCCCAGTAATGTGACTAAATACATAATCAAGTGTCCTAACATCTATCAAGCCACCTGGCTTTCTAATTTATTGATTGCTCTATTTTCTTTGTGTTAATACCACAACTTATATCTTCTGTAGCTTTTTAAAAAAGTGTTTTAAAATGTTTATTTATTTTCAAAAGAGAGAAAGAGAGTGACAGAGCACACGTAGGGGAGGGGGAGAGAGAGATACCCACAGAAATCCGAAACAGGCTCCAGGCTCCGATCTGTCAGCACAGAGCCTGACGCAGGGCTTGAACTCACCAGCTGTGAGGTCATGACCTGAGCCAACGTCGAACGCTTAACCGACTGAGCCACCCAGGTGCCCCAATATCTTCTGTAGCTTTGAACTGTTCTTTAACATGTGATGGTATAAGCGCTCACAAGCCCAGCTCTTACCTCCAAATTCCTTGGCCATTTTATCCTTTTATTTATGTATTTTTGTGGGTAAGTGTGCTTTTTATCACATCCACCAATAAAGAATTCATGAGGATGAGACTGTTGATGGGTCCTGGCTCCTTGGTGGGAGAAACAAGAAACTCTGAAGAATGCAAATACTTCGGGGGAAATTCTGCGAACTTCGGAGTCGTTCAGCGTGTGAAGATTGCCAGCAAATTTGAGAACAGCCCCCGGGCTCTCCTTGAACATGGAAGAAGCCAGGCAGGCAGGAGATTCGTGAGAGTCACCTGATCTAGATTCCCGAAGGACCTGCACACGCTTGTGTGATTTCCTTGCCACCAGTGGAATTTATTTATTTAGTTTTTAAATGTTTTATTTATTTCTGAGAGAGAGAGGCAGCGTGAGCAGGGGAGGGTCAGAGATACAGGGAACACAGAATCTGAAGCAGGCTTCAGGCTCTGAGTTAGCTGTCAGCACAGAGCCCGGCATGGGGCTCGAACCCACGAACCGCGAGATCATGACCTGAGCTGAAGTCGGACACTCATCTGACCGAGCCCCCCAGGCATCCCTGCATCAATGGAATTTAAGCCCTCCCACTGTATGTGAGTCTCTGCTTCTGGAAGGACAGGAGATGCACTGCTTGGCCGTACCTCCTCCTTGGCAGGAACCGTTTTTGAAGGAGAGGAATCGGATATGGGAAACATTTTAGGGGACGCTCCAGACGGTGGATTCACTCCATGTAATCACAACTGCTAACGTCCTTACTTAGGTCGGGTGCTGGGGCAAACCAGGGGTTTAGAGTTCGATAAACCTGGATCAGAACCTGGTTCTACCACCTGCTCGCTGTGTGACCTTGGCCGAGTGGCTTAACCTCTCTGAGGCTCCAATTTCCTCATCGTTATACTAAATGCACTGGTACCGCTTTTCTCTCGGTGAAGTAATGCCTGTGCCTGGCTGTCGTTAGCACCTTGCCCTTATCGCTGTGGTCATCATGCTTGTTATCAGTAATGTCAGTGTTTGCGGCGAATGTTCCTGTGTTTTCTTTCTCGGAGGCCTTTCCCTGTGGAGGTCACGGCCAGGGCTATTTGGAACCTCTGGCGTGTGTCCTGGAGCTTCCTGTGCAGCCCAGGGTCTCAGATCAGCCTGCCCTGGGAAGGGCCAGCCAACCACAACTTACCCGAGGCTGTGGCAGCCCAGGAAGGCAAGCGAGCCCTGTGCACACCTTTATTTTGGACTCTTGGCTTCCGGAACTCGGAGGAGAAACTTTTGTGGTTTTAAGCCACCTCATTTGGTTACGTCGGCCCCTGAAAATTAAGACAGTGGCTTTATGGGGGCAGCACCACCGACTAGGAGACAGGAGGCTTGGCCCGACGGCCAGCGGGCCGGGCTGGTCTCAGGCTTGGGTCTGGCTTTCACCTCCGAGCGATCTCGGACAACTCAACTTTCCTCTCTAGACCTCACTGTCTCCGCCTGCGCCTTGGCGAGTTGGCGGGTTCGTGGGTGGCACACTCTTCCCAGCCAGATGAAGAGGGCTGTGTGGTGGTGCTCTCCTTGGGGAGAACTGGTGAGCAGGAGAACGGGGGGCCCTTGCCCCTCCAAAGGGCGCTGCCGTCGCTCAGCCCTTGCAAATTGCTGCCGGGCAGGAGGGCTGGCCCGAGGTTGCTGGAGCTTCTTCTTTCTCAAGAGAACGGAGAAATCAAGACATTTTTGTAAAACTCTAGGTGTGAATGTCTGCAGTGAATTCCCATGTCCTACAAGCATGACTTGGGCTGAACCAAGCAATCCTGAAAGCCGGCAGCGAGCTCTGATCTCATTGACCTGAAGTCTCTCTCTCTCCCCCACCCGCTGCTGATTCTCTGACTTATGGGAATGCCCGTGGGTTCCTGAGCCCCGTCCTTGGCGAGCCGGGGGCACGGACTGGGGAGGACAGCTGCGGCACAGGAAGATCCTGGGCTCACGGCGCGCCCAGGACCCGCTGGCAGGAGAAAACCCAAGGGGCTTGGTCCACAAGTGGCCGCTGGTTCACGGTTCCTTTCCGGCCGCGCTGCTGGCTTTCTGGTCGCAGGCTTGATTTCTAGGTGCAAAGCTTGAGCCCACTAGCCAGCCTGGGCTCCATGGCGCCCCATAAATCACAGGCTATTCTTATTGTTAATAAAACCCAGCCTCGGCTGGAGGTGCTAAGGAAACGTGGCACAGGAGAAAGCAAGGCTTGAAAGTGGAGACGGGTCACGCCCCGTGAGCACATGATTGGAGAGTGCCGCGTTTTCCATGGGACGGCAGGTCCCCGCTGGTTTTCACCCATCACATGTTTAGGGGCGCTCGCTGGGTGCCAAGCACCGTGTAGGTGCCCAGGATACAGGGCATAAGACAGACTCCTCCCTGCCATCTTGGAACCGAGAGAAGCAATCCTTTAAAGCGCGAGAAATGCAGGTGCAGAGCAGGGCTCGTGGGGGAGTCTGTGGGAGGGGCCAAAGATTTGTCCCCCTGAGGACCGATGTTTCAGTGTCACAAAGCCCGCCCGGAGAGGAGCAGGCGCGTAAGAGCCAGCGCCCGGCCGAGGGCCGTGACCCAGCGTGGGAGTGTGGGGGTTCGAGACCCAGCGTCCGGGTGGCTTCCCTCGGCCGCCACATTCCCATCTCGGAAGTGAGAGAGGTTCCCTTCGAGACAGTCGCTTGGGCCCATCAACCTCTGCGAGCACGTGACTCTTTGGTGACAAACTGCAGTTGAGGCGGGCGGGGACGTTTCCAAGGCACCTGTTTGGCCTCTGTCCGTCTGAATTTAAAGAGCTGCACGGCAGCTGTGGAGGGTAGAACAAGACATTCCCACCTGCAGGGAATCATCACGTCTGTGGAGGAGGGTGGCACTGGCCGCTCCACCACACGCACCCCGGGGGTTGGCCCCAGGCTACAAGGCTTCCTCTTCCCGCCGCCAAGTCATGAAGGGGATGTCGTCGGCTCGCTGTGCGCTAAGTGCATGCGGCCCTGACTCACACAGCAAACTTTGGTCAAGTCCCAAGCACCGGCGAGGCTCTGGGGGCGCGACAAATGACACGGGGAGACTCGAGACTTGGCACGCAGCTCACGGGAGCCACAGAATGAACAAGAACATGGTGATGGCGAGGAAGTGAGACAATGAAATGAAGTAGTCTGTGTATGCGTGCAAGAGACAGAGCGAGATGGAGAGAGGGAGACAGAAAGAGATAGAGAGAGACAGAGAAATGAGAGAGAAAAGAGAGAGACAGGCCGACCAAGAGTGGTACTTGAGGCTGTGCAGTCACAGAGGCCCACCTGGAAGAGGTGACCTTTTTTTTAATGTTTATCTTTGAGAGAGAGAGAGAGAGCTGGGGAGGGACAGAGAGAGAGGGAGACAGAGGATCCAAAGCGGGCTCTGTGCTAACAGCATCAAGCCCGATGTGGGGCTCGAACTCACAAACTGCAAAATCAGATGCTCAACTGACTGAGCCACCCAGGCGCCCTGAGGAGTGACTTCTGAGCAGAGACGTGACATCTGTCAGGTGAGACCAGGAGAAGGGCATTCGAGGCACAGGGCACAGCAGGTGCAGAGGCTCTGAGCCGGGAACGAGCTTGGAGAGTTCAAGGAGGAAAGACAGTGGAGTGCTCAAGTTTAGGGAGCCAGGGGGCAGCTGGGGAGGGGTCAGGGCCAGAGCAGGGAGGGTCTTTTCTTTCCAAGCACAGCGAGAGCCTCCTGACAGGTGTTGACCAAGGAGTCGACATGCCCTGATTTATGTTTTGCAGGAGACCCTTGGCTGCTGTGAGGAGCAGCAGGAGCGGAAGCAGAGAGGCCAGTTTGGAGCCTGCTGGACTTGTCCAGGCAGGAGATGACCGAAGGGGTCGTTTCTGAACCATCTTTTGGGGACAAAGCTGCCATCATTTGCTGATGGATCAGCTCTAGACACTCAGGGAAGCTTGAAGAATCAAATACACTCCTTTGTTTTTGGCTATTTATTTATATTCAGTTCCCATAAGTAGAAATATACATTTACAGATATATGTACATGCACACATATGTAAATATGTATATGCATATGCAAATATGTATTCACATATATATTTATGGTCAATCTCTACACACTTAACCCCCATAAATATATTTATTATTGATACGGAATCCCCACGGCCACCCCTGGAAGTGGATAGTATTATCCCCATATTATGGCTGGGGAAACTGAGGCATGTCTGAAGGTCAGTGCCGGAGCTCAGATCCAGGTTAGCTTGGCCCCTAGATGCCATTTGGAATCCTCTCTGCTTGATTTCCTCTCTTCCTGCCCGTGTAGCTCTGTTCCTTCCTCGGGGACCGGCTTGCCACCCAGGACCCAGCCCGTTGCCCTGGCTTTGGGTGAGAGAGCTAGTCGGTGCAGCTCAGTCGGGTAACCCCTGAAATGTCAGATCCTGTCAGCTCTCCCGGGGCAGAGATCAGCGGGGCAGAAGGCGCCTCTGGGACCCGCTCTGGGAAGTGTGTCTCACCAACCCTTTGAATGCTACCCGGGATCTCTGCGCCCCCTGCCCCTCCTATGGCTTCTAGCTTTCCACTGGTGACAGCTTCAATGATCTCCTGTGACAGGGGGAATATGCAGCCACAGGGATGCAGCTCCGTGCCCGGGAAACGTCACCTCCAATCGATGTCATGGAGGAGAGCGAAGCAATTAAAGAGCCAGCCAATTCTTGCAGCTCTGCCTCCAGGGAAACTGCGGGGGTCAGAGAGGGAGATGGGGAGGCAGGCGGAGGAAGGGACGGCAGCAGGGAGAGGGGTGTAGCGTGGCAAGTCAGGCGACACAGAGTAGGTGCGCAGGAAGTGTGTGTTGAATACATAAGTGAAGACGGTGGCTACTGTGGCATCCAACCCTTCAGATCCCACACCCTCCTTGCCCCAGCTTGAGACAGTCCCTGTCTCCAGCTCGCAGCTGAGCCCTTTCTACAGGACTTGCCCTTGGCTGAACTTGCCTCGACTCCCTTGGCTGAAGGGAGCTGCCTGCCCCCTCTCCGGGGGGGACACCTCTACCCAATGACTGATCAACCTGGGTGTGGAAAGGCCCAGCCCCTTTGTGTTGATTTAAAACAGCTCTGATGAGCCCTCCTAGCTGCCGAGCTCCCTGGAGGACTGCCTGAGACCTTTGCTGCAATGCCTCACAGCCCTCCCCCTCCCCCGACCCCGCCGGTCCACCTTGGCGCAATCCTTGCAGCCTTTCAGGTGTCATTCCTGCGAGGGGCCCCCAGTGACCCCTCTGTATGCAAATCTCAGCCTCAGAGCACCCGATCTAGGGCAAATCCCTCAAGGGACAGCTACCCTTGGTGCGCGGGCTGTTCTCGATGTTCACCCATCCCCCTTCCAAGTTCAACCCCGGGCTCCCCTTTGTCGAGAAGAATCTGGGTAATGGGTGGAATGGAGGGGGAAGAANAATCTAGGGCAAATCCCTCATGGGACAGCTACCCTTGGTGCGCGGGCTGTTCACGATGTTCACCCATCCCCCTCCAAGTTCAACCCCGGGCTCCCCTTTGTCGAGAAGAATCTGGGTAATGGGTGGAATGGAGGGGGAAGAAAAAGTAGGAAAAAAGTCACAGAGGCCTTTCAATCTCCATAACAAAAATCGCCAGAGTTCAGGGAGTGGGAGAAGGCCGGAAAATCTGTGAAGGGGGAGGTTCAGGGAATTGATGTTTGGAAGGGGGAGAGAGAGGGTACTTCCAGGTGTGGCTGACATCTGAATGGAGGAGGGTCCAGAGCAAGGTAGGGATGAGAAGAGAATTTTAAAGATGCTGGTTGAACATTGGCAACGCACCATCCTCTCCTCGCTGGGGGTTTGATGAAGGAGGGAATAGAGATCGAGAACACGTTTACTTGGTTCTCTGACGGCAGAGGCTGGGCTCCATGGGAGGCTGGGTTACACAGAAAGGGTGTTCTTGAAGGTGAAGGAAGAGAGCATAGCTCTGAATTAGTGGGAGGGATAGAAAACAAGGAAGGAAGAGGAAATATCCCCATGGCGTGGAGAGGAGTTGAATAGAAGCAAAGAGAAACAGGATGAAGTCGGAGCAAGAAAGACATGTCCCTTCCCCATTGGGCACGTCAGCTGGATTGCTAGCGCCCAATCTCCTATTGTTGAAACTCTTCTGTCTGCAGCCTTCTGTGAGTATAGGCGGCTTCTTGCACAGGGATTGGTACTAATGGGTGGAAGTGTGGTGTATTAATTAGGGTAAGGCCCAGTGGCTTAACAAAGAGTGAAATAACAGTGGCCTAAGAGAACCTGGAAGTTTCTTTCTCTTGCGATGGTCTAAGCATAAGCAGTGGATTTGGTATGATTATGTCACAGTGACGGAGTCCTAGTCCTGAATTCCTTCTAGCTTGTTTCTCTCCATTAGCCGTTGGGATCCAAGGTGACTGCTTCAGTTCCTGCCATCAAATCTACATTCTGTTCAATGGGATGGGAGAATGGGGACATGGAAGACTGAGTCTTCCATTTATGGAGATGGCTCATTGTTTCTGTTGACTTGCTGTTGGCCAGAACTCAGTCACAAGGTCATGGCTTAGATTCAAGGAAAATTGAAAAATATAGTCTCTATGGAGGTAGCCATGCACCCAGTTAAACTTGATGGATTCTGCTACTGAAAAAAGAGTGGAGGGATGGCATTTGGGGGGTAGCTGGCAGTCTTTGACACAGATGAGCATCTGATGGTGACCCAAGCATAGGCTGGCAGGGGCTGAGGAAGTGGCTTGTTACAGAGACAGACACTGGTAGAAAGAATGGGCTGTTGAGGAAGAGAGGGGAATGGAGCTGGCAGGTTCTGAGAGAGGTAGAGGCAGAGAGAGTGGTCAGTTACCGAGCTGCAAAATCCGTCCCAGTTCTCAGTTCTGAAAATAGGTGTTGTTACATATCAGTTAGGATGCGTTTGGCTGGGAAGAACAGAAAGTCCAGACTGAAACTTAGACAATAGTTTAAGTGTCTAATTTCATGTCATGGAAGTCCAGACATAGTGTGGATTCAGGCAAAGATTAGGGGACAGTTCAATGATGTCCCTAGGATTCTATGACTTGGGTCATTCTTCAGTCTGTCATCCTTATTTGTGGCTCCATCCTCAGGCTGACTGGTTCCATTCATTGTCACATCATGATGGCCAACAGCTCTAGGGTAACTGGCTTCCTTGGTCCTATCTGGTCATAGACATTGAGAGAGAAGAAACTGTTCTACGCTCATGTGCAAAAAGCTCCCTCCAGTTAGACTGGACCAAGTTAGATAATGTTATCTCCTTGGAGAACAAAGGTGCATATGAACTTAGACTCAGTGGCTTCCACATCTGGAGACGGGGGTGGAGTGGATACTTGGCTAAAATCAGAGTTCCGTTAGGTTTCTACTGGGACCTGTAAAGTTTCCATTCACCTTACAGGAAACTCCTTTTTCCTTAAGGTGGCCTGAGAATGCCTTATCCCTGAAACCCAGAATGATTAATTAAGGCATCAATAAAACATTCAAAGGCAAGATGCTCCAAAGGGCTGAAGGAGGAAGGGGGGAAAAAAAAAAGAGAGAAGGAGAGAGGTGGTCATACATGCTAGGGAGATTCTGAGGGGAGAAGCTATTGCCAGTGCCTTCCAAGGTCATTCAAGACAAGTTGTGTCATGGAGAGAAGTCACGTGGGAAGCCATTTTGGAGGAAAATCTAGGTCATCTGAGAACATCTTAGGCAACTTACAGATTAGGCACAAAGAAGGGGAATAGAAAAGTCCTATCCTGCATGACCAGAGAGACCACGAGCAGGGCAGCAACTCGCCATATTGGATAAGAACATCCAAAGGATGCCCCAGTTGATGGCCACATTCAGGATGGCATACAGGTATCATTCCAAGGGCCACTGTGATTTGTGTGGCTCTTGGATCAAACCTTGAGTAGGATTCAGAATCCTAATGAGTTGATATCCCTGAACTACTTACTCAGATTCCAGAACTTTCTTAGTTTTACTCTCTGCCTTTGAAGAGCTATTCCTTGGCAGTTTGAATGTCACTTTCCTTTTATATGAGTCTTTCTGGAGATGGTCCGAGTATCTTCCTTGTGTTTAAAGGACAGAGGGGTGTTTCTGAAGTTGGGGTAAACCCAGGATTTGAACACTAGGTTTCTTCACTCAATTTCAATATGTGTGATTAAAGAAAAAACTGTGTACTTGAGATGCATGATCCAAGGATCAGATTTGCATCTGGGGGGAAATCTTGAAAACTTCCTTACCCTGATTGCTCCAGTCCTCAAGATCACAGAGCACCTTTCGTTCCTACGATTTCATTCATTCATCTATTCATCCACAACGGCAACTTACCGCTGTGCTCGGGAATACCATTGTCCTCACCTTGACATTCAGATGCCAGTGCTAAGGCACCCTTCTTGACACTCCTGAGTTTAATTTTGCTCTTTGCTTGGGTTCCTTTCAGCCAGGTTCTGGGGACTTTATACCATCTTCTTTTAAAGTGGTACACGCTTGGACACGATAAATGAAATCATGGCATTTCAAGGGTAGATCTAGGCATTGACACGGAAAGGAAACTGACGTGAAGAGTGAAATTAAACTCAGGAATGTCAGGAAGTGTGCCTTAGCACCTGCCTCTGAATGTCAAGGTGAGGACAATGTCTTTTTGTTTGTTGCTGCTGTTTCTTCTTCTTCTTCTTCTTCTTCTTCTTCTTCTTCTTCTTCTTCTTCTTCTTCTTCTCCTTCTCCTTCTCCTTCTCCTTCTTCTCCTTCTTCCACTTCCACTTCTGCCTCTTCATCATCAGGCAATAGCCATCAAAGAGTCTAAGGAAGCAGAGAGAAAGCAGGGGATCGCTTGAAATTTTCAGATTTTATACCCCCGTCTGGATTCTCCTGCTGAGAAGCAGGCTGGACACTCGCTCAGACCTGGAAACCCACACCAGACATCTAATCCTAGAAGTCCTCTCCTGATGGTTTTTGGCAACATTGGGCCTCTTTGGGCCAAGGGTTTAGTGCCAAGAGTAATTGTGATTTATGCCCCTAACCCTTTTGGGTGCAAAATGGTTTTGATTAGATGCATACCATGTTTATTAAGCCTTGCACAAAGCAGGCTGGGGGCTTGACTGGTCTGCCATAAAAGGGAGGGAGATTTACACGGCTCCCTACAGGACTCATTTAATCTCTTGGGGATTTACTGACCTTCAATTAGAACTGTTAAGTACTGTTTACACGGTCCCTAATTCATACAAGACCGATGTAAGGTTGAGTTTTGCTTTCATTAAGCTCCTATGAATCAAGGAAATAAAAATAAAAAGTCTTTGCCAAGCAAGATGTAATTTGGGTAAAAACACAAAAAAATTGAATGCCAAAAGCTACTATGAGTTGAAAGCCTTACTTTGCTATCATTTAGGAGTGGCCCGATACTACAGATTTGATCTATTTTTAGGATGGGTTTACAAAGAGAAAAGAAAAAAAAAAAACAATGGTTGATCTGAGATTATTTGCATGACTTTGATTAGCTTTACAGTTTTAAAACTCTTATGGAGAGTTGGGACAAGTCAGATCCTTGACCTCTGTTGTTCAAAAATCAGGGTTTGTTTTTATTTACTAGAAGGAAAAGTGCAATTCATCTGTGATAGGAACTCCTTGTGCACCCAGAAATTGCCTTTAGCTGTGCCGTGGAGCTACAGAACATGGACTCCATTGGGTTTATTGAGGACTGAGGCTACATAAAACCATAAAACATCATCCCTATACATTATTCAAGGATCTTGGGGGAAAACACAGCAATGTTGGATGAGAAGCCACAAACTCAAATCCCCACAGGGTACAGACAGGTGAATTAGCCTCACTGGGCATTCCTTGGGTAAAGTCAGGAACTCAAGTTCTCTCTAAGGAGACACTCACGGCTCAGCTACGGGCTCAGCAAATCCCTTTGCCTGAGTTGCTAGAAGGTGTTCCTTCTTTCTCCTGGATTTGGGACTCATTCCTGAAGGAGAACCCTATGCAAAATGTTCAGAGCCACAGAAGTGAGTTCAAATCCTTTGACCCATTACAGGCATTGCCTCCAATTTCTGCCTAAGAAGCAGAGCCTCTAAGCTATGAGAGTGTAGGATTGTACAAAACAAATTCAACAACAGGGTAGCACGATAAACACCACGATCGCAGCCCACAATGATCTTAGCCACATCACGTCCCTGAATACTTCCAACTATCCTGTGTGGTGTTTGACAGATGGGGAGACTGAGGCGCAGCAAGGTGAAGTCTTCTGCTCGGGAAGTGGCAAATGAAGACTCTCACTCAGTCTCAGAGCTCAGAGCCTGTGTTCTTGGCCATCACGAAATATCATACGAAGACTGAGATGGAATCTTAGTGTTTCTCTTTATTATGTAATCTGGTCTTTGTGCAGAGTGCAGTAAACTTAGGGTGGAGTAAATAGGGTGTAGATCTCTGTACAGCCATGCATGCCTCTACCCATTGGTGTCTTCTCATGTGAAATGAATTATTCCCTGGAATATGAGGGGCTTGGGGACCAGTACTGGAGCCTGCTGAATCAAACCACATTTTCTATATCCCAAGATCCACCAGTAAAGCTGACATCCGATGAGATCCCTTTTCCCACTGACCAGAGAATAGAAGAATTTCAATGGTGGATGAAATACTGAGTTGGATCAACAACACCCCCCCCCTCCGCCCCCGTCCCTTTGGCAACCTGGTGATGAGTTCAGCTCTTGCTCAGATAAATTGCAGAAGGTATTAGACAGAGAAACTCCCACACTTCACCCTCGGGTGGCTTAATGTCTCTGTCTCAGATTGGGTGTTTCCAGAAGTACCTAGGATTTGAAGACAGATAGTTTGATTGGGGAGGGATCCCAGGTAGCCGGGGTAGGGAACTAAGGACATCAAAAGAGTGTATGCATAAGCGAGCTACAACCGTGAAGTAGGGTTGCCAGATAAAAGCTGCTTCATTATAACTGAGTGTCAGAAAAACGACTTTTTAGTGTAAGTGTGTCGTATATTACATGGGCCTTTCCTATACTGTTTTTCCTTGTCTATCTGAAATCTAAAACTAACTTGGCTCACTGTATTTTTATTGGCTGTGTCAGGCAGCCTTTCACGAGGGGCTTCTGGGAGATGGTGTGGCACGCGCTTCAGAGCTGTCCCCTTGGAAAGGCAGGGAAGCAGGGGTGTTCACCCTCCATCTCACACTTGCCATTGTTGGAGGGCTGCTCCCGGGCTCGTCATCTCCTTCACTTCTCTCCTGCCTTTTGCAAGGCTGGACCCGCGTCTTCAGGTAGAGAAAGCCCTAGGTACGAGGGCACAAGTGCTTGTGCCCCTGAGATTAGGGTGGGGGTGCGCAGGCTACAGAATTTAAGTAGCTGCTTGCTCTCAGCAACATGCAAGGACAGAGTCAGCCTCATTCCCTGCACACTGGCCTGGCCCTGGTTTGCAGGAAGGGGTCTCTGGCAGTGACGGGATGGGGGCAAAGCACCAACAGATCTGCTGTGGTCTGTGAGCCTACAGATAAAGGGATTGCAGGATGGAGGACGCCAGGTAGGGGATTCTGTTGCCTTCCTTGAGTTTTAAAGATTTTCCTCTGTAGAGCCCAAGTTTCCCCAAATTTACAAAGACCTGCCTGTTTGACACAGGAAAAAGAATTTACTCTGGGGGCGCCTGGGTGGCTCAGTTGGTTACGCATCTGATTTCAGCTCAGGTCATGATCTTGCAGTTCGTGAGTTCGAGCCCCGCGTCGGGCTCTGTGTCTCCCTCTCTCTCTGCCCCTCCCCCACTCATGCTCTGTCTCTTTCTCTCTCTCTCTCAAAAATAAATATTTTTTAAAAACCTTAAAAAAAAAAGAATTTACTCTGACCTTTTCCACCGAGTATCCAGCTCTCTCTACTACTTGCTTATGGGCCCTTCCTTCATGTTCGGTTCTTACGGCCCAGTTTTGGGGTGCATCCCATGTCTAGTATAATAATTATGAGACAATCGTCTAGTCCAGGAGGTGGGACTGGTAGCTCTCTGACGCTGCCATTTTTTATTTCTTGGAAGAAGTGATACATCTGAGATCGATCTGAACTGACGGAGAAGGAGATGAGGAAGGGAGCTTGGCCAACCTCAGCAAGGAGAGATTCTGGCCATCTGACCTGTACGGTGGTAAGGTGGTGCATGGAGGAAAGAAATTTTCCTCTCCTCTGCTCCTCTCTTTCTCCCACCCTGCTATTCACATACTCATGTGTACTGAGTATCTTCTTGGCTCTGGAGTCTATGCTTGGTCATTTTATCTACACCAGTGGCANAAGGCATGATTTTCCTTAAGTAAGTTTTCTAACATGCTATGCTATGAGCAGATTCTTCATGTTGTTTAGAGAGTCCTCATTTCCTGTACATTTTTGCTTACTTACATCTCTTTGTATGTGGCATCGTGGTTTTGAGCATGAACTTGAGACGTAGAACAGGGGTGTGAATCTAGCCCCCAGCACCTGCCAGGTGTCCTGGAAACTGAGCAGATCACTTAACCTTTCTGTGCTGAAGTTCCATGCCTATGGCGTGGGGATGAGAATGATATTTGTCGTATAAGGTTGTATAAGAGTCAAGAGAGGGAAGGTCATGCTCCAATAATTACCAGTCTCTAAATCTCAATGGACTTAGAACTCAAAAAACCACATGCTTATTTTTTATTCATGCTACGTGTTCTTTGCACATCTTCTCCTATCATCCTCGTCCTTGGACCAAGAGGAGCCAAGGAACATTTACAGAAACAGAAGGTATTGGCAGATAAGTTGGATTAATGAGTTAGATCAACACCCACTTTGTTGATTTGATAGTGAGTTAAGCTCATCTCTCGATCATTCTAAATGGGATTTGCCAGATTAAATGGATTAAGATTGCTGTTTCCGAGTGGGTAATCCCCAAAGCAACTGGAATTTGAATGGAGGAAGATTTGAGGGGGCGGGGGAAATGATTCCAGGAAGCACTGGTAGGGAAGTGACCAAATGAGAAAGGAAGGGAAGGAAGCTAGTACCAGATGGGTTAGTGGGCAGGTATAGCAACTGGGGCTCAGTTCCAAAGGTGACCAAGGGCCCACCAACTGGAGAGGCACTCCTCACAGTGGCAAGGAGAGGGTGCTACACATCCAGGTCATGCACTGACAATTAAATGTTCCAACCAGGCAGCAATAGGTGTAATTTTTCCCATGCGCTATTGGCCAGAATTAGTGACATGGCCCAACCCAAATTCAAGAGACCTGGGGGAGTGCAATTGCCCTAATGGCAGGAGAACTGGGCATTTTATCGGGCAGCACTTATATCTATCGCAGGTTGCGTGGGGTCCGATGGAATAATATTTGTAATGCACATCATATAGAAACTGGCATAGAGCGAATGCACAGTAAATGTTGGTTGCTCTTTTCATTAGGACGATGTATGTCCCATGAGGTTATGAACAACTTGAGGGGAGGGACCTTGTCATACTTCTAATAATACTGACATTTATTGTTGAATACTTTCCGTGTGCTGGGCACGTTGCCAAAAGGCATCCCCATAGCCACCCTAGGAGGTAGGTAACTACTATTTTCAATCTTATATTACAGGTGGGGACACCAAGTCTGAGTGGGATTAAGTAACCTGATCAGGCTCCTTGAGCAAGTGAGTGACAGCACACGAACTTAAACCCGCCCACGCCGAGGCTCCTGCATCTGGCATCATGCATTTGCACCTCTTGACTTTGGACTGCAAGCCTCTAGCCCTGAGCTCTAAACAGAGTGGGGCTCCAAGAGCATTTGCAGGATTGACCGGAGTAACTTTTTGAACTTGTAATACATCAAAGACCTTCCACCTACTCCTTCTTCTCTCATGCATTCTCCCCCCAAATGGCCACACATCCCATGCTCTACACTGTTGGCCAACACAACCTTCCTCTTGCTGTTTAATTGCTGTAATTCTGAGACTTGGCATCTCTTATGCCTCCTCTTCTCTTCCTGGTCAAATCCAGAGATTTCTCTGATGCCCTAGTGTTATACGGCAAGACGTATCTGTGGGTACCATGACCCTTCTTGATGTAAAAGATGGGTGGAACATTCCAGAGATTTCCCAGGGTATTAGAATAATCTTAAAGTTTTAAGTGCTTACTGTCATTTAAAATCGCTCCTCTTTCACGGTTCTGATCTTTTTCCTATCCTGGTCATCTTTAAAAAAAAAAAAATGGAATTTCATTTTGGAGTCCCTCTGGGAATCTGACAACTTCTTCCTTTCATTCAGTTAAAGGCTGAAAATATCAGCTGGCTCTTATCTGATTCCTTGTCTACTAACATTATGTTCTGAGGAAAGTCCCCTCCTGCTCTGCAACTTTTTTAAACTGTTTTTTATTTTTATTTTTTTGGTGATGGTGGGTCACGGTAGACAAATAAAAATAATTCTGAGGTTATCTGTGACCTGCCATTCTACACAATAGCAATAAGAACGTTTTCCAAATTTAAAACTCTGATGGAGGAAGTCGGTTACAATAGGAGCAACCTTTGACCCTGATCAGTCATAATGGCTTCCTGGATTCAGGGATATTATGGGCTGGGGCCAAGGATGTCAGCAGAGAGAACACAAGATGTGTTAAACTTAGAACACAATGTGTGAGTTCCGGGTGGGGCTGTCAGAGGGACATCTTTCTTTCTTTCCGGCAAAAACGATTCCTTTCCAAACAAGGACCTAGATCTGTCTTGCTGTCCGGCCAGTGCCTGTGTGTTTGTGTTCTGGAACTGGTCTGAAGAGGAATTTTGAGAAATCGGTGAATCTGGAAGACTTCACTCTAGGGACCGTGTCTAGGGATTATTTACCCCCTAAATATCTCTTGAGTGACTGCTGTGTGCCAGCTACTATTCTAGATGTCAGGATATAGTAATACAGAAAAAAATAATCAGTCCCAAAGCCCTGTCTTTGTGAAGCTTCATTCTGTACCACAGTTCCTCAACCTCAGGGCTACTGATGTTTCAAGCTGGAGACTTCGCTGTTGTGGGGGCTGTCTTGTGCATTAGAGGGTGTTTAGCAGCACCCTTGACCTCGGCCCACTAGAAGCCAGGAGCACCTCTCCCCGGTCATGACAGCCCAAAATACCTCCAGATGTTGCAAAATGTCTGGGGGGCAAAAATCACTTTTGGTGGAGAAGCACTCTTCTACAGAAGGGAGTGGTGTGACGTGATATGCAGGTAACAAAGGAAATATAGTCTCTTGGAGTTCAATAAAGACAGAAAGGTTGAGTCTCAGGAGTGGGATGGGGATGTGAGGTTGCTGTAATTTAAATGATGTAGTTGAGGAAGTCCTCCTGGAGAAGGTGACATTTGACAAAGACTTGAAGGAAGCAAGGAATTGGTTTATCTATACAATGGAATACTACATGGCAATGAGAAAGACTGAAACCTGGCCATTTGTAGTAATGTGGATGAAATTTGAGGGTGTTATGCTGAGCAAAATAAGTCAGGCAGAGAAGGACAGATACCATATGTTTGCACGTATAGGAGGATTAAGAGGAACTTAACGGAGGACCATGGGGGAGAAGAAGGGGAAAAATAGTGGTGGAGAGGGAGGGCGGCAAACCATGAGAGACTCTTGAATGCCGAGAACAAACTGAAGGCAGAAGGGGGGGGGAAGGGGGATGATGGGCATGGAGGAGGGCACTTGTGGGGATGAACACTGGGTGTTATATGGAAACCAACTTGACAATAAACTATTAAAAAATAAATAAAAGAAAAAGAAAAAAAAGACTTGAAGGAAGCAAGGAAGTGAGCCACATGGCCATGGATGAAGAACATTCCAGAAGGAGGGAACAGCCAGTGCAAATGCCCTAAGCTTCAGAATCACCAAAGGCATCTGTGGAGGGTGCTAGAGGGGATTGCTCAGAGAGGAGGCAGAGAAATCAAGAACGGGGCATTCAGACTATGCAGCAAGGTACCTCTGTGGTCACTGTGAAGGCTTTGCTTTTCTCTGAGAGGAAAGGAAAGTCATAGTCCAATTTAGAACAGACATGAGATGATCTGTCTGTTTTCTTTCCTTTCTTCCTTTCTTCCCTTCTTTCTTTGTTTCTCCCTTTCCCTCCTTCTTTCCTGTCTCCCTCCCTCCCTTTTTTCTCTTCCTTCCTTCCTTCCTTCCTTCCTTCCTTCCTTCCTTCCTTCCTTCCTTCCTCTCTCCTTCCTTCCTTCCTTTCTTCCTCTCTCTCTCTCTCTCTCCTTCCTTCCTTCCTTCCTTCCTTCCTTCCTTCCTTCCTTCCTTCCTTCAACAGAACTATCTGGTAGCTGCTGGCTAGCAAACAGACTATGGGCAAAGGGTGTAAGGAAAGACGTAGGATCAGAGCAAGTCAAACTTCAACTCTAGACAGCTTAAAAGAGAGTGTCTCACTTTGAGCCTGGCTAGAAATCTATAAACTTCTACAGACATTATCTCCCCTTCTGTAAAAGATGCACACACAGTGGACAGTTGTAGCTGCCTGACATGGTAGAGCGTGTTGGAAAAACTGGAGATTGAATTTGCCTCATGTTCTCTGTCACCTTTCCTCGGTAGACTCTACCCCAGGTGATGCCCTGATTTTCATTTTAGAGACATTATGTGCTAAGAGAGAGACCAAAGGCCTAGGTAATTATAATAATGAATAATGTGTGATAGAAATAATAAGCTCACGGCTACCAGGCCCTTGTTATTTGTCAGGGGCTGCGCTATCCTACTTTTACGCCTTATGTCCATGAATTCTAGCCATGACCCTGTGAGGAGGGTACCTGTCTCATTGTTTCCCCCACAGTCCAGATGAAGACACTGAGGCTCAGAGTGTTGGAAAGCCTTGAACCGTATTGACTGTGAGGTGTCTGGGAGTGATATGCAGCACTGACATGGAAGGCGGAAACTTCATGATTGCCTGGGGTCCCAGATCTGTGTTCAAAACTGCCCCTCCGTGTCCTGAACTCATCACAGGGACATTGGAGAGGGGTGAGCTGTGGGCGGAGAGTAGCTTAGAGCTAAACTCCACCTTTAGTGGATGAGAGCATGGAGTTAACAGCTCAGGCTAGGTCATACAGACCTAAGTTCAAATCCCAACTCTACCACTTAGGGCTCTGTGATCTGGGGCAGTTATTTCACCTCCCTGAACTGGAAAAATAATAGAATCATAGATGCTGTGGGTGCAGCCCCACCCCCCAACATCTCCTTGACCCCTCCTACCACTCAAGCCACTTATAGCTCAAGTGAGCAGTTCCTAATATGCTGACGTTCACCCCTCTGCCCAAGGGCTTTCTCTGACTGCTGACCTGTGCTCAGCTCAAAATGGGACAGATCAGAAGGTGGAGGTGATGTTTCCAGGAGTAACCTCAACCAATAAAGAATGAAATGTGACAGTTAAAGACCTTGTTCCCTCATGGGACAGTTCTGAGGTGTGTTCTCACAGCCCTCCGGGAGGTCCACAGCTCTACTCTGCCTAGTTACCCTGAGCATTGACCACACCCTAACACACCTTTATTTATGCTTTCTTTCCTGTCTCTTTCCTCCTCCCCCATGCTTCCTGGGATCACCTCCCAAATAAACTATTTGTGTCCAAATCCTCACCTCAGGATCTGTTTGGGGGAGCAAACCAGACCTCCTTAAGATTGGTGTGATGGTTACGAGAAAGCGGATGTAAAGTATTTAGCATATCGTCAGATATAGTAAACATTGAAAAAAATGGCGGCTATGATGGTGCTGATGAGGGTGATGAAGATGATGAGGGTGATGGTGATGATGATGGTAATGATGAGGGCAATGGAGATGATGACGAGGGGGGGTGGAAGGAGAATAAGAGGAGGAGAAAGTGGAGAAGAAGGAAGAGGAGGAGGGGAAGGAAGAGGAAGAGAAGAGGAAGGGGAGGAAGAGGGGGAGGCGGGACAACGGAGACAGAAGGCGGAAGAGAGGACAATGACCAGGAAGAAACTAAGGCCCAGAAGGGAAGGGGTTAGGGGTGAATAGGGGATTAGCAGGGCCCACAGCGGAGCCATCCCCTGTCCAGTCTCTCCCACCACCTGAGTTCATGGAGATTCCTCCTCATGGTCAATGATCTCTGGGAGATAAACCTGCCCCTTATTCCTCCCGAGTGGTTGATATTCAATGAGTCAGCGAACTCTAGCCGAGCACCAATTCTATAGACAACGTGGTAGGAGGGACCAGAAATTTTCAAACGTGGTCCTTGTCTGAGCTACTCCTCCGTCATGGAGAAAGCCAAGTCTTCTGTTCACAAAAGTTCTCGCTTTCTCACACTTGGACTTCACCTCAGATCCCGCCCCTGGGCAAGTGGACACACAGCATGGAGCTTTCGTGAATGTATCATCTTGTGACAGTTGTTCTGCTTCCTGGGTGGGGTGGCTTGTTCCCTGTCTTGCCCATTTGCTTCAGAACTCCCTGTTCTTCAATGAAAAGACATGGACGTTTCCAAGTCAACAAATGCCATTATGTGTTTCCACTGCAGAAAGATTGCTGAGCACATCTCCAAAGTTCCCTTGGCCACTGGTGAAGAGATTGAAGTTAAGTCTTTAGAAGGGTGAGCTGAGAAATATTGACATTTGGTGGATGCGTTCTAGAAGGGTCAGAACTGAGAGGCGTCTAGGCAGCTGACTTTTCCAACCTTCCCTCATTTTGTAGTAGGAAAATCAAAACACAGAGAGCTTACTTTACCACATGATGCCATATAGAGGATAACACAGCCCAGAATAAAGTTCACTTCTCCGCGTCCCGACTCCATTGTTTCTCTCGCTCTATTATTATCCACCTCTTATCAATCAGGTTGCCAGAAATGCACCAGGAGCATCATCTGGTCAAGGACAAATCTTTTTGTGAAGTGAGCAGTAGCTTCCTTGTTCAACATTTTTAATTGGTCTCGATTTTCATCTATCCAGTTTAAAAAAAAACCAGAACAACCCTATGCTTTAAAATAATGAAGCTGTAAAGAGTTTCTATTCAACCTCAATGTCACGAAAGCATGAAAAGCTACATGTTGAAATGAATGGTGGATTTTTTCACTCTAAATAAAATGTAATTCACCTAATTGATTTGGTTGAGTCTATGCCTTCTGAAGCTTTGTGTTTTCCAATAAAACGGCCAACCTGCTGAGCTATGTCTGGAGGAAAGAAAGCCAGAGAGAAGAGAGAAACCCCAGGGAAAAGGGGGGGGGGGAATCAGAGCATAAATATATCAAAACTCTCTTCTTCAACACAGTAGAGAGAGCTCACGGAGGATTGAAGGAAACCACCTTTTTGGCACCCACCTGCACCTCAAAATTATTCATTTAGGTTTGTTTATTTATATCTTACTTTATTCCTCCAGAAGGGAGTAGGCGAAACAATGCCCTTCAGATAAGATTATTAATACACAGCATTTATCGATCATTTCTCATGTGCCAAGAACTGCATAAACACCATCCCATTCAGCTAGTTTATCACAGTTACTCCAGGAGGCACCTATTCTTACTCCCATCTGTAGTCAGTTAAACAGTGGCCCCTGAAGAGGTGTCTCTGCCTGGAATTTGGGCTGATGTGAGCTTATTCAGAAAAAGAATATTGCAGATATAATTCAGTTAGGGATGTTGACGTAAAATCATCTTGAATTATTTGGGTGGGCCTTTCCTAGAAGGACAAGCGCCCTTTGGAAGAAAAGAAGAACAGACATGAGGGTGAAGGTCATGAGAAGAAGGAAGCAGAGATTCAAGTGACGTGTCTACAGCCCAAGAATGCCAAGGATCGGCAGAAGCCACTGGAAGCTAGGAGGGAGGCATCAAGCAGGTTCTCCTTCAGAGCCTCCCAAAGGAACACCCCTCCATTTGACACCTTGATTTAAGACTCTCTCTTCCAGGAGTCAGAGAGAATAGACTTCTTTATCTTTTTCAAAAAATATTTTAAATGTTTATTTATTTTTGAGAGAGAGAGAGAGAGCAGAGAAGGGGCAGAGAGAGAGGGAGACACAGAATCTGAAATAGGCTTCATGCTCTGAGCTGTCAGCACAGAGCCCAATGCTGGGTTCAAACTCATGAACTGCGAGATCATGACCTGAGCCAAAGTTGGATGCTTAACAGACTGAGCCCCCCAGGCGCCCCCTAGATTTCTCTTCTTTTAGACCACTCAGTTTGTGAAGTCTATCCAGGGGCCCTAAGGGATGAATACATCATGTTGTAAATTAAGGTACCGAGGTCCAGAAAAGTTCCATCACCTATCCAGGCATACAATCCAAAGGGCTACAGCTGCATTAAAATTCACAGATTCATAGGTTGGATTTTTTAAAAAAGCTTCAAACACATAAAGAGATGTATGCAAAGCATTCCCTTAAGGTCGGTAGTAACTATCTTCACATGCTGGAAGCGTTTCATGTAACTTTTGTTTTCTTTATTGTTCTTTTATATGCTGTTCAAGTTTTCTACAGTCAACAGTATTGACTATGTAATTGGAAGGAAAAATTAAAGGGATTTTTCCTGAGGACAGTGTACAGCAATGCAGAATGTTAACTGAAGGTTACCTGCAAACTTGTAGGTGGAAAATAATTACTACAATTATATTGGTCCATCCTTACCCTGGCTTCATCAGGTAGGTCAGGCCAAATCCCTATTTTACAAAAGAAAATCCTGAGTCTCAGAGTTAGAAAGTACTGGATCATTGTGTTTAAGTTTCCACTGAAGGAAGCCTTCCCTTATCCTCACCATCTCTTCGGACCTTCCTTAAGCCTAAATTACAAGGCATACTAGAAGCATACTTTTTGTTTTTTTCTCAGACTTTTGTCAACATTCAGGTCTTCAAAGTGCCCCCCCCCAGGTTATGGAGGGACCGAGGGACAGAGGTAGACTTCCTTTTTTTCTTTTTTTCTTCACCCCACTCACTCTTTCTGAGTACAAAGTCTGACAGTTCCCTGACATTAAAGACTCTATTCTGGGCATTAAGAAAGAAGACAAAATGTGAAACCTTAATTTCACTCTTTCGAGGAAACCTAGAGGAAACCTTTTTCTCTTATGCTCACAAAAGAGTGTGGATATTTTTCACGAGCAGGTTTAAATCTATGATAAGCAATTTAAACCTGAAGTCTGAATCTTAGAGGCTTGAGACTGTCTTTCTAGAGCCCACATTTTAGCTAAGAATATAGAAGACTGAATCTTTTTTTAGATTCAAGCTGTCTTCATTCAGTCACATTGCTCTGAGGATTCTAGGACACACATTGCAGAAAATTGGACTGGAGCACACCTTTGCCATGACCTCCCACTGTCTGAATTCTCCCATCTGTGCCCAGAGCTTGACCACACGCTTTACAGGCACCGTCTTGGACAGACCTGAGCGGTAAGCATTGTCTCCAATTTCCAGGCGGGAGCACTGAATCTTAGTCAGTCAAGGAACTTGGATGGGGCAGAATCTGGGACTGAGCCAGAAATATCTGTCCTCAGTCAGCTTTCCTCTCTGTGAAACTGCCCTCCATCTGCAGACATTCAGAACATGTACATGAATTAGAACCTCACAGATGAAATGTTCCTCTTAGATATCCAGGAGGTATGGACATCAGAATGTGCATTACGCCCAAAGACATCATCAATATAATGTGAAAAAAAATAATTTTTCTCAAAATACCAATGTCCAGACCAGGTATTTTCTGGACCACTGTCTACTCCTAGCAATAATGTGACCCCCCAAAATAGTTTCCCCTCCCTGGTCCTGTTTCTCCATGAATACAAACATTGTCATAGAATCACCTGGGAAATCTTTGGAAAGTTATAAAGTCTATGATTTATCTTTGACTTCTAAATCTAAATCTCCTGGGGAGAGCTGATTCATGGCTTAATTGATTAATCACATATTAGTTACTTAATTTAGCAGATACTTAAGTGCTATTTCCTGGGCACTTGGCTGCTGGGGGGAAGAAGTGGGGAGTTTGAGTTCCGTTAGGAAACAGAATAGCCCCCTCTGGTCAGGGTACTTTGAGGAGTTTCATAAAGGGGCCAAGGCAAGGGTGCAGGCAGCATGTTGGAGGAGCATGAAGGATAATTCAAAAACAAGCCAACAACCTGGGCTTTTCCAACCTCTCAACCTGAGGGAAAGGGATAGTGTTACCTGTATTACCTGTATTTGAGAGAGGCAGCTATGGAAGGTGGAGCTCTTTAGGAGAGCTGGGACCTTTATCGAGAATAGATTTCCCTGACCTCATCACTGTTGACATTCAGAGGTGGGTCTTTCTATGTTGGGAGAGGCTGTCCTGTGCATTGTGGGATATTTATTCAGCAGCATCCCAGGCATTCGCCCCTAGGAGGCCAGCAACACCCTCCAGGCTTTGCCAAATGTCTCTTACGGGGTAGCGTTACCCCCAGTTGAGAACCACTGATCTAGAGATGAAGCCAGCTTGTGGTGACCTCCTGGAGTCGAGATGGCACCCTAATGTCCCACGTCCTTTTTGCTTTCAGTCCCCCGCTAGGGTTTCCCATTGGTCAAAACACAGCCAGAAGCCAGAAGGCGAGGAAGAGTGCTGATATGCAACCCAACAAACCTGAGCCAAGAGCAGGGCTCTTGGTAGGATGGTGGGGGGCGGGTGGAAAGGGGCAAACAGACACAGCACAAGGAGTCAATACAGCAGATAAGACCTCCTCCAGGAGCTCACAGTCTCGCAGCGATGGGGCTGGAAGAGACAATAAACAAATACACACACAAGATAATTCCTGAGCGTGATTAGGAAATTGTAGACAAAGAATAAAGGAGAGCAATGCAACAGTGAATGGCTGAGGTCTCTGAAGATTAAGTGAAGACCTGAATGAAGTGTTGGGACCAGTCTCATAAATATTGTGGGGTGGGGGGAGATACTTCTGGCAAAGGGAACAGGATGTGCAAAGGCCCTGCAGTCCGCCTTCATTCATTCGCGTGTTTGGTTTTGTAGTACTTTCTTGGGATGTAATTTATTTATAGTCAAATATACAAGTAGTAAGTGTACTGGTTAATGAACTTTTGTAAATGTATTCAGTCCCATAACCACCAGCCAGATGAAGATATAGAACATTTCCATCTCCCTGGAAAATGCCTGTATTCCCCAAGTTGGGTCCCCCTATCCTGCCACCGTTCTGACTTCTGGTGCCACAGATTCTTCTACTGCCCTTGACCTTCATCTAAAAGGCGTCAACCAGTGTGTGATTGCCTGTGTGTGCCTGGCTTCTTTCACTCGGCATTAGGTCTATGTGACTCATTCATGTTGCACCTATCAGGAGTTCATTTCTTTTGATTGCTGAATAGTACTCCACCGTATGGACATACCACAGTGTGTTTATCCATTCTCCGGCTGAAGGACACTTGGGTTGGTTCCAGTTTGTGACTATTCTTAATAAAGCCGCTGTGAACATTTGCTTGTGAATCTTTCTGTGGACATACCCATCCATTTCTCTCGGACGCAATTATGGGGGCGGGGGGGGCGGCTAGGAGAGACATGCGTTTTTTAGCAATAACCCGTTTTCTGGCCAATTCTGCCATGATACTAGGCTGGTAAATCAGGGTTTTAAAGGGTTTCTGGAACCCCTTCCAGCTTGGAAATCCTAACGCTCGCTAGCAACCTCCCTGGATCCCCACCAGTCTCACCAGACACATAGGTTCATCCGCATCCCCCGGAGTACCACGCGCCCCTGAGATGGCTGTTCTTGTGCTGGGTGCCTGGGCCACCTTTCCCTGCCCAGCCGGGCCTCCCGCCTCCTCTGGGGGCTCGTGTGTTAAATCATGGCACAGTGCCTAATTCTTTGCAGCTTGCGGGTTGCTGCCTCTATTTGAGCAGACAGGAGGGCGCCCTGACACATTTAAAGATCACAAGCTTTGATAACCTGGCTTTCTGATTTATGACAGGCCAGGTCTCCACGTTCTCCTAATGAGGGGAACTCCGAGTGTCAACCTGTTTATTAAATGCTCAGAACCATGTGTGAGCTGGGCCGAGGCAAGAAGTCAATCATATTTTCATTTATTCTGCCTGTCCCCCTCCCGTTCGTTCAGTGGTCTCTGCCTGAGACTGTCAGCCTGCCAAATTCTTTCTTTTCATCTCTAGAGGGGAGGACTTTAGGACAGATCATTTGCGGAGACGGTCGGGGCCCACGGCGCTTGCACTTTCCTACTGATTTCCTAGGTGTTTGGAAGTTAATGATACTCAACACCTCATGATTCTTTCCTCTGTGTCAAACAAAGGCATGAAAGAGAAAGTGGCCAGAGGCCAGAGGCAGGGGCATGTGAGGGGGGCAGGGATAGAAACACATCCATAGCTTTCTCTTCTTGTGACCCCAACCCTATGGAGACTGGTGTCAATGCCAACGCAAGACCTTGAACTTGTCGGGCGCTGATGAAGTCCTAATTCACCTCCTTTAATTCCCTTTGAAATAAATTTTTTTAAAAAGCACAAATCAAAGTAAAGGAGGGCCCAGCTGGTTTAATCTGTACCCCTTCTCACCCTTTTCCCCTTTGCAACTTGGCCACTGTCATTTCCTTCATCTCGGGGGATTCTACCCTGCATGCTTTCAAGTGACATCAGCTCTTTTGCTTTGGTTTGGTCCTCCGGATGTGGCATAAATATCTCTGGTGTTCGAGGCCCCCTAGCAGGATTCTGTCCTTGGACATGCTGGGGGAGGGGGCCGAGCCAGCCACTGTGGAGTTTACTTAGAGAGAAGAGTTCTGGACAGCCCAGCCTGGAGAGCCCTGAAGAGTTTGGAAGGTCACAGTGCTTTAAGCGCCCTTGAGTCGAGTTGCTGGCTTTTACCATTTTTCTGTCCATGAACTCTCATAATGAATGGCCTCGTTCATTAACATATCCCTTGTTCTATTGAAAATAACCTTAGGAAGGAGTTCAGGCATGGCTTGACCTATTTTCCCCATTTTTAAAAGTTTATTTATTTGAGAGAGAGAGAGAGAGATCTCCATGCCATTAACATGAGTTTTGAACTCATGAACCATGAGATCATGACCTGAGCTAAAATCAAGAGTCAGACGTTTAACCAACTGAACCACCCAGGCATCTCTGCAACATGAGCCATAACAATAGCATGTAACATGGTGGACAGGGGGCAAGGTGCTATGAAACACAGACACTTCAGGGAGGTGGTCAGAGAGGATTTCCTGGAGGAAGGGATGTTTACTGAGAGCTGGAGAGGCGAGTCAGGGCTAACCTGATGACAAAGAGTTGTAAGGTGTTCCAATCTCAGGGAAGAGAGGGCACTCGGCCCCAAGGATCCGAACATGGTCCCTGCGGCAGGAAGTGCTGGGGGATCCAAGGGTGGATGGGGACAGAGTGTCCTGGAGTCCTCGGCCATTTACGCACACCAGATCTGATGGAGCAGCTATGCTCCGAGATGGAGAGAGCATGTCTGGAGCTGCGTGTGCATCTAGAGACGGGATCCAGTGTGGGGCACTGACCGGGGGAGAAGTGGGAGAGGTGGCTTGTGGCTGGGGCTGCTTGCTTCCTCCCACAGACACCCTTAGGCAGGGGGCAGCTGACTGCTGCCCAGGAAAGCTGTCAGCTTCTAACGGATCAAGGGAGCCAGAAGGACAATGTCATTTCTGGTCTCTGGGATTGAACTCTACAAGCCTCCTCACCAGAGGCCCCTTTGGGCGAGGCACAGGCCACTTCCACCAGTCCTGAGGCTTCTCTCTATTTTAAGATGGAAATAAATTCTGCCTCGGAGAGCTATCCCTTTGATGCTTGCTTTCAGGCAGAATAAGATGTATAAGCGACCCACTTCCCCTTTCTCCATTGACTCTCCCACCCCATCGTTTCTGCAGAGTCAAGACTTGATCCAGAAATGAAATATATCCTGGTTGACTCCGTTCTCACCTGTTCATTTCAGCCAAGTGAGAGAAGAAAGACTGTGTGGCATTCTAGAATCCTGTAAGTGACCCTCTCCTTCTTCATCAGGAGCCTGAAGCTGTCTCCTATAATAAAACACTAAAACCTTGGTTTGCAAGCTTAATTCGTTCCTGAAACATGCTTGTAATCCAAAGCCCTCACCTATCAAAGTGAATTTCGAGAACCATTGGCTCAGTTGTGATCATATGACCTTTGGCATCATGTATTGCCTGTGTGGCAAAACACAGCTTGTTTATCAAGTTAAAAATTATTAGAAATGTTTGCTCATCTTGCAGAACACTTACAGAGCAAGTTATTCACAATCCAAGGTGAATAACTTATCTTACATATGGTGTGGTGTGGTTTCCCAGCCCCTCCCCTCCCCTCCCCTCTCCGAGAAGGGCTGGCCAGAGAGAGGGCTGCTGGACAAAAGAAGAGTCAGAGAACAGGAACAGCCAAGGTATTTCTACACCCCCCCCATTCTTGGCTTCCATGGTGTCTCCTGCAGTCACTGCCTCTTCTTCCTGGCCCCCAAGCGCTTCTTCCCCTATTGTCTCAGCCTCATGGGCAGCCCTTGCCAAGACTCTCACACCTCCCTAAGGCCCCAGCTTCTGGCTCTGACAAAACCACTTCCTCTTGGTGTGCCTGGGTGGCTCAGTCGGTTAAGCATCTGACTTCAGCTCAGGTCATGATCTCATGGTTCGTGGGATTGAGCCCCATGTCGGGCTCTGTGCCGGCTGCCAGCTCAGAGCCTGGAGCCTGTTCAGATTCTGTACCTCCCTCTCTCTCTAACCCCCCTGCTCATTCTCTCTCACTCTCTCTCTCGCTCTCTCTCAGAAGTAAATAAAAAACATTAAAAAAAAAAACCACCTCCTCTTGCTGTCCCTCCAGCCAAGGAGAGTAACAGCTCCTTATCCCTGCCATGTCTGGGCTGCTTCTCAGCCCTTCCATCCTCTGAGCAGTCAATTCCCTCTATCAAACTCCCTCAGCTGGAAAGACCTTTAGTGGTTTTTGTTTTCCGATTGGACCCTGACAGATACACATAGCATCTCACAATCAGAAGGAACTCTCTGTTCTGTGGTCTCATTAAAAAAAATAAGTGGGGAAGGGGCAGAAAGAGGGAGAGAGAAAATCCCAAGCAGGCTCCATGCTGTCACTGCAGAGCCTGACGCAGGGCTAGATCTCGCCAACCAGGAGATCATGACCTAAGAGTTCGAAGCTTAACCGACTGAGCCACCCAGGTGCTCTCATAATCTCATTTTTATTTCTATATGAACAACATCAGGGAAGACTTCAAGGAGAGCACTATTACACCATGATACAAACAATAAAAAAAGGGAAAGGGGAAAATGTATTGCCCAAAGTCCCGGATTAAAACAACATGTCTCAGGGGAATCCTGGGCACCATTGTTTTGAACCCCAGTTTTACCGAATGTCTGTAAGTCAGATTTCACTTCTCTCAGCCTCCATTTCTTCATCTCTGAAGTGTTGTTATAGAAAGCACTTAGCTCGGTCTGATATGTGGTAGAAACTCATCAGTATGTTAGCAGTGACAGTAAAAACTTTCTACCATCCTCTGGTTAATTGATCCAACAAATAGCTGGTCTCCTCCATTGTCTGCAAACATACTGCTCAGCAGGGCTCCTTGAGGCTCACAGGTCTGAGATGCTCACACATTCCTGCCTTTATCACTCAAAACACAGCTTTACTAAACTTCGGTCATGTTGGGTCCCAGAACTGTTTGTCTTAGTTACACGTCTTCTCAAAAGAAGAAACTAATGATGCTTAAGTTTCAGAATCCCTCACTGCACGGACCCCTTCCAAGGTCCTGAGACCTTGGAACGGACCCCTTCCAAGGTCCTGAGACTGTCAACATATTCCGAGCCTCACAATTTCTTTTTCAATTTCTAAAGATAGTAAAATGTCTTCTTTTAGAGAATTTTTAGGTTCACAGCAAAATTGAGCAGAAAGTACAGAGTTCCTATAGATCCCCTGCACCCCACATGCACAACCTCCCCGGCTATCAACACCCTGCACCAGAGCGGGACACTTGTTACAATCGATGAACCTGCATGGACACGTCATGATCCCCCCAAATCCGTTGCTTACATTTGGGCTCACTCTTGGGGTTGTACATTCTATGGGCGTGGGCAAGCGTGTGACATGTATCTATCGCTACAGAATAGTTCCCTGTGCCCCACCCATTTATTTCTCCTTCCCTTATAACCTCTGGCAACCCCTGATCTCTTTACCGTCTCCATAATTTTGGTTTCTTTCTCTTAGTAATATGCATTCGAAAGTCTTCCATGTCTTTTCATCACTTGATAGCTCGTTGCCTTTTAGGGCTAAATACTATTTGTTAGTTATCTGGATGGACCATTGTTTGCTTATCCACTCACCTGCTGGAGGATATGTTGGTTGCCTCCAAGTTTTGGCAAATGATGAATAAAGCTATTACAAACATCTGTAGACAGAGTTGTTCTGTGGGTGCAAATTTTGAACTCCTTTGGGTCAACACCAAAAAGTGCGATTGCTGGATGGTATGGTAAGAGTATATTTAGCTTTGTAAGGGACCTCCTCCAAACTGTCTCCCAAAGTGGGCTGTTGCATTTTGCTTTCCCACCAGCCACGACTGAGGGTTCCTGTTGCTCCACAGCTTCAGCAGGTTTTGGTGTTGGTGTTTTGGATTTTGGCCATCCTAACAGGTGTGCAGTGGTGTCTCACTGTTGCTTTGATCGGCAATTCCCTGACAACATATGATGTCGGGCGTCGCTTCAGATGTTTGCTTGCCATCTGTGCACCTTCTTTGATGAGGCATCTTTGGCCTGTTTTTAGATCTGGTTGCTCATTTCCTTAGTATTGAGTTTTAAGAGCTCTTTGTATATTTTAGACAACAGCCCTTTATTGGCTATGTCTTCTGAGGCTTTTAAGCATTCGTCAGAGTGAAGCATTTTAATTGTCATTGGTTAAAACCACTGTCTCTTTCCACTCTCCCTAAATGTAAGGGGTCATTTAAGTGACTGCCAGGGGACGTGGATTTAAGGATATATTGAGATGAGATTCAATGGGCTGTATTTGTGTGGTTTGAAGTCATTTCTCTGTGAAGATGAATCTAGCCAACCCAACGTAGAAACAGCTTTCAGAGATGCCCCTGCCTTCCATTCGGCCTACTCACCGACGCTGTGGCCTCCAGATGCAGGATCAGAGAGGATATCACCATACAAGTGTATTCGATGGTGCCTGGCGGCAGAGGCACGTGGGTAGTGGAGGAGACACAAAGTTGGAAATCCACAGAGCCAGGAGCTAAGTCTATGAAAATTCTCTCCATCACCAGATGGATAAAACTGTGAGGATTCATTTGGAATGAGAACTCGTTTCTTAAAAGTTCTTTCCTATCATAAATATGTTTGAAAGCGTAGCTTTAACAAGTACACATACCCCATATCTTCTCTTTTATTTGAGGAAATCTTACAAAATAGGCTTTATCCATTTCTGTGGTCCTGGTGTCCCATCTGTAATAGTACCACACATGGTGAGAAGTTGCACATTTAATGCATTTCACATAGTTTTTAAAAATTGATCAAGGTTGCTCAAGAAGATAGTGAATCATTCTAATCCCTCCATCGAAGATACTATTACAAAATGATCTCCACATAAAGAAGTGATTAAGAGTTTGTGGCCAGCGGCACCTGGGTGGCTCAGTCGGTTAAGCGTCCGACTTCAGCTCAGGTCATGATCTCATAGTTTGTGAGTTCGAGCCCCGCGTCGGGCTCTGTACTGACAGCTCAGAGCCTGGAGCCTGCTTCGGATTCTGTGTCTCCCTCTCTCTCTGCCCCTCCTTGTTCATGCTCTGTCTCCCTCTGTCTCTCAAAAATAAATAAGCATTTAAAAAATTTTTTAAAAGTTTGTGGTCAGAAGTTATCAGAGGAAAAAATATTTTAGCCATGCAGGAGGTAGTTGATGAATAAAAATGTTATGATCTTTTTCTCTGGGTTTTGTGATATTTGCAGCCTTTTCACCTTTTATAAAGGTAGAAACGTGTGATTTCTCACATTCTCGATCAATATCAATCTTTGTGTATAGAGTTATACCTATAATTTTGTTTTCATACAAAAGGGCCCCCAGCCTCTGTGAAGTTCAGACCCCACAAAGCCAGGATCTACTCCTTCGTAGGACTGTCACAATACAACTCAATCACATTTCACGGAGGCCAGTGAAAACTGAGTGTGTAAAGAAAGGATTGCATCCATAAAAATGAAATTCCATGCTTTGGAAAAACCTGATGGGATTCGAGTTGTTGAAGAAAACATTGCAGTTCAGCATGGGTGAGATGGCGGTGGGGAACTAATCCTAATAATCTAGGATCCTTCTCTACAGCTGGTTGGCAGGGACTTCAGTTTCTTACTTCACTTCAAAGAAGCCCCAGTTGGACTACAGATAAGACCTCACCCTGTGTGTTACGGAAGACACCAAAGCCGGACACGCAGCGGTGCAGGGGGCATTTGCTAATTTCCTTCTCAGATGAACACTTCAGACAGTCTCTACTGATTGCCTGAAGTCGCAACCCTAATTGCTGTTTCTTCTTCTGGTTCACCCACTTCACTGTAAGATGGGTAAACTGAGGCCCAGAAAAATAAAGTATATTTCCCAGGGCTGCACAGTCATGGAGCGGCAGAGCCAAGGCTCCAGGTCCCCAGGCGGGCTCTTTCTGTCTAAGAGGAGTCAGGGCGGTTGAGGGAAGGGAAAGGTAGGCAGGAATTTGAAGCTCCCAGATGCTTAACTGGCTAGGGCATTCATGATGTCATGACTGAGGAGGAAATGGGAGGGAAGCCTCAGAAACCCCCCAAAACCCTCCAAGTCCTCTCCGAGAGGGGACTCGCAGAGAGGCTGTGTTCCGAGCCTAAGGGAAAGGGCAGGAATCAAGATGGTTAGCGGAAATGGCTCCCTCCTCCAGGCCCTCACCCTTTCCCCAAATATCTGCATGCCCTCTTGGATCCAGAACACAGTTAAAAACACAGGGAAAAAAAAAAAGCAACAGTCTGGGCCACGGAAGGTCTAAGGTCTGGATTATTGGAGTCCCCAACCAGGGAAGAGTCTGGAAGGCGGAGATCACCATATTGGAGTCCAGGCCTTATTCCCAGTGAGAAGGGGTTCCTGCCATTCCCCGTCCATGCTCAGGAACTGCATTATCCACCAGCAAGAGCAGACAGCAAGGAGGTGTGGGCCAGGCAGGCGGGGTACCCGTGGTGGTGTGGACAGCTTACCTCCGTTTAATGGGTACACTACTGCTTCCTTTGCAGAGAGGACAGGCCAGGACTCCAATACCAGGAGAGAACTGGGCAGAACCTCCTTCCTCCTTCCCTTCCGTGGGTGCTAGGAGCCTGAGCAGGACTGTTTGGAGGTAGAGAGGCCACCGTTCTCCTTTTGGGGGCTCTGGCCCCCACCACCCGCAGGGGTGGGCATCGCGGCTGTCTTGCGTAAAACCCGTAGCTCTTTCAAATCTCCAGGTAAAGCTTGAGCTCCAATAAAAGTTGCCAGCCTGGGTTTCGGGCAGGGGACCCACATCTCCGGCATAATCCAGAGATGCTGTAATGAGGCCTCGGTAGGAGACCCAGAGTCCCTGCTCTGAGGACGTATGAAAGTGGGGGGTGTGTTCACGGAGACCCAGAACCTCTGAACGGCAGAAACAAGGAGGCAGCCACGGAGTAACAGACGTCTCCGTTCACAGGAGACAAAATTCCTGCCAGTAGGTGCGCGCCTACATGCAGCGTGGAGAAGCTGCATTTTAAAGGCGTAAGCAGAAAAGATAAAGCAAAGGATGGGAAGCGACTGCCTTCTGGCAGCTTCCTCGAAACATCTGCCAATTAGACAAAATTCCTTGCATGGAGCAGGGGAAGCAGATATTCAGGAAATAAATGAGGGAATGGAGCATGACGTTCCTTATCAGTGCATTTATGGGCGGATGGTCTGATTGATTGTATAATATACCCTGCAGTGCGCAAGGCCAGCAGCAGGCGTCAGAATGGAAAGGACAATTCAGGAAACCTCCCAAAGGCTGCCCTTTTCCTGATCCCAAATGCCCATTTTGCAGAATCTTCAGAGCGGGGCCTGGACCTCCCAGACACGTCAGGCCTGTGGGAGTTACGTGAGCCGAGTGGGGCAGCGGTGGAGGGAACTCTGACGATCTGGAGAGCCCTCGTCCCCTCCGAAGGGGACAGCCACTGCACAAGCGCACTCTCTGTTGCCATGTAGGGTTTTAAGTCAGTGTCGCTAGATTGTCTGGCTTTTTTGTTTTTTAGTATTTATTTAGGTCCTCTGCTCATTTTGTTTTAAGGTTATTTATTTATTTTGAGAAAGAGGGAGAGAGAACGATCTCGAGTGGAAGAGGGGCAGAGAAAGAGGGAGAGAGAGAATCCCAAGCACATTCCATACCAGCAGCACAGAGCCTGACTCGGGGCTTGATCCCACAGACCTTGAGATTATGACCTGAGCAGAAACCAAGAGTCATATGCGTAGCTGCCTGGGCCACCCAGGGGCCCCCAGATCTTTGGGCTTCTGAGTGACCAGCACTCCACGTATTTAGTGTGAAACCTCCTTTTGAACAGATGGGCAATTGAGTCACATTTTCTTAAAGCATCATGCGGTCAAACAAAACCCTACTTTAGGGCCACGTCTGGACCTCGGATGTCAATTATTAAGCTTAGATTTAATACTTTGCTTCATCCGTTCATCACCTATGTGGGGGAGACCTGCTCGACCTGGCTCTTGAAGGCCGAGGAAGATTTGGCAAGTGGGAAAGGGCAGGGCGGACCCAGCGCGCCAGGCAGAGGGCACAGCACGTACAAAGGCACTGTGGCTGAAAAAAGCACGTTGCAATTGGGAAAACGGAAGGTAAGAGGGCACGGCGGAGACCCGGGGAGTGGCTTGTGCATCTTGGGTTTGGGGTCCCATGGCTGATGTGACGTGAGCTGCTGGCGGGGGTGGTCAACGGGGTGGTGGCATGGGAGTGTCGCTGCTGCAAAGGAACCTTTTTTTACTCTTCGTTACCAACCTTGCGAAGAGCAGGTTGATTTGACCAATAACCACAGGAGAGATGCGGAGCCTGTCTGAAAACATGGAGCCAGACGGGGCTTCTTTAAGCTCTGGTTCCGGAGCCAGACGGCCAGGGTTTAAAGCCAGGCTGCCCCCATTTACAAGCTGCGTGACCTGAAACTATTTATCCTCTCCTGCCTCAGTTTCCTGGTCTGTCAGATGGAAACAGTCATCACACGCTGCATTTGAGGGTTGAGGGACAGTGAGGTGGGCATCCCACAAATGCTCCCTCTCTGTAGCGTGACCCCCCTCCTTCAGTGTTACCGTCATGGCCAGACACGTCCCTCTGCGCTGTCTGGTGCTGGCCCGGAAAACCACAGTCCGTGAGTCAGAGGTTTAAAAGCCCTTTTCCAGAGCTGAAGATTCTGATTTCTTAGCTGCGCAGAGAGGAAATAAAGCCCCACTCTTCTAAATGGACGGGGAGGAGTATGAAATTACGACTAAGTCGGTTTGGAGCTTTTGTGCAGGGCTTTCACGAAGGATCAGCCATTAATCACGCGCAATTACTCTGACCTTGGGTGAACTGCAGTCTCTGCAACAGGGACGATTTCGCTCCCTGGGGTCCAGAGATACGAAGACGTCTGCTCGCCGTCCAAGCTCGGAGAACCAGGTCCACGGCCTCGGGGCCTGCGTGCTTGGGTCTCAGCCTTGGACCCCCTTTCCGGGCTCTGCCTGCCGACCCAACTACCCTTCCAGAGGGGACGGGGAGAGCAGGTGATGGAGAACCAGGTGAAAATGCTCTTGGCCCAGATTGCGTGACTTCGGACGGGTTGCTTATTCTCACCCATTGCCTCAGCATTTCCATCTTCAAATTGGGGTGAAGAATGTCTGTCCCATCAGCTTATCATGTGGATGAATAGATGCTAAGGGGGTGCTGATGCGAACATCCCGTTGTGCTAGAAGGCACCAAAGGCTCAGGGAGCTGAAGTCACTTGCGCCTGGAGCGGCTTCCGGCTGCTTCACCCGGGTCTGACACACAGTCTAGCTCAATGGATGATTGCGGCCATCTATCGTCCCCGTGCAAGGACCGGCCGCCCTCGGCAGCCCCACCCCCTACCCGGGAACTAACTGGGCAGAACCTTTCAGAGCCCATCAGGACAGAGGACGACATTTTGATTGATGGGTCTCCTTCCTCATTTCTCCCTCCCATCCACGCCCCTACTTCCTCCTTCCTTCTCTCCCTCCCTTCCTCTCCTCTTCCTACACTCAGACTCTGGATGGGAACCTGCTTCAAGCCAGGCATCACACGGGAACACAGTGTGACATGGGACTGTTTCTTCGTTCATGTCACCCCATGGTGTCACATACACAGTAGGTATTTCTCCGTTTCCTGTCTCTTCTCCTATGGGAATAATCATCGAACTGCTTAATCTACCAAAGGCCATTTATGTTTCAAGTCTTATTACTTTTTTAAATGTTTACTTATTCTTGAGCGGGAGGGAGAGCGCGCACAAGCAGGAGGGGGCCAGAGATAGGGGACAGCGCGTCTGAAGCCAACGCCGCGATGACAGCACAGAGCCCGACACGGGGTCGAACCCATGAACCGCGACATCATGACCTGAGCCGAAGTCGGACACTCAACCAACTGAGCCACCCAGGTGCCCCTCAACTCTTATTTTTAAATTTTTTAAAATGTTTTATTTATTTCTAGGAGAGAGAGAGAGAGAGACAGCGTGAGCAGGGGAGGGGTAGAGAGAGAGGGAGACACAGAATCTGAAACAGGCTCCAGGCTCTGAGCTGTCAGCACAGAGCCCGACGCGGGGCTCGAACCCACGAACCACAAGATCATGACCTGAGTGAAAGTCGGACGCTTAACCGACTAAGCCACCCAGGCGCCCCTCAACTCTTATTTTTAAAAACAAGGTACGATGAAGCATTTTACCCCACTGACATACCTTATACATGGCCACATTGGAAAGCTGGACCAGGCACTAAAGCACCGAGAAGAACATAATAATCATTAATGCCACTGCCACTAAGTGAGACCACTGTTCACATCTTGCTGACTCTCCTTCCAGTCTCTTCCTATGCACAACCATATAGTCATCCTGCGTAACTGAACTCACCAGGTATATATTCATCGGGTATAAATTTGTGTACTATGTTTTCATAACGCATGTATTTTCTCATTAAATAAGGATAATGTTTCCATTAAACATTCATGTTGTCATTCAATCAACAAATATTTTTTTAATGTTTATTTATTTTTGAGAGAGAGAGAGAGCAAGAGAGAGAGAGCACACACAAGTTGGGAGGGGACAGAGAGAGACACACGTAGAATCTGAAGCAGCTCCAGGCTCCAGGCTGTCAGCACAGAGCCCGACGCGGGGTTCAAACTCACAAACTGTGAGATCATGACCTGAGCTGAAGTCGGACGCTCAACAGACTGAGCCCCCCAGGCGCCCCTCAGCCAATATTTTTGAAGCATGTACTTGTGGCAGTAATTGTTTTAGGTGCTAGGGACACACCAGAGAACAATGTGAACCAAAATACCAGCCCCCTCAGATCTTACCTTCTGGTTCAGGGCAATAGTTTGCAGAACGAACACATAAAATATGGATGTGTGCTTTGGTAATAAATGCCATAAAGAAGTATATGTGTACATCTGTGTGTTGTTTCCGTTTTAAATAGGATGTTTGGGGAAGGCCTTACTGAGAGAATCACGTGGGCCAAGAACTGAAAGAGGTGAGTGAAACGGACATCCAGACAGACGGAACCACAAGTGCAGAGGTCCTGGGTTCGACATACGTGGGTGCATTTTAAGAACCCTGTGGAAGCCATTGTGGCAGAAAGAGAATGAATAAAGGGATGCTGTTGGTGTCCGACGAGATCCCCTGGGGTCCCTCTGGCCAGTTGACTGTGCCCATCTCCTGGCTGTTGTGTGAATTACTGTTAACAGCGGATACGTCCAATCCTTCCGAGAACTGCTTTTGGTAAACAAGAACCATTTCGCCGGAAGGTGTCTGAGAGTTTGTGTTCCTTTCCGGAGTTATGTCCCCAGAGTCGGTGACTGGCTGGTCCTAGGGTATGAAAGCGAAGCCTCCTGGTTCTCTAGGTAGAGTACCTCTGCAATGCAGTTAGGACTTTAAACCCCTCTGGTCCCCGTGAGCACTCTTGGTAAATCACTTGCACCTGAATCCTTGTCTCAGGCTCTGCTTCTGTGGAATTGGAGCTGACAGGGCCATCTCGCCCTGCGTATGCTCAACCAATAGGGGTCTGTGTGTTCAAGTGATGGCGACATGCTACTTATTTCATGCTGTGTTCTAAGTACTTGCCTTGACACCAGCATGCTGATATAACATTGACACTCGCTACCGATTTCCACCTCCACACAGTGCCCAACACTATAATGACGCCCTTCCTAAATGCAGAAAGTGCACATTTAAGCCTTCGACCGTGTGGGTTTGAACTCTGGTTTCTCTACGTTGCTAACGGTACCCTGAGCAGTTCCAGAACCTCTCTGAACCTTGCTTTTTTCTCAGCTGTGAAATGGAGCCACACGCAGTGCATATCCCGTCAGGTTTATGAAAAGCTTTCGTACATGAACTTCATAACTGTCAATGGTGATTATTTATCATAAATACAGAAGGTGGTGGTTGTAACTGAAGAGTATGGACCTGAATTTGTACAGACCCCTGAGATATGGTCCCACGTGGGACCTTTGACCCCTTCGGCTTCATCCATGAAGTATCTCTTTCCAATTCACGAGTCCCGCCAAAAATGTACGTTTGGCGTAACTCAGCCATCTTTATTCAATGGCTTCAGGTGCAATATTACCACCAGGTGGTAGTGTGGTCATATGTCCTAAGCAAGGCAATTTGTCCCCCATCTTCCAAAGCTACTGTAGACGTTTTGTGATAACATCCCATGCCATACTCTCTGCTCTCTGTAAAAACCTAATGAGGTCATGTAGAATGCTCTCACAAAAATTGCATACTTGCCAAGATATTTTTTAAAATGCATTTGCACAGTGACTTAGAAAAACTGTTGGAAAATCCACAATCAGATTCCCTTGAAGCAGAAGCAATAAAAATCTCAACCAGGTGATAAATTGTGGAGTAAAGGCATTGAAAAGATGTTTCCCCAGGTGAATTTTGAGGAAGGTTGGGTGCAGGGAATAAATGGAATTCAGAAGGTTGTGTCCTCACTGAAGCAGGAATGTGTCACTTGTCAATCTTGAAATTCCATTCCGTGTGGAATCTGGCCTATAGTAGGTGCTCAGTAAATGTTGATGGGATCAGTCAAGTAATCAATCAATCAACCCATGCATGCATGACTGAATGATCGAGGGCAGTAATGGCGGAAAGAATTTTCTCTATCGCTTGAGCATGAAGAAACTCATCTGCAATGGACATGTGCTTTAGCTTTTGGGGAAATTGGACTGGGTCGAACAAGCAATGTAAATAGGGTTGAAGTATCCAAAGACCTACAAATTCCGCATTATAGCTGAGCTAGTTGAGGAAGGACATTGGGAAATTCTGCTGAGTCTATCAGGGTCTTGCCGGGCTCCTGAATAAAATCAATCTCTACCATGGTATTGAGGAAGGAAGACGATCTTGAAGCCATGATCCTCTTTCCCCCAACATATCAATTTCCCTTAACCAGCCCACACTATCCACTCCATGATCTTTCTATTCAATGACCTATCTACTCAATGATATGTCCATTCAAAGATGTATCTATTCAATGACTTGATATACCCATTCAGTGATATATCCATTCAATGCCCTACCCATTCAATGATGTATCCATTCAATGACCTTGCTTCCCAGATCCACAACTCTCCTAATTCCTTGTAGCAAGTCAGAGACCAGGCCAGGCCATGTCATTAAAATTTCTGGGATAATATAAGCAAGATCAGCAGAAATGGCATTGAGAGCAGATAATTTGTCCCATCTTTGCTATGTTGATCTTGGCTTCGGGCATCATGAGGATGTCTTTCTGCCTCGTTTCTGGTGATTGGTAGAGCAGAAACCAACATTTTCCCACAAGCTGGAAGTACTCCCGAATACATCTAGGCTGGATAAAGTCGAGCTCCAGGCCTGAGGAGAGGAAGAGCTTCTCTCTCTTGGGCTCTCTGTTGTGGCCCAAGACAACTTCCTGCAGTCCCAAAAGGGGAAGAAGAAAGGAGACACAAGCAATGACATGATGGTAAGACCCAGCACCATCCGTGCAAGGGATGCCCAAAGTCAAAAGCTAATATCTGCTAGGAGCTTATGTGCTAGGCACTGTGGTAGGGGCTTTCCATTTGTTAATTTAAAAAATCCTCAGGGCACCTGGTGGCTCAGTTGAGCATCCAACTCTTGGTTTTCACTCAGGTCATGATCTTGTAGTTCATGAGTTCAAGCCCTGAGTCAGGCTCTGCACCAATGGCACTGAGCCTGCTTGTGATTCTCTCTCTCCTCTCTCTCTGCTCCTCTCCTGCTTGCTCTGTCTCTCTCAAAATAAATAAATAAAATTTAAAAAAATTCTTACAATGACCCTTTGCAGTGGCTACTATTAAATCAGTCCCATCTTACAGAGGAAGAAACAAGGTTCTGCACTGTTGAGACTGGTCTAGTTAAAAAGAGACATATTTGGAATTTGAACTTAGGCAATGAACTTGGCTGCTATGGGCAGGCCTCAACTGGGTTCATTCGAAGATGCCTTCCCTTCTATGAGGGGTGGCCAAAGATCACTTTCCTTCTTAACCAAAGACATGCCTGGGGTCCCTACACCCCACCCTGCTCTCAGGGTCTGCTGATGCTATTCTTTCAGGCCAGCAGTAAAATGACATTTGTGGGGATTTTTCCCTTTGAAGTGATAGTGTTTGTACATTTGACTTTAGAGCAAAGGAAAAAACGGAGCTCAAGCAGACAAGTAACTGAGCCTTGGAGAAAGGGCGTGACGTCTATGGATGCACGGTTTCCATTTTGCCATCGATGAGTCACCTGTGGAAAGATCTTTGTCTCTTTCCAAGTGGCTCTCTTTATTAATTCCTTTCCCCATTCCTATTCCTTTTAATTTCAAAGACACTGACTAGTTGTTTTCCCCTCCCTCCTTCCCTCACTTCCTTCCTTCCTTCCTTCCTTCCTTCCTCCCCTCCTTCCTTCTTTCCTTCCTTCCTTTTTCCAGCCCCTATTTTCAGTGAATTTTTCCTTCCTCTTCCCTAAATTTTCTTTGCATTTAGAAGACATTCTTTCCAATTCTCAAGTTAAAGTATTTCTGTTGAAGATTTCAAATGAGATAGGATTTTGGAATACTGGTGCGGCCACTTACTAACTGATCTTGGGTGAGTGGCGATTTCTCTGAATTTCAGTTTCTTCCTCTATAAAAATCTTATATAGGTTTTGTAATTTTAAAAGTGAAAGTTTTCAAAAAAAAAAAGTTGAAATAGGGGCGCCTGGGTGGCTTAGTCGGTTAAGCGTCCGACTTTTGCTTAGGTCATGNTCCCAGAATCACTTCTTAAAGTGACCTCAGGTCAATGGGGGCTAAGATCTACCAAGCATGGTAAAGTGATCGTAATAGACATCAAAGGTCAAAGGATTTGCATTTTACTGGCTTCCCTACTACAGTGCTTGTTCTTCCTGCTTATTCATATATGTGCCTCCAGAGATTAATATGAAGCAGATAGGGAAAGCAGTTTATGTAGTTCACTCACTCAGATAAACCCACTTTGGGTGTATGGGGTGGGGGAGGAAGAAAAAACACACTCTGCTTGTCTGACCATAAATCACTCAGTTTGGGGGCTTCCATGGATATAGTTTACCCCATGGCCACAACAATTCTCACTAGGCTGGTGCAGTATTTACAAAGACCCTGAAGCCCTAAATGGTCCCTAAAATAACTTCCCTTTTTGATTCCTTAGAGTGGAGATGGGGATGGTATGAAGCAGGGATTGGAAAATGTATTCTCTAAAAGGCTGGATAGTAAATATTTTAGATTTTGCAGGTCAACAGGTCTCTGCCACACCAGCTCAGCTTTGTTAAGGTAGTGAAAAGAGCCACAGACAGTATACAAATGAATGGGTGCGGCTGAGTTCCAATCAGACTTTACCTACAGATGCTCAACCCTGAATTTCATATAATTTTCACACACCACAGAGCACTCTCCTGTTTTTGTTTTGTTTTGTTTTCAACCATTTAAAACACAAAACCATTGTTACCTTGTGTATGAAAGTAGATAGTGTAGAAAGTAGATATGAAAGTAGAAAGTAGATAGTAGTAGCATCGGGTCCCTGGGCCACGGTTTGCTGACCTCTGGTGTAAAAAATAGAACAGAGATTTATACAGTCGGAATTATTATTTTTAATGATGTGGAAATACTGATTTTTTTACTTAAATAACTATATGCTTTTGATAACACAGAGTACCAGATGCCATAAAAAAGTATATTTTTCTGATGCACAATATGTAATTTTAAAACTGGCTAGGATGTTATGTCAGATCAATTGATAACTACAATGTATAAAACATATGAAACTAATTCCAGGAAATACCTTATATTTATGTCCTTGGGTCTGAATTTCTGAGCTCTCTGTGTTTAGGGATGGAATTTGGTTTATTCAAGAAGTAGCAGGTTATATATCTTGATGGCTACATTAGCTCAATATTTCCTTCCCTTACTAGAGCAGGTAAGCCTTACAGACTGTTTCAGTTTGCAGCAATTACATTTGCTTATCGCTACGAAACAGAATTTCATTTGAAGCCAGTTATTAATGTCTAAAATGCACTTCCAGGAAATAATTTTGAACGTTTTATTTATTAAAGAGAACTCGATGTTTGTTCAAAGGCATTGATGTAATTTACGAAGTTCGATATTAGATATTTTATGAGGTATTATAAAAATGCCATTTTCTGAGACTCCTGTGGCCTAATTGTACCGTGTTACCTTCAACAACAGAATAAGGTGCTACTTTGTATTTGGTTTTTATGTGCCGAATCGTACGCTTGTTAAAGATGCAAACAAACAAACAGACAGACTTCCACTTTCCCCAGCCACAAGTTCTCCTGATTTCTGGATTTATTTTTATGACACATTTTCAAAACTATACCGATGAAGTCGCTTTAAACACTTTAATGACTCAGCTGTATGGAAAAAGAAGAAATTTGGGGATTTGGGAACCGATGAACAATCTGGGACATATACCATTATAACAGATCCTGTCAGTACCCCACCAATATTCCCTCAACACTTACTATTCTAGCATTCTAGAATATTCTAGTGTTCTATTACTATTCATTCGTACGGCGCCAACTTTAAGCACCCAAGATTCTTCACCAGAGGGTTATCTCTTGGCCACAATGAGAGGCAGGCTAGACATGAAGGAGTCTAAATGCTCCAGGGGGAGCACTCTACCCATGATAGGTGGGTGTAGAAGATGAAGACCCCAGCTTCTTCACCCCTCATGGGACACAGCACTGGAGTCCACTCTGTACAATCTCCCAGAGCTCCCTGTGGGATTGAGCTCCCAGCTGGCCCCTGGGGGAACTGTCCTGTCATGCAATGTATCAGCTATCCTTGCTGCGTAACAAATTATCCTCAAACTTAGTGGCTTAAAGCAACAAATGCCTACTGTTTCAGTGTTTCTGTGGGGCAAGAGTTCAGACATGGCTTAGTTGGGTGGAGATCTGGAGATCCCTTGCAAGAGAACTCGGGTTCTCGTACAAGGGTGCGGTCAAGTTGTCGGCCAAGGCTGTGGGCATCTCAAGGTTCGCTGGATCCAGAGGATCTGCCGCCAAGGTCATTCCCACGGCTGTTGGCATGGAATGCCCGATCTCCTGATATGGCTGCTGGATTGCCTAGAGCGAGCCATGCAAAAGAGACAGAGACCAAGCAAGGAGCTACAGTGCCTTTTATGAATTAGTCTCAGAAGTTATACACCGTCGCTTTTGCTTTACTCTTTTCATTAGAAGTGAGTGGTGGGGTGCCTGGGTGGCTCAATCGGCTGAGCGCCTGACTTCAGCTCAGGTCACCATCTCACGGTTCATGGGTTTGAGCCCCACTTTGGGCTCTGAGCTGATGGCTCAGAGCCTGGAGTCTGCTTCAGGTTCTGTTCTGTCTCTCTCTCTCTGCCCCTCCCTCACTTGTATTCTTTCTCTAAGATAAATAAATAAACATTAAAACAATAATAAAGTTGGGGAGCCTGGGTAGCTCAGTCGGTTAAGCATCCGACTTTGGCTCAGGTCATGATCTCCAAGTTCATGGCTTCAAGCCCTGCATCAGGCTCTGTGCTGACAGCTCGGAGCCTGGAGCCTGCCTCAGATTCTGCATCTCTCTCTCTCTGCCCCTCTCCTGCTCACTCTCTCTCTCTTTCTCTCTCAAAAATGAATACATATTAAAAAACAAAAAAAGAAGTGAGTCACTGTATCCTCCCCCCACTCAAAGAGAGGAAGAATTAGGCTTTACTGTCTTAAATTGATTTCCTTCCCTGTGCCCTCACTTCCCAGAACCGCCTTCCAGATAAGTTATCCTTATCTCAGGCTCCGCTCTGGGGAAACCTAACCAGAGGCAGCTAACAACACCCCCATCACCAATAGCAGCTACATGTACTAAGTTGCTACTATGTGCCAGGCACCGACTAAATCATTTTTTTAAGTTAATTTATTTGTCATGATAATAAGACATTTTTGTCATTAATTAATTAATTAATTAATTTAAATGTTTATTCATTTATTTTGAGACAGAGAGCGCGCGCACACAAGCAGGGGAGGAACAGAGAGAGGGGGGCGGGAAGCAAGAGTGAAACCCAAGCCAGCTCCGCACCATCAGCACAGAGCCCGATGCAGGTCTTGATCTCATGAACTGCAAGATCATGACGTGAGCCAAAACCAAGAGTCAGATGCTTAACCGACTGAGCCACCCAGGTGCCTCATTGTCATTATTTTAGAAATCAAACTCCCAAAGATGAAATAAGTTGCTATTCAAGGCTGATTCAACCAACCGTCAGCCCCTGTGCTGGGCACCACGCAGGAAATAGTGAACGGTTCCGGGTAGAATACATTGCACAGCTACTCTTCCTGCCTTCCAGGCACTTACGCTCTGGAGGAAGAGGAAATACATATGAAATGACAAACGGCACCAAGTGTTCTTATGCAAGGAAAGCACTGAGTCTATGAGACAGACTAGCTGGCCGACCTACTTTAGCCAGGAGGGCCTCCTAGAGGTGGTGACGTGTATTCTGATGCCCGGAGGATGACGAGAAGCTGACAGTTGACTAGCGGTGGGCAAAGCATTCCTGGAAGAAGGAGCCACGTCTTCGCTTAAATCCAGCCTGTGCTCACGAGGCCCAGCTGAGAACTACCGGGTCACAGGGATCGATCCCGGGGAGAGGCTGACAGCCCGAGACAGTCTCTGAGGCTGACCGGCCACGGTCCTTCCCACATATCATCATACAACCTGTCACTGGGGCCAGGATCCGTGTCCGCCGACCTCATAGATGCAGCAGGCAGTTTGGGGTGGCCCATGAGCTACTCTGATGGTAGAACCGGGCCTGGGGGAGTGAGAGCTCGTCCCCGTCTGTGGGAGAGGATGAAATAGCAGGTAGGAAGCTCTGACTGTGCCCCAGTGTCCTTGTGGGCGGGGTCGCTGTTGCACACCCTGGGTCATCCTCCTAACTACCCCTCGAGGAAAGTTCCTACGTGCCCCTCTTTCCCACGGGGGAAAACAGCAGGTCAGAGAGCTTACGTTGCTTGACCAAAGTCACACCGGAGATAAAAGCGAGCTGACCCTGAAGCTTCTGCCGTTTCCACCACGTGGCCTGATGCTCTTGCTCGAACAGGACAGTGGTCCATAGAAACCAGCCGTTTGTCTTTCCTCCCAGCCTGGGACATTTTGTCTCCTGTCTCGGTCAGGGTGGACCCAACAGCTAAAGCAATAACAATTCTAGAATGTCTGTGGCTTGGCTCAAAACCACCATGTCCTGCTCTTTCTATGAGGGTCCCGAGACAGGTGTTTAGAAGGGCTGGCAGGCTTGGGAGTGGCACACCTCACATCTGCTCAGGTCCCTGAAATTCAATCACGTGGCCGCCCTCACTGCAAGGGAGGCTGGGAAATGTGATCTAGCCCGGTGTCTGGCAGGAAGAGCCACGTGGATTCAGGGGGAAGCCAGCCAGTCTCTGCCGCATCTTCTAATCGTCCCCAAAAGAAACAACAAAAACGCCCTTCTTTACTGAAGTGCTTTCCCGTGTTCTGCCTTATTTCAGCCTGAAAACATCCTGAGACCAGAATAGAGGCAAACGCATCTGGCGCTGGTCACGGCCACTCTGGTAACTTACTCACACCTCACAGCACCTCTGTTAAGGGTGTACTATTATGATCTGTACTTTCGAGACGAGGAAATGGAGGCACAGAGAGGTCTGAGCACTTGTCCGGGCCACACAGCTGACCAGGTGGAGGCGGGGGGACTTTGCAGACAAGGAAACTGACGTCCCAGCGCCTCTGAACTTCTTGCTCGGGGCCTGGATTTGAACCCAGATCCTGCGTCCCATCTAGGACAGGAGGGGGACGCCCGGGACAGGACTGACCTTGTTCAGATCTACCTTCCACAGCGTGAGCGTATGTGTGCTGTCCAGTGTGATAAACATCTCGGAAGCCGCCGGAGCTGCACGAGGCTCTTCCCAGCCCTCCCCCCCCCTTCCCCCTTCCCTTTCCTAAGGAGCCCAGAG
>NW_027530357.1:5835569-5853341 GCF_008692635.1 Crocuta crocuta
GACAATTAGCGGAGAGGGCTGTCCCGCGTGGGCTGGGCCCTGCATCAGGGCCCTAAGTGTCTGCTTATTAAATCACAGCTCGCCTGGAGCCTGTGCGGCACCCCCCCACCCCTCCCCGCCGCCCCCGGGACGCCGCACACGGCCCTTGGCAAGGCGGCCCCTGGGATGCAGCTCTGCTCAGCCCACAGCATCCGGGGAAAACACAGGCGGAGAAAGACAGGAAGACATTCCGGGCCAGCACAAAGGCCCGGCGTCAGCAGCAGGGCGGGTGGGCACATTCCTCTGCCCGACAACAAAGAGGACCGTGAACCCCTCCTGTGTCGGGCGAAGCCTTTGCCTCTCTGAGCCTCAGTCTCCTCTTCTGTGCACGGGGGACGGGCCTGGCATCTCCCTCCGCCAGCATTCAATGAAACGATGCACATTAATGGCCTTAGCTTCTGGCCTGGAAGAGAGTGAGGGCCCGGCCGATGCTAGCCGCTGCTGATTAAAATGCAGATCCCTGGGTTTATTGCATACCTCCAGGATGCGGGGGTGGGTAGGGCCAAGGACTCAGCATTTATGGGTTCTGCTGCTGGGCTGGACGCACAGGAAACTTGGAAAAACAATGCTCTTGAACAAGAGTCAGCACCCTTTGCCCCTCAGAGTCCAAATACTTGGTACTTTCAGCTGTGCTGGGCCCGCAGTCGCAGCCCCTCACCCTATTGCGGTGAGAAGGCGACCATGAGCAACAGGCCATTGAATGGGCCAGGCTGCATTCCAATAAAACTTTATTTATAAATAGTGATTTTTAAATGTCATATCATCTACACACGCCATGAGATATTTTTCCATTCAAGTTTGTTTCTCAATCAAAATCACTTGGCTCCCGGGTCTTATAAAAACAGGCAGTGGGTCAGATCGGGCCCAAGGGCCAGTTTGCAGGTTCCTGCGACAGAACAGAGCTATTACTTACAAATATAATGTAACGTGCCTGGGTAGTTTTGGTTTTTAGTAGCTGCATTCAAAAATGGAGTAAAAACAAAAAGTCAGATGAAATTGTCTTTAATGATATATTGTATTTAACCTATAGTGTATGCTCTTCACATATCATGAATTTAAAAGTATTTATTTATTTATATTTTTTAATGTTTATTTAATTCCGAAAGAGAGAGAGAGACAGAGTGGGGATGGGAGAGGGGCCGAGAGAGAGGGAGACGCAGAATCTGAAGCAGGCTCCAGGCTCTGAGCTGTCAACACAGAGCCCGATGCTGGGCTCGAACCCGCGGACTGCAGGATCATGACCTGAGCCGAAGTCAGAGACTGACTGAACCACCCAGGCGCCCCTAAAAGTATTAATGGGATATTTCCCTGTTCTGTTTTCTGTGCACTGAGCCTGGTGCGTATGCTACATTTACAGCGCATCTCAGTTTGGACTAGCACATTCCGATCCCTCAATAGCCATGGAAGCCAGTGGCCCCTGTGCGGGGCCACTGCCATGCAGGACGGCGTGGTGCCTCGGCCAGCCTCTCGTTTCACAGAACAGAGTGAAGCCCACAGAAGAAAAGCAGCTGGCCTGAGGTCACACAACAAGCCAGTTTGTAAGATCTCTGCTGTGCGTTTTGGGGGGTCAGGGTCAAAGACAAAGAAAACCCACCTCAGATGCACCTTCTGGGAACCAGGGACTGTGGGGAGCTCCCAGAAATTCTAGAAGGGTATACACCGATGGGGGGCCTGGGGCTCAGAGAGGTGGGCTCACTCACCCAATGTCACTCAGCTGGTGAAGTGGTAGGGGGCGGCTTTGAACCTGTCAGCTGCGCTCACCCACTGCTATGCTGTGTTGCCTGCTTGGGGAAGGTGGCACATGGCAGTTAGAGCGACGGTTTATCAAGCAGCTACTATGTTCCAGACAGGCTGGAGAACAGCCTGGCACCCAGTGACTCAATCACACGGATCTGGGCACTGCCATGAGGACCTTCCATAAATGTGGTTAGCATCTACCATCCGTTGACTTTACGTCAAGGAGATTACCCTCCATGATGTGGGTGGGCCTCGTCTAATCAGTTGAAAGGTCAGAAGAGCCAAAAAGGAAGTTTCTTCCTGGAGAAGAAACAATTCTGATACGAGGCTGTAACTCCTGCCTGAGGTCCAGCCTGCCCTGCAGATTTCAGATTGAGCACCCCCACCACCTCTGTTTCCCTGGAGAGCCTCAACTCATACAACAACCCCTCCCCACTTTCACGTCCTGACCATCACCTCCAGAGAGCTGACCTCTCCATCAGGGAGCCTGCGATCCCGCTGCTTTGCCCAATCTCTCTCTTCTCGCTGCCCGTGCCCTGCATTCTTCCCTGATCACCGCCCAAACTCCATCAACCTGCTCTGCTTTTCTCACCCAGGCTCTCTGAACATCCTTGATCTCGACTTCTATTTTGTGTAGTGTCTGTTTCTCCCACTAGATGGTAAAGTCCCGTCAAGGCGGGGCGTGGTCTCATTCACAGCCCGGTGTCGTGCTGGCTCGTTGCAGGCGTTCCATAAACATCACTGTCTACACCAAAGAATGCATTAGCTCGAAACCTCTCATTTCCCTTGATAGGTGGGCACTGTTGTTAATCCCCGTTTTATAGACGAGGAGACTGAGGCTCAGAGGCATGAGAGCCATTTGTCCATTTGCAGAGCGAGGAGGTGGCAGGCCATGTTCACCGCCCTGCCCCGGGCGTGCCTGCTGTGGATGGTGGGAAGCAGCTGTGCACCCCAGCCCGGATGAAGGCGCGCCGAAGGGACAGCTGAGACCACAGTCAGGTGCTGCAGCTCGCAGCTGTGTGACCTTGGCCAAGTGCTTGCTTTGCTGAGCGTCCGTTTTCTCATCTGAACAATGACGATCATTGCTCCTAATTCACAAAGTTCTAACTTTACTCAACCTGCTCAAACCAGCCGGCTTCCTCAAAGCCGCATTCCAGACTCGTCTCTCCTGAGACTGCCCTTTCCTGTCCTTCCCAGTCCCGGTCCCTCAGGTCATCAACAGCCTCACTCACTCCAGGCCTTACTTAATGCCCCATCTGCCTCTAGCTACAAGTGTGCAGGCGGGGAATGACTCCCTCATCCCGGGTGACCTTGCCATCACCAGTCACCTTGTGGATGTCAAGTCCCAGAGCACCCCCACCCCCACCCCGTCATGGGGTTTCACCCTCCTTGCAGGTGGGCCCTCCTTACGGAGGGCCTTGCTGATTATGGATGTGGGTGTGGGCCCTGCCGCATACCGGTGGCTGTGTGATCATGTACAGTCACGCTTCAGAGCCTCAGTGTGCCCATCTGTAAAGTGTGTACAACAAGGGGCTTGTGTGAGAACTGGGAGCAGACATAAAGCACAGACTGAGTCTCATCCATGGTACTTAGCAGACCCTTGTGCCCAGACTGAGGTACTTCCTCCTTAAGCCTTGGAGCCAGACACCCCCAGCTCTGCCTTCTACGAGCTCCATGGCCTTGGGCTGCCAACACAGTCTCTCTGAGATTGTTTTCTCTACCATCTTAATGTGCGAAAACACTGCTTCCCTTAGTAGGTGGCAGGTGGATAATGCAAGATGGCGTCTGTGGCACAAAACACTTTAGTGCTGTCCCTGGGCACACATCTGGACTACATTTCCCAGCCTCCTTTGCACTTAGGGTCAGGTGATAGAGTTCTGGCCAATGGGAGGTGGGCGTGGCCTCACACTTGGACAAGGTCCTTCACCTGCTTTCTTCCCTCACCTGTCAGCTAGCTGCACGCATCTAGGGACTCGGACGTCCTGGAGCCGTGATTCTAAGCGTGATACCTGGGCCAGCAGCACCATTGCGAGTTTGGTGGGGACTCGCTCCAGACCTACCGAGTCAGAAACCCTAGGGGTGGAGGACGGGAGTCTGTGTTTTTAAAAGCCACACAGGGGGCTCTGACGCACACTCAGGTTATGGAGCCGGTGCTGCGGAAGGTGGCAAAGGAACAGACGAGAGGGGGTGTGCGTTCCGCACCCCTGCCGACAAGTCGCTGAGTTTGGGGGCCGCTTTTGCAGGAGCTGGGCTGCCCTGACAGATAGGGTTTTTCATAGTAACCTGGTTTAGACCAGGTACGGGAAACTGGGGCGCCCGCGAGTACAGTGGTTATCACGGCTCTTCCGTCCGGTCTCGAGGGTTCAGCGTAGGGGTCCCAGGGGAACCCGGAAAGGCTGGGCCTCAATGGCCAGGATGGAGCAAGGAGCCACACGCCGGGGTCACGGCAAGCCAGCCGGTTGGACACTCTGCAATTGGGAATGAACTTGTGCCTGTGCAGCAGAGGCTGGGGGTGGGCGGTGGAGGGCCGGTGCCCACTGTGACCTCCCCGGGCGAGGTGGCAGGAAGCCGGAGACAGGCGTCAGCCCAGCATATCCTCCAATTAGCCGCCATCCCTGACCCCACCGGGGCGGGAGGAAGTGCTGGCGCTTTCCGGCACTCAGGCCCACCTGCCTGGGGGGCCGGCAGGCTCCGCAGCTGGGGCGGTTACCCCTGAAGGCCCTGGCCTGTCATCCGTGGGATCTGCAAAGGGTTAGGGGGTTGAGGGGTCCCCGGGTGGCAGGGAGGAAGTGTCAGGGAGCAATCACATGGGTCAGGCTGACCTCTCGGCCTCAGGGGCAGACGTACCAGGTGGGGCCAGGCCAGATCTTGTTTTCTTGGCGTCCTGGGGAAGGAAGTCGCTCTAGCAGTTGGAAATTGGCCACTTCCCAGGGGCTCCGGTCTGACCGGTGCCATTAGAGGGAAGACATAGGGCCCCTCACCGTGGGTGGCTGCCCCTTGTGGGTGGTGGGGGGTGTGGGACGGGGCTGGGGTCCGATGGCCCCTGCCATCCAGAACACTGGCCCTGAACACCAAGACAAGTCTGCGTGACTCACCCCTCTGTTGAGCAGCATTGACCGACTGTGCCCTGGGGCCTGGATGATGCTAAGCTCTCAGGACATCACTGTCCCCATTTTACAGATGAGCGGATGGCCGCAGCGAGGAGCGGTCTCTCCCAGGTTCCCGCCAGCCCGGGGTGACATGGTGACACTGAGATTTGAGCTGGGGAGGCAGGCTCTAAGGGCCCCGGGCCTTTTGTTTTCATTGCGGTAAAATACACAGAACGTAAAACTTGCTATTTTGACCATTTTTAAAGTGTGTAATTCAGCGGCATTAAGTGCATTCGCACTATTGTGCGGCCATCGCCACCATCCGTCTCCAGCGCGTTTTCATCTTTTCATCAGAAACTCTGCCCCCACTAAACACCTGCCCCCCATTTTCCCAGCCCCTGCCACCCACTTCTACTTTCTGTCTCCTCTACGGACCTCATACAGATGGAGTCATACAGTGTTTGTTCTTTTGTGACTGGCTTCTTTCAGCAGAATGTCCTCAAGGTCCATCCATGTTGTAGCGCATGTCAGAATTTCCTTCCTTTGTGAGGCTGAATTTTATCTTCTTTTCTTTTAATGTTTTTTTTAATGTTTAATTTTTTTGGAAAGAGAGAGAGAGTGCAAGCGGTAGAGGGGCAGAGAGAGAGACACACAGCATCTGAAGCAGGCTCCAGGCTCTGAGCTGGCAGCACAGAGCCCGATGGCGGGGCTCGAACCCACCAGCCGTGAGATCATGACCTGAGCCGAAGTCGGACCCTTAACTGACTGAGCCACCCAGGTGCCCCAAAACATATATTTTATTTTTAAGTAATCTCTATACCCAGCGTGGGTCTCAAACGCACAGCCCCGAGGTCAAGAGTTGCATGCTCCACCACCTAGACCAGCCAGGTGCCCCTAAATTCTATGCTTAATTTTTTTTGAGGGACTATTGCTTCCTTTTATGGGGGGAGGAACTGAGGCCCAAGGACAGAAAGATGGCCCGCGTTCTTTGGGAAAAGGCCAGCACAGCTGGGATTGGAATCTTGAACTTCTAACTCTCAGTCCTGTGCTTCACCTGCCCCGAGACTGGAGAGAGTTTTAGGGTGATGGGCCGTTTGGAGGGCGTCCGGAAGCCAACTGGGGGACAATCTGTGGGAAGAGCGTTCCAGGCAGGGGGAAGAGAAGGTCCACTCAAAGTCCTGGGGCAGCAGTAAGCCTGCCCTCCTCAAGGGATAGAAAGGAGTCGGTCTGATGCATGAGGTGGTGTGGACAGGGGTTCATGGGACCGGGAGCCATTTGAATATTTTAAGCTGAAAGGTGCTGTGAGCCGGCCGACACTTTGGAGTCGTTCTGGCCTGGCTGGTGTAGGGAGAAGGCACAGAGGACAATGCAGGCTCTGTTGGGGGTCTGGCGCCCACCTCTAGTGGGGGAAGCAGGGTCGGTGTGGGCAGAATGAGGGCTTCTTAGGAGTCACACTGTTCAGAATGGAGGGCCCGATCCAGCAGTGGAGGGAGAGGGAAAATCAGGAATGGGGGTAGACTTGCTTGTGCATTCGCCCACGAAACAACTGTTGAGTTCTACCCTCCCCGGGACTCTGGGATAATGACATAGAAAGCATGTCCCTCTTATGGGGCGCCTGGGTTGAGCAGCCGACTGGTTCAGGTCATGAGCCATGAGTTTGTGAGTTCGAGCCCCGCGTTGGGCTCTGTGCCCACAGCTCGGAGCCTGGAGCCTGCTTCCCATTCTGTGTCTTCTTCTCTCACTGCCCCTCCCCTGCTCGTGCTCTGTCATTCTCTTTTTCTTTCTCAAAAATAAGTAAATATTAAACAAAATATTTTTTAAAAAAGTATGTCCCTCTTCAACGTTGTACAGTTTGACATAGAAATCAAGAAGGGGTCACAATTCACTAAAGAGGGCAAGGCAGTAGGTGAAAATTGTAGTCAATGAGTTTTACCAAAATACCCTGAAAAACTCGTGATTTAAAAAAAACAAAACCGAAGTGTTATTTTTGTGCATGTTTTCAGATGCCTGGAAGTGAACCTGGAATTTGACTCTTACTTGCTGTGTGACCTCAGACAAGTCACTGCACTTCTCTGAGCCTCAGTTTCCGCCCATGTAATTGAAGGCAAACGTGCCTTTTTCCCAGAAGTGTTGTGGGAAATGGGTAAAAGGGTGGACCCTGTATCCAGGCAACTGAAAATAATACACACTGATGTGTTAGTTTTACCAGGGTATGTGTGTGCATAGTAACGATCACTTATACATAGCTACTGATACGAATGTATCCTTTTAGGAAGAAAAAAGAAAACTAGCATTAGGATTTCCTAGAAGCTATAGCTTAAAGCAAGGTTAGGGGGGAAAGGCTGGGGTGACTAACGGCCTAGGTGGGGCCACGACCAGTCCGGGCTTGGGAAGCACCCAGGCAGTGGATGCGGTGTATGCAGCAGCTTCGGGTGCCCTGTGGGTGCTACAGAAATGCTGGGTGATAGGTGTCTTTAGAGAAAGTGCCAGTGGGGGAACTCAGGCTGCCTTTCAGTCATCTCTGTCCTCTGTCCCCTCCCCTCCTCTGCCCTCCCCTCCCCTCCCCTCCCCTCCATNTCAGGGCTCCGGGCAGGTCCCCGAAGAAGATTAAACGAGATGAATATTTCATGGCCCTGACTGACAGCTGCCGACGACCTGTTGTCGGGCTGGCGCCCACATCTAGTTAAGGAAGGGGGCCAGGCGAAGGGGAGGGGAGGGGAGGGGAGGGAGGGGAGCCCGTAGACAGCGCATTGATCCGCTGGGCCCAATCTGTGCTGATGAAACGCTCTCTCCCAGCTCCCAGCCGAAGGCAGCAAGTAATGGGCTTTAAGAGGCGCGGGGAGCAGTGGCGGCCTGGCCACCCAGCCCCCTGGGGGTTCCGCAGAGGCTCCATCAAGCCCCGGAAGACCCATTTCCCCGTCTCCAGCTGTGGCCCCCTCTGTCCTCACGGTCCTAACGAGCTGAAACTCCGCGTTTCTGACGCCTCCGACTCAACTCCTCACCCCATTAGGGCCTGACGCCGATCTCCCTCTGCCGGGGGACCCAGACGACAGGGTGGCCAGGCGCCTGTCATCCTGGAGACTGTGCGACCCCAGGTAGCCTCAGAGGAGCCCCCGGAGATGGCTCAGGCCCCGTGCAATTGTCCTTTCCACCTGCTCCTTGGACCACGAGGCTGGGGATGGAAAGAATTCCGAGCCGGGGACTTACCGCCCTTCCTACCCCAGCGGTTTCTAGACCCCGAGCAGCCCAGGCCACTTTATCCCACTTTTTCTCCAACAGAAATGGCTGGGATCGAGAATACCTTCTGGTATCTCACTCCGGCAGGGAGAAAGAGACTGTATTCGGTGCTCCGGGCTTACACACGACCCTAGACGCATCCCGGATGTTGAAGAGTGTGACCTGGTGTATCCCTTCCCGTGCGGGGGCCTAACAATCACTCCAACTTGGTGGCTTAACCCAACGCACATTCCTTGTCTTAGCGTTCCGGAGGACGGAAGTCCAAAATGGGCCTCATTGGACTAAAGTCAAGACATTCCCAGGACTGTGTTCCTTCTGGAGGCTCTAGAGAGAGACTCTGTTTCCCTTACCTTTTCTAGCTTCGCAAGGCTGCCTGTGCTCCTCGCGGCCACAGCGTAGCATCTTCAAGTCTCAGTGACCCTGCATCCATGTCGCGCCTCCTTCTCTAACGTTTTAAGGGACACTTGTGGTTACAAGGGTGATAATCCAGGACATTCATTTTTGCCACGTGACAGGTTGCAGGGATCAGGATGCGGGCGTTTTTGGGCGGTCATGGCTCTCCCTGTTTGCACAGGGCCTTGGACCCACCCCCAACCCCGTTACGGGCCCAGCTCTGTGACGTTGAGCAAGAACTTCATCTCTCTGAGGTTCACCTTCCTCGGTAGGAGATGGCTTCTTGGGTCACCGGCAGACGAAACAGTACGTAGGAAGGGGTCTGGCATCTGTAACTGACTTGCTACTCAGTGAATATTGAGTACTTGGTTGGCATTGGTAACTCAAGCTGATCGAGGCAGCTGCTCTCTGTCCTGGGGTGGAGGTACTTGTTGACAGTCTGACTAAGTGAGCCTTCCCATTTTTAAAGTTTAGCCAGGCAAGCTCTTGTCCCTAAAAGTCTTGTCTGCAGAGATCAGCAGGCTTCACGGGCCCTGCTCAGGTATGAAGGGCAGACAGGGGACCTGGTAGCTGGGCACTGCCCACATCCCCACTCCGTGTCCTCCCCAAGCCCTGGGCGGCACCCAGTTTGAAAGTACTGGTCTAGAGGGAAGGCTCAGCTTTCTTGGGGAGAAAAGGGGTAAAATACAGCCCACCTTTCAGGATTGTCGATCGAGTCAGAAATGAGTCTTGCGGCGTGTCTGGAAGAAGGTAACAGCATAATATAAGAAGATAAAGATCGTGGGCCCCTCTGGTGCCTCTTCTGGACTCTGACCCTCTTCTCTAATCCCAACTCCGCCCTTTGTGAGTTTCCCTCAAGTCTAGAATGAATAGATGGCCTGCGGATGCTGTAGGCTTGGAGCAGCGAGCCATGACCCTGGGCTTTTCTTCGAAAACTCCAGCTGTGCTTGTTTTCATGTCCCCCAAAGTCTGTCTCTTCCAGAAGTCACCCTAGCTTCGTGCCTGGCACAATGGATGTCAAACCTCAGGTCCATGAACCTGAGACTAAGGAGCAGGTCTTGGGTTCAACCGTAGGAAGGGACAGGATTTTCTCTCACTCAGTCCTGGGAGAGACCTATGAATGAAAAGGAACACCATGGTCCTCTTCCATCCCCACCTGAGAGATGTTCTTGAGTTACCACCCTTCGGCGTGGGTTGGGGGAAATGCCCTTGGACTGGGAGCCTGGCTGCCGGAGTGCAAATCTCTCCTCTGGACTCCTTTGGCTGTGTGTCATTGGGCAAATAGCCTCCCCTCTCTGAGCCTGAGTTTTTTGGTTGCAATGGGTCATGAAGATTCCTTAAGATAATGAATACAAGGGCTTAGTTCAGGGTCTGGTCTCCATTATAGATGTTTAATAATTATAAGCAATTACATTTTATTATTACTAGCCAGCAACTAATTTTATTATTAGCTATTGAGCAGAGAGTGCATAAAAAGGAGAAATGACTCTCACCTGTGCTCAGTGCTAGATGTTTCCTTTCATCGATGCTTTGCGTGTAGCGAGCAAAAATCCCAAATTGTGCAGAGGGGAGAGAATGCCCATCTTTTGTGTCCCCGACTCCCCCAGAATCTCCTGAATTTTCCTGTTGGGGACTTTCTTCACAGGAGGCACAAAAGGAGAAAAAAGCAAGTTCCAGCCTCAGACCTGCCTTTTTTGCCAGACCTCAGTCCCGAGCTTCTCTGTTCTTCTCCTTCTAAGCTTCTCTGTTCTTCTCCTTCTCCTTCTCCTTCTTCTTCTACTTTTCTTTTAATGTTTATTTACTTTTGAGATAGAGACAGAGTGCAAGCGGGGGAGGAGCAGAGAGAGTCGGAGACACAGAATCTGACGCAGGCTCCAGGCTCTGAGCCCGAAGCAGGGCTCAAACTCACAAACATAAGATCAGGACCCGAGCCGGAAGTCAGACGCTTAGCCCACTGAGCCACCCAGGTGCCCTGGGCTTCTCTGTTCTTGATGGGAGCCAGTGACGGTTAGTGTGCTTGAGCTCTTTTTCTTTCAGTCACAGTGCCCAGGTGACTGTGGACAACAGTGGTCCTCCCAGGCATTAAAAACAATGAAGAAAGAAAAGAGGAAAATAAAGAACGGGCAGCTTGTAAGTTACAGAGATAACATCTCGACTTCATGTTAATTAGTGTTTTTAACGACCGATTGCTGTGCCATTAAGTTACACTAGGAATCTTGGGGGCGAGCCAGCCCGCTCCAACAGATCCGCACGCACAGCGTGTCATCCTGGGTGTGCAGAGTGGACTCAGACTGCAGACTGATTGCGAGCTGGCATCGCTTGCGTGAGGTGCTGGGAGCTGGGGGTGAGGGAGAGCATGCCTGGGGACTAGGGCATTTCACTAAGGGGATATTGATAGCTGCACTCTGGGAATAAATGATCCACAGAGAGGGCAGGAGTTGAGGTTGCTAGAAGTTGGTCAAGCCTGGGTGCTGGGTCTTGCCAACCCGAAATTTCAGTGACTTGGTCCACTCTGGGGTCCCAGGTGCCCGGTGATGGGGGAGACGGGAGAAGCCTGCTGGGGTATGATGTGGCAGCAATTTCATCTCTTTGTTTTACACAGATAAAAGTGGACCTTGACTCAGTGGTCTGCCCTCTGTGGACTTCATTTTCCTTAATGGTAAAATGTCCAGTAGAGAGGAAGCATCGTCAGCATAATTTCATGCCTTTGTATTCAAAGGTGGCTGGCTCCCAAGATGCTCCCCAATGACGCCGTCTTTGGTATTTGTGCCTTTCGTGGAGTCCCTTTCCGTATAGAATAGGGCTGTTGCGGATCACCAATACAATATCGTGGAAATGACATTGGAGGTGGCTGAGGCTGGGTCATGAAAGACACTGGCTCCCACCTTGTCAACACTCTTGGCTGACTTGCTCTGGGAGGAGGGGAGACAGCCGCCATACTGGAAGGATGCTCAAGCAGAACTGTGGAGAGGTTCTCATGTGAGGAGCTTCGTACCGTCAGCATGGGTCAGCTTGCCCACCGTGGAATCGGCACCCCTGGAAACCAGTCCTCTAGCCCCGGTCACATCCTCTGAGGATTGTGACCCCCCACCCCTGACCTCTTGACTGCAATCTTATGAAAGATTTGACGTGTGTGTGTGTGTGTGTGTATTTTCTACTTCAGACAGATGTTCTGAAGAGGAGAATTATTTCCTTTTTTAAAACATTAAAATAAAATTGACATAAACATTATATTAGTTTCAGGTGAACACATAATGGTACAGTTTTTAGATGTAAAGGAAGCTGATCACCACTCTAAGTCTAGTGAGCATCTTGTCTCCATACTTAGTTATAATTATTTTTTCTCGTGGAAAATTCTTCAGCTGGGTGATGGTTTCATCGGTGCTTCTCAGAACACCACACGCATACCATTTATTTAGGTGCAGATTCTGGGGCACCTGGGTGGTGCAGTGGATCTCAGCTCAGGTCATGGTCTCGCAGTCTGTGGGTTCGAGCCCCGCGTCGGGCTGTGTGCTGATAGTGTGGACCCTGCTTGGGGTTCTGTCTCTCCTTCTCTCTGCCCCTCCCCAGCTTACACTCTCTTTCCTTCTCTCAAAATAAATAAAATTTTTAAAAAATTAATAAAATTTTGGGGTGCCTGGGTGGCTCAGTCAGTTGAGCATCTGACTTCGGCTCAGAACATGATCTCACAGTTTGTGGGTTCGAGCCCCGCTTCCGGCTCTGTGCTGACAGCTAGCTCAGAGTCTGGAGCCTGCTTCCAATTCTGTGTGTCCCTCTTTCTTTGTCCCTCCCTTGCTCATGGTCTGTCTCTCTCTGTCTCTCAAAAATAAATAAATGTTAAAAAATAATTTTAATTCATAAATTTAAAAATAATATTTAATACATAATAAAATTGAATAAATGCAGATTCTCATTCAGCAGGTCCGGGGTAGGACCTAAGAATTTGCATTTCTAACAAGCTCCCAGTGATGCTGACATTGGCAGCACCAGGGACCACAGGGCTCCCTCTCCCTCTATATTAATTTGGGGGCTGGGGTGGGGGAACAGGAGGCAATATGGCTGTTTTCCTAGAATCAAGTCAAAATATAATCTCCAATTTGATCAAAGAAATCTGGAGGTCGTTTTTCTCTCTAGAAACTTTGGCCCAGCCATTGATGAGCCGCAGGTACTCTGTGTCTGCCTCACTCGACCAAGTCCAGGGCCGCTCTCGTGAGCATCCGATCTCCCATTTGTTGGACATGGATGCGTTCGAGGCCAGGGATGTGAAGGGCAATGGGGGGGTCCCAAGAAAGAGTTAAACCCTCTGGAAGGCAGAGTCGCACAGTCCCAGGCAAACGCAGATGGAGTTGACCCGGTTCTAAGGGTTAATACTATTGTGTTTTCTGGGACCATTTGTTACATGAGGTTAGTACAGGCAGAAGGGCATGGGGGTTGGTGGCTCCCCTCACCCACCCCTGCTCTCCCCTTCCCCCTCTCCTCATTTGCAGCCTCACTGCCTCCTTTAATCAGATGACCCCAGACACTGAGCCTTCCTTGGGATATTCCTGCCAGCGCCTTTGGACTTGCAGGGAGGTCACAGGGAGGTGCGGGCTGAGAGGCACTTTTTGGGGAGAAGTGGCCGTGGCGATCTGTGCTGTGGTTTATCAATACGAGTCCTTTGTCTTCCTTCTTCCAGTCTTCACTCTCTCCTTTTTGTCTTCCTCACCTGTGGGTGCATGGATTTTTTCTTCTCCTCTCTCTTTCTCCTCTTCTTCCTTTATTTTTAAAACTTCTATCTCGTGAAGTTGGACTTTAAATCAGGCCTCAAATCCCAGCTCTGCCCTCTGGGTTAATTAGAACATGCCTCCGAGAGTTCAAGATTCAGTTTCTTCATCACAAAGCCAGATTAATAATTCCAGACGTCTGGGCTCATGGTTGATGGTTAATCCGAACATATGAGTCAAGTTCAGGGTCTGGTATATAGTGGGTGCCCTATACATGTTAGTCTTTCCATGTCCTTAAGACTTTTCCTTTTCTTCTTTTAGCTGTGTTTCTTCTAATAACTTTCTTATACATTTCGGGAAGATTCTTTGTAGGTAGAAGACCTCTATGCAGGAAGCACGGTGCTGTGATGACTGGGGGTCACAGCTGTGTTACCTTGGGCAGGTTGCTGGAATTCTCTACACTTCAGCTCCCTCTTCTGCAAAATGGGGATAAGAGTTCTTTCTCCTAGGGCAGTGGTGAAAATTAAATGGCATGATGTAAGGTCATTCCTACCACAGAGCCTGGTGGCCACTACTTAGTTTCTCTCCTGCTGCTCACTCTCTCTCTCTAGCCAGGTCTTCTTTCCCTGTCACACAACCCACCAACAGTGCTCAAGTGCACAGCTTAACTTGTTGGTACTAATCCCTCCGGTGAGTAATTTCTTCATCCATCCATCTACCCACCTGCCCACTTATCCAGCCGTGTTCCATCCATTCATCCACCATCCACCTGTTCATTGATTCATCTATTCATCCACGTGCCATCCACCCATCATCCATCATCCACCCATCCACCTGCCTATCCATCTACTCATCCATCATCCAGCCTTCCATCCACCCACCCATCCATCCATCCATCCATCCATCCATCCATCATTTATCCACCCAGCCACCTATCCATGCATGTATCCATCCACCCATTCAGTCATTCATTCATTCACTCATTTATACATTCATTTGTTCAGAATGGTTACATAATAAATAATATTTATTCCCCTCATAATATTTACTTACATAAAGCATACCTTCTCATAAAATTCTATTTGACGTTTCAGAACTAGAGGAAAGAAAAGTTCAAAACCCATGAACACCAACATGATTTGGAGCCATAAGGCCCTTCCTTCCAGACCTTCATGGAGCAGGAGGGGAGGAGGGATGGGCCTTGGACCTTGAGGACAGGACACATGAGATCGGGTGGTTCAGTGGTCTTCAGACTGGCTTCCCTGGAATCCAGAGGTTTTGTCTTTGTGCTAAAAGGGTTACTGGTGGAGTGGCTGCATCTTTAAATAGAGTAGCTCTCCGTACTATCTGCCTTTTATATTGGTTTCTGTTTAAGACTTAATTTAAGGAAAATCGCAGAGCTTACGAAGGAAAGTGTTCAGTTGCCAAGCACGGTTTTTAAAGCACTTAAAGAGCTACACATTTTAGATCCTAAAGAAATCTTCAGAAACAGCTACCTTCTATCTTGTTCACCACCAAAGAAAGAGGAAATCCCTCACTCATGCAGATTTTGCGGAGTTCTTACCGTAAACCAGGGAGTGTGCTGCCATTACATGAACAAGTGCATTGAATCCAATAACTTTATGAGGCTGGTACTACTATTCTCCCCATTTTTCGGATGAGAATGAGGAGGCTCAGAGATATCAAGGCACTAGCCCAAGGTTACACATCAATTAGAGCCATGGAACTCTGGTTTGAACCCAGGAACTGTCACCAAAATGCACCCTGCCTGCAACAGGAGGCCACCTCCTTGGTATGCAGTGGCCAAGGGGGCGTCCATGTTCTTATCTCTGCCTCCCCCAGGTCTTCATTTTCATCGTTCAGATTTTAAAACAAGCGGCAGATGGACTACGGGGATCAAACATCCAACCACGTAAAATGGCGGCTTCTTGGATTTCAAAGGAACGGAGGTTAGTGCTTATAAAAAAGTTTCCCAAGGATTCCCTGAGATTCTTCCATGGCACGTGGTCAGAGGTCACTACTTCCACCGGGATGTTCAAAAGATCTGGCCTCCTATCGAGGCCACGCACAAGCTGCATAGCCCGTGGAAGGTACGTTCCTTCCTGGAGACTCCGCCTCCTCACCTGTAAGAAGGAAATGGAAAGAAAGCCTAAGTCTCCTCACCTGTAAGAAGGAAATGGAAAGAAAGCCTAAGTCGTGAGCGTTAAGGAGGAAAGTGCATCTGGAATGTTAGGGAGGGTGCCCGCCATGCACTGACCCCTCCAAAATATCGGCTGTCATCACTGCCATCATCACTGTGGCTTCGTGTAAGAGTCTATGTGACCAGATCGTGCTGGAGCTAAAGAAGTACTTTGAAAACCAGAGACCTAGGATGGGGACTAGGGGTAGTATTTGTAGTAATAGCAGTAGTATTTATTTTCAGGAGAGAGGCGAGTGTAGACCTTTTGGGGCCTCTTTTTAGTTAGGAAATCACACCACCATTACAGATATCAATAAACCCATATCCTCCTGAGCACTGAGTAGGTATTAGGTCCTGGCTTTGCATGATCACCTTGCAAGCTCCGTCCAGGGAAGGGATTCCTTTATCCTCATTTCACAGATGGGGAAACTCAAGACAGTCCATTAGCAATGATTTTTGGAGCACCTGCTATCTGTTATCTGCTGTTCCAGGCACTATAGGAATAAGAACAGAGCTTCTGTCCGCAATGAACTTAGTTCTATTTGGGGGTGGGGGGCTGGGGGTAGATACAGTTTAGGAACACAGAATCAAACACGATCATTCCTAGCACAGGTGAATGCTGAAGATGAAGAATAGGGTCATGAGACAGAGGGTGGATGGTTGAAATCAGGAAGGGAGGTGTCTCCCGGGACACGATGGGACATTTGGATCAAGTGGAGTGACAGAAAGAGGCAACTGGAGATAAAAGCATTCTGAGCAAAAGGAGTTGCACATACAAAGACCCTGGGGCAGGCACAAGATGGACAGAGGTGGATTAAAGGATTTACAGCCCACTAGCCATTCTCGCATTTGAGCCCATGGCTGGCCTTGCAGCCAACATCCTGAACCATTCTATTCTCACTTCCCTCCCTGGACACTCCATCCGCTGGCGATGGCTGCAGTTGAACCAGATCTTGCTGGGTCTTCGCAGGGAGGAACTGTCTGGGGCTGTCACCTTCCAGGGAGAAAGCACAACGGCATGGATGTTTGTTTCAAGAGAGAGCTGCAAAACCCGGCCTTAGCTCTTGCTTGGCCACAGAGTAAAACTCCAATGAGAGAGATCATGGCCATGTCCACCATAGAGTCTGCAAGGTCACCCTGTCCCAGGGTGGTGTCTCAAGGCCATGCTTGTCGTTACCAGGAATTTCAAGCATGATCTGTGTATCTCCCATCCAAGATGTGGGGAGGAGGGGCTCTCTGAGCCAGGGGTTTCCAATCTCCAGTGCACACCCATAAGCCCTGAGGAGTGTGTAAAAATGCAGATCTGAGTCAGTAGGTCTGGGGTAGGGGCTCCGTTCTGCATTTCTAAGAAGCTACTTGTGCTCACATTCTCAGTCTCAGAAATAAAGGAAAACAAACATTAAGAAAAAAAGAAGAAGCTCCCAGGTGAGCCCAGGCCGATGGTCCATGGAGCATATGTTGAATGGCAAGAATATATGACACCGAATATTCCGGAACAAAGAACGAAGATGACAAAACGCTGCTTACAGAGCATTTACTAGTCTCCAAGTGTCATTTCATTTGCGCTCACCACCCAACGATGGGTCTGGTGTTGCCATTATCCCTGTTTTACAGATGGGCACACTGAGGCACTAATAGGTTATGCGTCTTGCCCAATGGCACAGGGCTAAGGTGGGGTGTGTGGACCCCAGCTGTCTAACTCTGTCTTTTGCTCCCTGATCTCTTCCACCTGGAAGACAGGATCTGGAAGCGGGTCAGAAGCTGGTCTCCAAAGTCGGATGTCACAATCCGAGTGACAGATGTTCATTTTAAGCAGATGTTCACCAGGAACGTTCAGGCTCACCTGTCAGGTGGGAATGTGTCAGGGCATTAGTCACCAAGACTAAACTATCCCTGTGGGGAAGCACTCAGTGTTGTTGGCTTAGGAACGATTTTCAGTGCCACTGGGTTGGGGCGGGGGTGTCCATGTGTGTCGGGAATCCTAAAGTTCTCAGCTAACTCACTTCTCCAAACATATCAAAACCCAGTGGTCTGCATGAATGAGAAGAGATCATTTTGGAGCAACATGGCCCGTCTGGCTTTGTGTTACATTCTGTGCATGCAGCCATAGTTGGCCTCGCGATGCTTTGGACCATCAGGGCGCACATCAGCCAGTGAAAAGAGCCTGGTTGGGGCGCCTGGGTGGCTTAGTCGGTTAAGCGTCCGACTTTCGCTTAAGTCATGATCTCACGGTTCGTGGGTTCGGGCCCCGCGTCGGGCTCTGTGCTGACTGCCAGCTCAGAGCCTGGAGCCTGTTTCAGTCTGTGACTCCCTCTCTCTCTGACCCTCCCCTGCTCACGCTGTCTCTCTCTCTCCTAGAAATAAAAAAATAAATAAATAAAACATTTTAAAAAAA
>NW_027530357.1:5853670-5868380 GCF_008692635.1 Crocuta crocuta
AAGAGCCGGGTAATGAAATAAGGAACTCGGTAAAGAATGGGGGGCAAGAACAAGGGGGAGTTGGAGGCGGGAAATCCCTAACCCAGATGTAGGGTAGGTGTTGCCAGAGGGGTTCACAGGCAAGCAATGACCTCCATGCTCAAGGCTACAGCATGTCCACCCTCCCTGGGCCCCTCAATCGCAGGCAGCCTGCTCCAGGCTCAGCACGAGCGGCCAAATCTTTGCCACTTTCTCAAGGCAACAGACACTAGTAAAATATCAGTAGAAGTTGCCCCTTTGCGTCCCCAGCACACTGCACGGTTTACAACCCAAAAAGACAGAGTTTGAGAGGAAACGCAGAAGCGCCAAGGATTCCCTTCTCCTCTCCCTCCTGGATGCAGCTNATCAATGCACTGCAGAATGGAAGGCATCTAATACCCTATTATTGACGAGGCCAAAGCACTTTGAAGCGTGTTTCCACCGTGAGCAATTAGTCTGCGAGACCGCAGGAGTTAAGCTAACACTGCCACCCNATGGTTTTATCGCGCGCAGAGACCTGGCTGTTTTCTCGCCTCTGCTGTCGGCTCGCATAAACGCCCAGGCGGGAGGAAGTGGGTCCTCCTCGCCAGCGGTGGATCGGATGAAAGGCAACTTTTGTTTGTGGGCGAGAAGCTCGCAGCTCGCCCCTGCCTCCAGCCCGGTTCAAGGCCGTTTCTCGCCTGGCCTCCCAGCTTGTTGTGCATGGAGAGAGTCTNGGAGGGGGAGGGGCTCCTTCCTGCAGCCCCCTCTGGGGTCCTCTGGGGTGTTTGGGGAAGAGGGTTCTAGCAGGGGAGGTGGAGAGAGAGAAGAGCTCATGAAGACGGCGGTCCTGATCAATAATCATCAGAGGCAGAGGATGGTGAGGGCTGGCCCCATGTTTAAGTGCCTAGCGGGAGCCAGCCACTGTGTTTAAGCACATCATGGGTGGGGACACTTCTTTAAGTTCTCCGAATTGAAAGCAGGCATTAGTTTCCCCCCATTTTACAGACAGGGAAACTGAAGCATAGAGAGGAGATGAGCCTTGGACAAGGTTACACAGTAAGCAACTGGGAGAGGGAGGCGGAAACGAGAGCTCTGTCTGGTTCATTCTGTGTACTTGGCCACCTTGCTGCATGAGAAAGACGTGGGTGTAACACCTCAAGTATTGGGTATTCCGAGCACTGGGTGTCCCCCAGCCTGCCACATATAACGATGCCCAGGCAGGCACCAGGAGGGCAAGGATTCCTTTGTGCGGCGTTGGGGTGGGAGGGGGTATAGTCTATTTTTACATATATCCCTTCCTCTTGCTTTGGGAACACGTCTCTATTTGGGAAGCATGGGGCAGAATCATTAAAATGCCTGTTTGCAGTAACAGTTTCATGGCCATGTCGGACAGTTAGCATCTGTCTTTGGAGGAAGGACCAAGCCAAAGCGATAGCGTGCAAAAGCCTTGAGTAGTAGCTGTGAATGTCACTGTTGAGGCTAACCCTTCACCGCATCAGCGCCAATAACCAAAGTGGAATGTAACCTTGGACTATGGTGTCTGCGGGGCTTGCTTACAACGTTGTGGACCGTGGGTCTATAAAAAATGAGAAGAACATGCAGTTATTTATGTTTAGAAGCCTGGGACTGAACCAGCAGATGCATGGAATTTTCTATGTGTTCTTTTTTTTTTTTTTTTATTTCTAGGCGAGAGAGAGAGACAGCGTGAGCAGGGGAGGGTCAGAGAGAGAGGGAGTCACAGACTGAAACAGGCTCCAGGCCCTGAGCTGGCAGTCAGCACAGAGCCTGACGCGGGGCTCGAACCTATGAACCGCGAGATCATGACCTAAGCGAAAGTCGGACGCTTAACCGACTAAGCCACCCAGGCGCCCCATTTTCTATGTGTTCTTAAAGATTTCTTCCGTCTTCTTCTCCCATCCCTTGCCCTGTTTCCTCCATTCCTCATTTCCTATGTCCTGTTCTCAAGCTTCCATGCATTTCTACGCTGAAGTTGGGGTGAGGTCAGCCACCTTAGGAGGAATGGCTCCAATGTGGTGACCTCTGCTTTTCACAAGAAAGCACAAAGGCTCTCAGCAGCCCCTCGGCATTGATGGCGGGTTCTTGCCTACGTTCTGGATGAATGCTTTGAGTCCAGCCACAAGCTGAAGGCACGATTCGAAGACCCTAGGGGCCCAGCCCTAAAGAAAAGAGGATGTGGCCATGGTCACAATGGAGACGTGAACAAGGGATGGGATGGGGGAAAGCGGTCGGGGTTCCTGCCCCACCTGTGAGTGGGACCCAGGTCTGACATGGCAGGTGATAAAGAGCGAGTCTGTTTCTCCAAGAGGAAAGCGGGAGGGACCGACTTTGATAATCCCGGGGGCCCATGTGCCGTTCAGTTCCAGCGTGGGAGGATCTGAAGTCCCCTCGGCTGTGTTGATGGGGGGGCGGCCATGTCAGCATGTGGCTGGAAGGGGAAATGGATGTGTGCAACTGCCGGGTGAAGGGCCATGGGGTAGGTTTGTGTCCCCTGTGTTGATCAAGGCGTCACGCTCGGAGCGGTGTGGGGAGCTGTCCCAGGAACAGGGCTGGGGAATGGGTGAGCTGCGTACCCGTGTCTCGGACCCAGCTCCCCTCTACCTCCCCGAACCACGTGGGCAGAGTTCTATGCGAGGACTGTGTGAGCTTTTTCCATCCCATGATGCACCCAGGCGCTGCAGGGGTGGGGGGAATGAGCCCGTGACTCAGTTTCCCAGAGCTGTCATAGAAAGTGCCACGAATGGCGTGCCTTAGCACGGCTTTATGCTCCCTCATCTCTGCAGGGTACAAACCCCGAAGCGAGGCATCAGCAGGGCCACGCTCCCTCTGGAGGCTCCAGGGGAGAATGTCTTCCATGACTTTCCCCTAGTATTTGGGGTTCCCGCCACCCCTTGGCCTTCCTCAGCCTCCACTGCAGCCCCTGCTCTCACGTGGTGTTCTCCCTATGGGTCTTCACCCCATCTTCCCTTGGTGCAAGTCTGTCTCCATGTTTTCTCTTCTCTTCCTAAAAGGACGCCAGTCAGATTCCTGTCCACCCGGAAGACCCCATCTTCAGCTGATTACAGCTGCAAACACCTTATTTCCAAACGAGGCCGTATTCACACGGGATTAGGGCTACGGTTTTTTTTGGAGGGGGAGGTACAAAATTCAACCCATAAAAGCCTGGAAGAAGGCAGTCCACCGTGGAAGGGCTATATGCATTGGCACGCGATAAAGAGTTAAGCAGACTTAAAGGGTCTGCGCCACATCCCCTGGGCCTGTCTCCGAACAAGGGACCGTTCTCGGTAAGCTTAGCCGCTAATTGACAGCATCCTGTGCAAGCAAGTGTCACGCCCTCTGTACAGCGCAGGGCCTGCTTGGGGCAGCAGCACCTGTGGCCCAAAAGCCAAAGGGGAGTGAATGTCGCTGAGGGCAGCCCTCAGCCAATGGAACGTCTAATGAGGGCCGGGGATAAAGTCCTTACTCGACCTCTGAAGAGACACCTCTGAGATGCATTCTACATGCTTCTAAGATGTTGCAGCGGAGTTGAAATCCCATCGTCTACCGTGGCTACTTCAGTGATGGCTTGTCTTGGCTTCTTCTTCCTTGCCTCACTCCTTCTGCTCCCTTGAACCTGACCCTGGGATCCCCTTGACCTCCTCCGTCCCCACTTGGCTCCCATCTCACCCCCATCACCGATAAAACTACCAGTTTCCAAGTCCCTGTCTCAGGCTCACCTTCTGGTGGATTCCAAACCAAGAGACCCTGGAGAGAACATGGATTATTCACTTCCCCGTCTAGGACCGAGCAACGCCCCCTTGAGGAATGATGATAAGAAAAGCCTTTTCTGTGTGCATCGTCTGTTCTCATCCCAGGATGTAGTGGGTTGATTTGTGCACCCCCCCAAAGGGTATAGCCACAGTCTATCTCCTGAAACCTCCCAACGTGGTCTTACTTGGAAAACGTGCAGAGAGACATAAGCTGAAGGTCGGAGATGAGAGCATAGCGTGGCATCCGCATCACGAATGACAGGTGTCATTCACTGAGACAGACTAAGAGACACAGAGGGGAGAGGCGCACACAGAGGAGATGGTGATGTGAAGGAGGAGGCAGAGAATGAAGCGAGACGTGTATAGACCCAGAAACGCCAAAGATGGCCGCCTCTCACCCACCCGTGGGAGAGAGGTTCAGATCGCCCTCACAGCCCTCAGAAGGGACCAATCCTTGGTCTCAGATGTCTGGCCTCCAGAACTGTGACAGGATCCGTGTCTGTGGTTTGAAGCCACCCCGGTAGCTTGTGGCAATAGCCCCAGGAAATGAACTCTGTGCGTTAGTTATTGCCATACTAATATTCCACATGTGGAACAGAGGTTCAGAGAGTTTTACTCACGTGCCTGGGTGTCTGGCGGGGAGTCAAATCTGGATTTAAATCCAGCTCTGTGTAGTTCAAAGTCCTTCCCTTAAACATTCTTCTAGATCTTCTTCCTCAGGGAAGTTACTGCATTTCCCGGGTCTTAGAGACTCCTTGAGGCCCAGGCAGTTCTATTTAGGGCTCAGGGACAAAGGGCAGGGACAGTAAAGACTATGAATAAATTTGGCAAATGAGGCCTCCCCGTGAGAAGTACCTGGAGAAGACAAAGGCCTAGGGCCTGAAGGCGAGGGGGGGGGGCCGGGAGGGGCTGCAATTTCTAAAGTAGGGGCCAGGAATTTGTGAGTATTTAAGTAACCTCAATAATCTCTGGAAGCCAAGAGAACTGGAAGGCTTAGAATTATTTTTGGCAGCCAATATGGCGGGCCTTTGTGGTACAGAGGTGCTCTGCAAGTCAGATTTCTGAGGGAAAGGTCACAGAGGGGGTGAGGGAAGAGCTGTACCCTGAAGTGAGCTTCCGACAGAGGCTGGGAAGGAAGCAGGCACAGGTGGGGACTCGGACTTGGAAAATAAAGTGTGATTTCAGCTTCTCATTGGAAGACTGCTTGGCCCTGCGAACTAGCCACTGTGTGGCCGTGTGGCCCGTGGCCACGCCAGCTGCTCCCCCCCTCCCGCCAGAGACTCTTCACTGCATCTGCATAATGGGCAGCTGCACAGGAATAAAGGGGGTTGAGTAGTTAAAGGGAAAGTTTAGATTAGCAAAAAGGAAAGTCTTCCTCAACGTCGATGTGAGTCAGTGGAGAATCCAACACACCCAAAGTGTAGGCTCCATTAGTAACGGATTCATGAAGTGAGTTCTACGTGCCTAGCAGGGGCCCTGCAGCTGAGAGTCTTTTCAAATGAGAGAACTAGCATGCTTTGGGGGGCGGGGAGAACGTTGCACAGGGGTGCGTAATCAAGAACAGAATGGTGTGTTTCCACCTCTGCCTTCCAAGGGAAACGAGAGACAGTGTGCAAATTGGTTGCAAAGAAGAGACACATCGGATTCACTGAAGCCCTTGCTGTTAAACAGACACCACCCATTGTTACCCCTCCTTCCAATGCCCATGGCAGACATCACTAATCGATCACAGCTACTCTTTCCTTTGGACCCCCGTTAAGGTCTTGTTTCTGAAGATGTTAAACGAGGCAGGCACGACCAGAGGTGGTACGGGAGATGGAGTCCCCTGACCCTCCAGCCCTCAGGTGAGGAGGGCTGATGTCAGAGATGCGTCGGGAAGGGTGGAAACGCAGGTAGCGGAGCAGCCGCAGACACACTTGTAACTCGGTACCTCTAAGATCCAGATGTGGGGCCAACCTCCAGGAGAACTGGACCAATGGTTAATTTCCATTCTGGTCCAGGAATCGTTCTAGCTATTTCCTGTGCATCTGCAATTCATACCAAGAGGAGGGGAGCTAGAGAGAGAGACAGAGAGAATCCAATTGGGATAATTTGTCACCAACCAAGATGGTATACCTTTATAGAACAGACTGTCTCTGAGACAACGTTCAGATGGCCCACTCCCATTACGAACAGCCTTTCCTGAAACGCTTTTAGATCAAATGGCGATTCTTGTATCTAGTGGTCAGCAAACTTTCCGCAAGGGGCAAGATAGTAAATCTTTTCGACTGTGCCTGTCACAGTGGATCAACTGTGTCATCGGAATGCAGACGCAAATGCAAACACGGGAAGGCTGTTGTGTTTCAATAAAACTTTATTTGCAAAACCAAGTGCCTGTAGCCAGTAGTTTCCAACCCTTGTTTGGAGTGATCAGCGGTAGCTGGGGTAGCAGGGTCAGAGAGCACGATAATGACATCTTACTGCCGAAGAAACTGTGTCCTTCTCAGAAGGCATGACACACTGCCATGTGTTGGGTATTTCATGACTCTCTGGGATCAGTAGCTGCTGTTACGCTTCTCATGCACAGGTTCTGAGAGATCTGGTGGTCTTCAGTGAGGTAAATTACATGTATCTTTTTTTACAATGTTTATTTATTTATTTTGATGGGGGGAGGGGCAGAGAGAGAGAGAGAGAGAGAGAAATCCAAGCAGGCTCTGTGTTGACAGTGCACAGCCTGGCACAGGGCTCCATTCCATGAACTGTGAGATCATGACCTGAGCTGAAATCAAGAGTCAGATGCTTGGGGACACCTGGGGGGGATGGGGGCTCAGTCGGTTGAGCGTCTGACTTCGGCTCAGGTCACGATCTCACAGTTTGTGGGTTCAAGTCCCGTGTTGGGCTCTGTGCTGACAGCTCAGAGCCTGGAACCTGCTTCAGATTCTGTTTCCTTCCTCTCTCTGCCCCTCCCCTGCTCTCTTTCTCTCTCAAAAAGTAAACAAACTTTAAAAGAAAAAGAGTCAGATGCTTAACCGACAGAGCCACGCAAGTGCCTCTAAATTACATTTGACTTTGACATTTTTTCCTGGAACCCTCCCCTTATGACCATGTCCTTTTTGTACGTAACAGGGAGGGAAAAGACGTGGCATGCTCACTGTGATTCCCCATTGCCTCACCCATGGCAGACATCACTAATCGATCACAAGACTAATCGATCCCCGAGTCCATGCAGGCCCCACCATCCTTCTTAACATGAAACAGTCGCAACCAATGTCGCAGAGGTGGCCCTCAAACCAAAACATGTTTGCTATTCTAGGAAGAAGGAGAGTGTGAAAACGGATAATGTCAGCGTATAGACAAAGTCCCAAATGTCATTCAAACTGGGCGTCCCAGCTCCTCCATATTCCTGGGCTGAGATCCCGCTTCAACAGACTTACAGTAGACAAACCCAGGACGCATAAAAAGAAATCTCCCTGCCAAGTTGTTCGGGATTTCCCTTGTTTCAGCAGATGGTCTCAGTCTTGTCATTCTCGAGGGGTCCTCGAAACTAGGATCCAGCTGTTTCCTGGGGGAGCGTTTGGGTGGAGTCTGGCAAGTTCAGCTTGGAAGGAACATTTCAGCACAGGTATTTGTGACCCATCCAAAAGCTCCAGAGTTTGAAGCCAGACTCACGATAGAGTCAGGGCTCCCATGCATCGGGCTCAGAGCCCAGGTGGGTAGCCCCCCAGCCCCCCGACTTCCTTCTGCTGCTGGAGGAGCCCTCTGTGCTGGGCCCGCCAAATAGAAACGGCACCTGGAAGTCCACTGCTTTTAATGTTTCTGCCTCCGGTCACCCCCTTCCAGCTCACATTGCCGAGAGGAGGAGAAATCGGCTTTTAACACCATCCAGTGACCCTCTGTAAGCACCTTCTTCAGCATTTGATCTAACAAGGTGGGGACAGGTCAGTTCTGGCTTGGAAGAGTGAAAGCCTTGTCAACAGGCGGTTGGAGCCGCGTGAGAACAGGGGAAGTCGGAGGCCCGGCTGGCCGGGGCAGCCAGAGAGCTCACCTGGAAAATATTTCGGGGGAAGCTGTCACGGGCATTCTGAGTGCCGACAAGATGTGTCAGGGAAATCCACCGAGCGCTTTTAGGAAGCAGCTATTTTCTCGCACAGAATCTCGCTGGCTTTCCAGTGAGGGGCCCAGGGGAAGTTGGCTGGCATAGAAGAATGATCCAGAAGAATTGGAGCGGCAACAGGGAATGGGGGGGGGACTGCATCTTTGGGGCTGGAAGAAGTGCTTACACGATTTGCTCTCATTCTCTCCTCCCTGACTTTGCTGATGCACCGGCAGAATGGTTTGGCACCGTTGTCCCCTATTTGCAAAGATGGGGGAGTGGGTGAGAGCCCGGGTTTCAACATGTGCTTCTTGGAATTGAGTCCCAGACCCACTGTTTATCAGCTGGGTGATGTCTGGAGGGTTACCTACCCTCTCTGTGTCTTAGTTTCTTCATCTTGTAAAATGGGAATACTACCAGGGCTTAACTGATCAGGTTGTTATGAGGGATGAAAGAGTTAGTTCCAGGAAAGGGCTCAGAACACATGATCAACACCGTGGGGAGTCATCTGGCGTATATTTTTCTTTTTTTTTTGAAGTCAGGCTTATCAACATGTAGTTTACATCCAGTAAATACACCCTTTCACTGATGACTTCACTGAAGAGTTCCGATGAGTTCCAACAAATATTTATGAGGATGTGACCTCCACAATGAAGATACAGACTGTGCCCATCACCCTCACAAAGTTCCTTTGTGCTTCCTCTCCCACCCCCAAGCCTCCAGCAACCCTTCATCCAATTTCTATCCCCAGACCTTCGCCTTTTCTAGAACGTCATATAAAGGAAATCATTCCGTACGTGGCCCTATGGGCCCCGTTTCTTTTACTTTGCATAAGGCTTTCAAGGCTTGCCCATGTCATGGGTACCAGCCCTTTGTTCCTGTTCATGGCTGAGTAATATTCCATCGCAGGGGAGTTCCACACTTGGTGAGTCCATCCATCATTTGAATGACATTTGGGCTGTTTCCAGTTTGGGGTAATTACGAATGATGGGGCTGTGGATATCCACATGTACATCTTCGTGTGGACACCCACTTTCTTTCTCTTGGGCTAATACCCAAGAGTAGCATGGCTGGGTCACCGGAAAAAAGTATGTTCAACTGCCTGAGCAATGGCCAAACCGTCTTCCAAAGCGGCTGTGCCATTTTTTCATATTCTGATCAGCGGTGTATGAAGCTCCTGCCCCTCCCCCCACCACTCTATGGTGCCACCTTCTGGGTTTTGTTTTTTTTTCCTTTTTAATGTTGCCTTTCTAGTAGGTGTTCAGCACCATTTTGTTGCATTTTTAACTCGGATTTCCCGATGACCGGTAAAGATGAGCATCCTTTCCTGCGTTTATTCGGCAAACACATCTCTGCTTCGGTGAACTTTGGGTTGTTTTGTTTTGTTTTGTTTTGTTTTGTTTTGTTTTTTTAAGAGTGAGGACAGCCACCCACTTCTTGTTCTCCATTGTCCTGTTTGTTTGGTTGGGATCCTTGTGTCTGGAGCGCCTGAGGGTCCAGGTTGGGAATGGCGTCCGATGCTTGGATTCCTTTCCTTCTTGGGGTTCTGCATCCTGCGGGGTGTGCTTCATCACTGGGGTCCCCCAGGCAGCCGCTGGACGCCCCTGGGCTTCTGTTCTTTGAGGAGAGATGGTGTCAAGGCCCCAGGAAACTCAAGCCCAAGGGGCACGAACACCTACTCCCCTCCTAGCTTTCGGAGCGTGGAGTTTCTGTAGCTGCTGGCTATCTAAGCCCCACTCACTTGGTGGGGGGGGGGGGGACACGGAGACCGAGTGGCTAATACACTGAGGTCGTATGCCTGTCCTTAGAGCTAGTGGAGGGGCCCGTGCTGGCTTCAGGGCCTGAGGGTGGGGGACAACTGGACCCAACGGCAGCACAGGACTGAGTCTGTGGGGCCGCTGCCCCTCTTTGGTTTGTGTCCCTTCCTGTGGACAAAATGTCCATGAAGCCAAGGTGCGGGGCTTTGCTGTGGGCATCTGGAACCCTTAAATTCCATGGTCTAATGGCTCCATCTCTTCCTCCCGCATAGGCACAAACCTCCTCCTGTGTCTGTCTTCCCAGCAGATGCTGATGCTCCTGGAGCAGACCCGAGGCGCAGTTGGTAGGGGTTGGCGGGGAATCGACGGAATTTGGATGTATAACCTGGGAGGTCCACGTGTGTGCCCTTGAGCCCTTGGGGTGTGGGAGGCAGGGGAAGGCCGGGTGAAGGTATCCTAGACCACCGGAGAGGCTAAGGAGGTTTGGCAAGGCCTTGAGGAAGTCCTTGAGCCGAGGCTGGCCGTCACCAGAGCCCCATGCCTCCCGGGAGCACACCTGCCACAGTGTCTCTGCCATTTGCAGTCACGGTGGGGGACAGTCCCCGGGAAACAAGACCTCCGAGCAGAGGTGGATGTCAGGGCGCAGCGCTGGGACCCTCGGTCAGTTTCATTGCTTGTGGTTAGAGGTCTTCTCTCTGGTGGAGGTTCGAGCAAGCGCTTACCCTCACTAACCTATGACCCACCAGGGAACCTTGTTAAGATGAAGGCTGTGAACCGGCAGATCTGGGGAGGGGGGAGCCATGATCGTCTCAGCCCCCAGGGGGTGCGCCCGCTGCGCGCGCCTGGGGGCCACGCCTGAAGCATTTAGGGAGCCAAATAGGTGCCTGATACACAGTAGCTACGATACTCACCGTGTTTCCCCAGAAGAGGGCTGTGCAGATCTTTCGCTCGGCCCCCTCCCCCCGGACGTCTCCCGGTGGGGTCATTTCTGCAGAGCGGGTTGCCAGCTGAGGAACAATGAAGTCACACGAGGCGGTGGCAGAAAAGGAGGCTGAGGGCGGACACGTGCTTCCCCCGGCAGGTGTGGGGAGAGCGGGACCAGCTGAAGGGGAAGCCTCTAATTGGCGAGGGAAGTCACTCGGCTTAAACAGGATGCACGCACAAGGCCCCTTCCAGGCCCCGCGGCGGCCTTGGGGTTCTGGCCGCAAGGAGCGAAGGAAAGTGGTGTCAGGAGGTCAAGCCTTTCCTTAGGGCTGAGCTGCTGCCGCTGGACTTTCCCTTCCAGGAGGGCATCCCCCTCTGCAGGGACTCTTCTGGAAACACACGTGTGCCTTCAATCCCGCCGCCGCACCTGCCGCCGGACTGTTAATCTAACAGATTAGAAAAAAGATCCTCTATTAGTTTCTGAAGGCGACCGGGACAAACTGCCACAATGTGGTGGCTCAAAACAGCAGATGCTTATTCTCTCATCGTTCTGGAGGCCGGAAATACGGAATCGGTGTCGTTGGGTCAAGGTCAAGGTGTTGGCCAGGCCTCCTCTGGAGTCTCGGGGGGACGACCTGTTCTGTCAACCCGCCCAAACAGCAGGAGACCGGGATCTTCAAGACTCTCTGCTCCAGCATCCCATGATCTTCTCGTCCGTGTGTGGAACATCCCCCTCTGCCTCCCTCTTATAACCGATGTGTTCAGAACCCACCTAGACAATCCGGGATGAGCTCCCCATCTCACGATCCTTAATGTAATCATGTATGTAAAGACCCTCTTCCATTTTGCCTAGAAGGTAACATTACAGGTGCCAGGGAGTAAGATGTGGCTGTCTCTGGAGGGGGACATTTCAAGCCCCCACATTGTCTGCTGGTCTCTCCCCTTTAGGGTATAAGCTCTGTGACGGATAAGGGGCTTTTTGTCCGTCTTGTTCAAAATGCTGGCCTCAGTGCCTATCACAGTTATGCAGGAGAGGCTTGATAAATGTCTGCTGAGTGAATGAATCAGTGAATGCCTTTGTAAGCCAGAGGGAGAGAGGCTGGCTGTTTAAAGGAAGCCTGCACAGAATCCGTTGTGAAGGGCTGTTTGATAATCTGGGTAATTGCCTTCAACTCAGGCTCGGAAAAAGTAAGCTTCTCAGCATCACATTTTCTGAGTGGCACGTTCCCTCCCTATATGGCTTGGGATGTTGCTTTTAAGAAAAGCAGCAAAGTGGGGCACCTGGGTGGCTCAGTCCACTGGGCCTCTGACCTCGGCTCAGGTCATGATCTCACAGTTCGTGGGTTCAAGCCCTGTGTTGGGCTCTATGCTGACAGCTCGGAGCATGGAGCCTGCTTCAGATTCTGTGTCTCCCTCTCTCTCTCTCTGTCCCTTCCCTGCTCACGCTCTGCCTCTTGCACTCTAAAATAAAAACATTAAGAAAATTAAAAAGAAAAGAAAACAAGCAAAGAATTGGCACTGAGCCCTTTATTTTGTTTCAACCGAGTAAAAATAAAGGCCCTCAACTAATGTCACCATCCCTGTGCTTTTTCACATGTAAATTTCATCGAAAGTGTCCAAGTTGCTGCCAAATACACTAAAACATGGCCCTGAGTCATGGTGACGATGTTTGGAGCACAGACTGCTTGAGTTCAAACCTCAGCTGTGTCACTTGGCAGCCCTGTGACCTTAGGGCAAGTTCCTTGTCCTCTTGAGCCTCAGTTTCTTTATCTGTAAAATGGGACCAATTAGCATACTTACCTCATTAAGTTGCGGTGAGGATTTACTCAATCGATAAATATTTATTGAGGACCTAGTGGGTGCCAGGCATTGGGTGCACAGTGTGAAGAGAAAAGGCAGAGTCCCTGCCTGCTGCGAGCTTCTACTTCTCTGGGAGCTCAGGAGCGTGAGGGCTCTGCTAGGCTGGGTGACATGGTCAATCCTCAGTAGAAGTTTTGGTTACTGTTATAAATAAAGAGTCATCTCCATTTCCTTTATTGGGCACCAAATCTGCAACTGTGGTCATTTTTTTCCTACTTGTGACTTGCTGGAGGGTCATCACACGTTGGAAGTGAAGGATCGTCTGGCGGTTCAGACGGAAATCAATCTTGTCCTTGTGAGCCAGTAGAGATGGGAGAAATTGCTTTGGCCTTAGATTAAAGAAGAGGAAAAGCAAAAGACTGGGTTGTGACCCGTGATAAAAGAAGTGTAGGAAGCGGAGGTGGGCATCAAGAGTGTGAGCAGCCTGGATAGGAGATAACCTTGAAGGACTTTCCTTGCACGCAGTCTGAACTCTGGAATTTGTCCCTGCAGGAGAGAAGCGGGCTGGGCGTGACGCAGCAGGGACAATGTGTGGCATCAGCTGCAGGGAGCTCTCTTACAGTCAAGGACTTTTGGAAGGAGCTCAGGAATGGGGCTGGCAGGAAATAGCCTTGTCTCCCTTTCTCCGGATGGTGATACATGGCACCTTCTTTTACTGTTACTTCTTTTCTTTCTCATATCACTTCACTAGGTCAGGAGCTCCCTTAGGGGAAAGGGCTGTGCCGGTCGTGGTCTTGGTAAGCACTTATCCTAGGAATACATTTGGCTGCAATTAAGAGAAAACTCAACTCTTTCGGGGCTTAAATAAACAATGGTTTATTTTCCTTACATAACAAGAAATCCAGAAGGAGGTGGGCATTGCAATAGTTTAGCAGCTCCAATACCCCTCTGTGATATTTTTAGCTTGGTTCAGCTTAATGCCTCATGGTCACAAGATAGCTGCTGTACCTCCAGACATTGCGTCTGCTTCCGAGGCTAAAAAGGGAATGAAGGGACAGAAAGGTCTTACCTAGCCACTCTCATCCCCATTTCTATCAGGAGAGAATGAACTCTTTTGAACAGTTAGCTGCTTAAATCACATTGGCCCGAATGGAGCCCTGGAGCCAGCAGGGAAGACTGGGGAATGACATGTTATCTTTTTTTTTTTTTTAATATTACAACACTCTAACTGTACACAAAGCCCACATGGAATGGAAGTTGGGAATAGGCCTTGAGAAGGAATGAAAAAAGGAAGGAGTTGGAAATTGCCCTGAAGACGAATGAATGAGTTGTTTGGTGACTGAATTAGCCCAGAATTCAGCAGTTTGCGATGATACCACGTCTTTCTGATGCCCACGAAAATATATGCAGATCTTGGAGTGATTAAGATCGCCAGACATTAGTAACCAAGAATGTGAACATTGGGTGATGCTTGACTTTAATAATATGCATTCGCTCATTCCTGTTAAATGAGCTCTTCAGAGGGAGTCCTTCTTCAACTTGGACAAGACAGGCTTACTTTGGTGCATACGGGTCTCTTGTCAACGCCACTGGGGATGTTGCAAAGACACGAGGGAGATGGAGGGCCACCGGGTGTCTATAAAGTAAGAGGAGGCAGTGCTCGGGGTCCCTGTCTTGCTTTCAGTCTTAATTAGTTCTCTTTTGTCCTTGCCCCGGCTTTCGGGGTTAGCCAGTGTTTTGCCCTTGAGCCCTGAGTCCCTGCAAAGGCAGGATGGAAGTTCATCTGGATTGAATTGGGGCATCTCTGCCCACCAGCTCCTCCTCCCAGGCCCTTGGGGGTGGATGTTTAGCCAAGACCTTGTCCAACGGGGGCATCTTGGTCCAACAGCCTTTTGGGGGAGGCCCCTGGGCGTGAGAGCCTGACCACTTGTCCAGGAGTGGAAACAGGGAAGTGTGACCTTGGCCAAGTGACTTGACTTCTCTGAGCCTCAGCTTCGTCCTCCGCATTACCTGCTCTGAAATTCAGGCGAGACGAGGTATTTGGAGCATCTACAACAGAGCCTGGCACCTAATAAGCACGAATAAAAACAGGGCTCCTCTTCCTCCTTCAATTTAGAATTAGTGTAATTGTGACGCTCTTAGCTGGAAAAACCTGGGTTGGGATCGATGATGATCAGTTCAGCTTATTTTTTAGCTACGGTTTTCTCATGTGAAAACGGACATCGGTAAAGCTTCCTGGGGTGGTGGGGAGTTAGAAATTATAGGCTGAGGGGCGCCTGGGTGGCTTAGTCGGTTAAGCGTCCGACTTTCGCTTAGGTCATGGTCTCGCGGTTCGTGGGTTCGAGCCCCGCGTCGGGCTCTGTGCTGACTGCCAGCTCCAAGCCCGGAGC
>NW_027530357.1:5868915-5876411 GCF_008692635.1 Crocuta crocuta
CGCTCTCTCTCTCTCTCTCTCTCTCTCTCTCCTAGAAATAAATAAAACATTTGAAAAAAAAAAAAGAAATTATAGGCTGAATAAATCCCGTTGGTGCAGGGAAGGTATACATGAGGGACGCAGCAGTGTCCGGCCGAGACTAAGCAGGAAGATGGGATTCAGGATGACCTGGGGCATCAAGGGCTCAGGCTGGGGCAGGTGTGGGAGTCACCAGCTTGAGCCGGGCCAGAAGGCAGGCTGTGTCCTGGGAGGGAGGAGGCAGTCCCTCATCAGCTGGCCCTTCCCCCGGCGAGCCCAGGCAGGGCTCTGAGATCAGATCTTCCAGGTGGAGAATGGTGAGGTTCTGGGCAGAAGGGGGGACCACTGGGGGCTCAGCAGGTAGCGTGCGTGCCTCCCCAAATCCACGGGGGTCCCAGTTCAAGGTCAAGCATGCCTGGGCTCCAGCCTGGAATTCCTACTCTGGTTTCATCGCCCACTGCCTGTTTGACTTCACGCTATTTAGTCTTCCTGAACTTGGGATCCTCATCTCTTCCTGGGGAGTAGCATCCATTTTAAAACATTTTTTTATTTTTATTTTTATTTTTTTATTTTTTTTAAATGTTTTATTTATTTCTAGNGTTGGATGCTTAATGGACCAAGCAACCCAAGCGCCCCAATAGTAACCATTTTGAAAAGCTAGGGTGCTCCTGGTTACTTACACTGAATCTTACAGTGTGTCAGTTCTCTGCCCTGACTATGAACCCATTTAACTGTCCCTGCAGCCCTGCAAAACTGATACCATTATTATCTTCCTTTGGCCAGCGAGGAAACTGAGGCACAGAGCAAGATAGGTGACCCCACTGGTATATCAGCTCAGGCAAGAGGTTGAGAGAAGCCCCAGGCTTTGCCACTCCCTTCTTCAACAAGTAATTGCACACTGCCGGTGGGGATGCACACTGGTGCAGCCGCTCTGGGAAACAGTGTGGAGGGTCCTCAAAAAATTAACACTAGAACTCCCCTAGGACCCAGCAATAGCACTGCTGGGAATTTACCCAAGGGACACAGGAGTGCTGATGCACAGGGGCACATGTACCCCAATGTTCATAGCAGCACTCTCCACAATAGCCAAAACATGGAAAGAGCCTAAGTGTCCATCAGCGGACGAATGGATCAAGAAGATGTGGTTTATATAGACAGTGAAATACACTTGGCAATGAGAAAGAATGAAATCCTGCCATTTGCAGTAGCGTGAGTGGAACTGGAAGGTATTAAGCTGGGTGAAATAAGTCAGGCAGAGAAGGACAGATACCATATGTTTGCGCCCCTATGTGGATATTGAGAAACTTAACAGAGAGACCATAGGGGAGGGGATGGGGGAAAACAGTTACAAACAGAGAGGGAGGGAGGCAAACCATAAGAGACTCGTAAATACAGAGAACAAACTGAGGGTGGATGGGGGGCGGAGGAGACGGGGAAATGGGTGATGGGCATGGAGGCGGGTGCTTGTCGGGATGAGCGCGGGGCATTGTACGGAAGCGACGAATCACGGGAATCCACCCCCAAAACCAAGAGCACACTGTGCACGCTGTATGTTAGCCACCTTGACAATAAATTATATTTTTAAAAAACCCACACAAATTGCACAAATAATTCCCTGTCATCAAAGGGGATACATTGTAAGGATGACCCCAAATGACCCAGAATTCCTGGTTGGAGGCAGGCGTCAAAAGGGAGGCTGTTACACACTGACCTCAACTTTGTCTTCAGGCACCAATGTCCCTGGTTGCTGGTTGCAACGCTCCATTTCTCATGTAGGAACACTGAGGCCCAGAGGTAGTTTGGGAGCAGCTCACTCATCACCCGAGTTTTTCTGGAGGTGAGGTTTGCACCGCTGCTGTCTGAAGAGTCAGGAGGGACCAAGCGTAGCTTCACCGGGTGCCCACCTGGCTGGTGGGAAGAAGCTTTCTTTCCTTCTCTCTTTTATTAATAGTTTTCATTTTAATTAATTATTTTGAGAGAGAGGAACACAGGAGGGGCAGAGAGACAGAGAGGGAGAGACAGAATCCCAAGCAGGCTCCGCGCTGTCTGCGCAGAGCCCGGTGTGGGGGCTCGAACTCACCAACTGCGAAATCATGACCTGAGCCGAAATCAAGAGTTGGATGCTTAGCGGGGCGCCTGGGTGGCTTAGTCGGTTAAGCCTCCGACTTTCGCTTAGGTCATGATCTCGCGGTTCGTGGGTTCGAANGATGCCCCACTGTGAAGAAGCTTTCTTCAGCCAAGGGTTAATTGATGTCAGGAACACACTGGAGGAAAGGAAACGTGTGTGTGTGTCACAGGCCACACGCTGGTGGCCACGACCTGTGTAACCAGGCGAGGCGGAGAGGGTCCGTTCTCCCGTCCCCACACCCGCATCTCTTTGCGATCCCGTGGACGTTCAAACCTGCTGGCACCCAGGGGCCCTGGCAAGCGCATGCCAGGAGAGGACACCTTGCAGAGCCTCCACAGCCCGCCCGGGTTCCTGGCCGTGGCTGCCACGCCCACCAGCCACCGTCGCATCTGCTTCCCATGGGCCACTCCTAGCCAGTGACCGTGTGCTGCAGGGAGACTAAGGCAGGCGCATTTCTGGGAGACACAGGACGGCTCTGGAAGCCAACCCTGGCTCAGGAAACCCATGCTCCTCGTGGAAGCTTCCATAGACTGCACGTGAGTCTAGCTACCCTCCTAACCCAGCACCCCCAACCCCCCACCTCCGCTCAGGGTCACACCTGATTTCCATCTCAGCGGCTCTCAGCCTTTGGTGCTTCTCCCTGATTTTCTCTCCCAGGCCTTTCCCCTAAAATAAAATAAAAAATGCCTTGGGCGGTTACTCCCTTCTTGGGACCCACGTTCTATAGGACTGGAACGAACAAATCCAAGTGGAGATAAGCAAGAGCCCGGCTGGAGGCTCCAAATTAATTAAGAATAAATAGAAGCCTTGAACGACTTCCCCCCAAGTCCACACTTACGGTCGTAGCAAAAGCAGACGATACACAGTGACATTTGTCAGGAGGAAGGCTGTGTGTCCAGATCATGAGTGATTCATCCACAAGGACTTTTTATAAAAACTGGAAACTTTCAGTGGTATTTCTGCATTGGGCTTGGGTTCTGAGGCCGGGTGCAGTCTTTGCTGGCTCGGGGGAGAGGGGGTGAGTGGTGGGTGGTGGGTGGTGACTTGGGAAAAGCCTCAGTCTCTTTATCTGTAAAATAGGGCTGCTAGTCTCCTGGAAAGGTTCTGCAAGGGGTTGGTGATGTTGTTCATGCACGGGTTAGCAGGGTGCCCGGCTATATAGGTGCTCGGCGAATGTCGCGATGACTCTCATTAAATTGGCATCTTCAGGGGCGCCTGGGTGGCTTAGTCGGTTAAGCGTCTGGCTTTCGCTTACGTCATGATCTCGCGGTTCGTGGGTTCGAGCCCCGCGTCGGGCTCTGTGCTGACTGCCAGCTCAGAGCCTGGAGCCTATTTCAGAGTCTGTGTCTCTCTCTCTCTCTGACCCTCCCCTGCTCATGCTGTCTCTCTCTCTCTCCTAGAAAAAAAAAATTGGCATCTTCATTCTTTCCTTTGACTAACCCCAAAGGTGAGAGTTCTCCCCTCCATTTAACAGATGAAGACACCGAGCCTTGGGGGCGGGGCAGAGACTTGCCCACCGGCACCAGGAGACAACAGAACATCGGGGTGCGGACCCCGTTCTTAGAGACCGCGCTGCCTCCCCATCTATTTGTGCGCCCTGTCTTGCCCTCCATCCGTGAACGATAGGGGGCTTTCTCGACACATTCTAGCAGAGTCACTTTTCGGTGTGCGGCTTTCACAGTTTCTTTTGGGGGAAGCCACGAATAAACACGCGTCTTTCCCACTTGGGTTCCTGAGAACAGACACACTCCTGGTGACCTGTGCCTTCGCGGTCGAGCAGAGGACCCGGGACCGTGGCTGGCACATCACGGATGCTCAGCTCAGTACACTTGACAGATGAAGGGCTCTTCAAACCCCGGCCCAAGTCCCCTCCCCAGGACGAGGGGCCCCCCGTCCCCCGTCTTCCCAGTGCCCACTGCACAGACCTTACCAGGCAGGAAGTTCCACGCTGGCCACCACATCATCTCCAGGGGCTGGCTCGGCGCTGGGCCATCGGTCAGGAGCTCCCAGGGGCTGGACCCGGGCTGGCGTGTAAGTTACAGCCCCTGCAGCCAGAGTGCGTGCCCCCCGGGGGCAGGGGCTGTTTTACTGGTATTTGCCCAGCCTTCCCCGCCAGGTGCACACGGTGGGCTTGGCGCATGCCTAGCTCCTGCTTAGACTGGAGGCCAGCAGAGGTGACCCAGTGGTCGTTCTCGGGCAGGGAGGGGGGCGGTGAGGCTGGGGGGTCCGCTGGGCGTGGCCAGGGGCGGACCCGCGGCTCTAAGCAGACGCCTACCCCTGGCCCAGATCTGCCAGCTCCTTCGGATCCCAGCCTCAACCTGACAAGGGCTTTCTCGTAGGTTCTCTGGCCTCACCTGGGATTAGCTTCTAAGCGATCGGAAAGCACTTAAAGATGGAAGGTGCTGTGTAAGGACAGAAATAATTCCCCAGACATTTCACAGAGAATTAACGCTGTTGGACGGTCCCTGCCCAGGTTGCTTGGCTCACAGGCCGAGGAATAGTGGTGTCAGGCCAAGGAAGAGACCCAGGGAGAGGCTCCGGTCCTGCAGCGGAGCGACAGAGATAGGGGAAACTGAGGCACAGGGCGCAGGGAGAAGCATGTTGACACAGCACCCCTAAGCCAATATTGAAACTAAAGTGAAGTCCAAAATGTGCACCCAGGAAGGCTTCTACTTTGTGTTTTAAAGTTTCTGGCTTCATGTAAGATTCCTGAAGCGATGAGGACAGTCAGGTAAAACTGCAGCACGTAGGTTCCCGAGTGGGGCAGCCGGTGTCGGCAGACACCGCCTGGTGGTCTTAGACACTTTACTCTTTTAAAAAAATCATTATTCATATATTTTGAGAGGGAGGGAGTGACATGCACAAGTGAGGGAGGGGCAGAGAGAGGGAGACAGAATCCCAAGCAGGCTCCACGCTGTCAGCACAGAGCCCGACGCAGGGCTCGACCTCATGAACTGTGAGACCATGACTCGAGCTGAAAGCAAGAGTTGACGCTCGACCGACTGAGCCATCCAGGTGCCTCAATAGTTTACTCCGTTAAAGACTCAGTTTCCACCTCTGTGAAATGGGTTGAGACATGGAATCAAACTTGCTGAATACATTTATTTAGGGCTTAAGGGGAATGACGTTTGTAAAGAACTGAGGACATATGAAATGCCCAATTAAGTAACTAACAAAGAGTGATTAGGATTATTACCACCGTCCCCTGCCCCTCTGTCAAACTGTCACCTCTGTTTAGGGGAGTCTCACATCCTTCTCTCTCTTTCTTTTGCCTCACAGTTGACTTCTTGGAAATTCTATTGGTTTTACCTTAAAAATATATCGGGACCCTTCCCACTCTCTTTCCACGGTGGTCTCCCCTGGATAACTTCCTAAATCTGGGATAAAAAAACCTTACAGGCCCTGGTGAAATCTGGCCTGCTGCTTTTTTTTGGTTGGGGGTATGCTGTAAACTAAGATGGGTTTTTACATTTTTCAATGGTTGGGGAAAAAAGAAAGACAAACAATATTTCATGACACCTGAGAGTTATATAAAACACAAATTGCTGTGTCCGTAAAGTTTTATTGGCACGCAAGCACGCCCAAGTGTACACACTGCGTGTGGCTGATCTTGTGCTGTCCCGGCAGAGCTGCGGAGTGGTGAGAGAGACCGTATAGGCCACAAAGGCTGAAATGTTTGCTCTCTGGCCCCTTCCAGAAAACGTTTGCCCACCCCTGGGGGTAGACGTTTCCTGGGTCTCCTTGTATTCTTGTTTTCCTCCGAACTGTGTGGCCCCAACACAGCTCTCTGAGGGTTCCTTGCAATGCATTCAGTCTTCTGCTGATAGACCTTTCGGGCAGCTCCATGAGCCCCTCAGAGTAAAAGCCAAGGTCCTCATCATGGCCAGGAAGGCCCCACATGACCATCTCCTACTGTTCGCCTTTACTTTGCCCCTGACCTCTTGCCATTCTGAGAACATGACCTTAATACCTCTGCCACAGGCCCTTTGCATTGGCTGTTTCCTGGAGGGCTCTTTCTCCCCCAGATAACCTTCACCTCCTTCAAATCTCTGCCTGAATCTCACCATCTCAATGAGACCTCTTCCAATGCTCATTTCATTTTGCCCCCCGATCCCTCCTCTTGTATTATACTTATTGCCTGCTTACCAACTAGCTAATTTACTAATCCATTTTGTTTACCATTTATTGACTGTCTCCTTCCATTAAAAAGTGAGGTCTCCTGAAGGCTGACATTTTTGTCCGGGTTTGTTCACTGCTGTGTCCCAGATCGCAGATAAGCTGGCTTCACGGAGGGACCACCGTGCTGTTGCGTGGGCTCCCTGGGCTCAGAAGGCTCCTGCTTACAAGGATCCTGCACTTGGCTTAATGCTTTCTTGCCATGAAGTTCTTAATACTTTTTTTCTTAATGTTTTATTTTTATTTTTATTTTTGAGAGAGAGAGAGTGTGTGAACAGGGGAGGGTCAGAGAGAGAGAGGGAGACACAGAATCCAAAGACAGGCTCCAGGCTCTGAGCTGTCAGCACAGAACCCGACACGGGGCTCGAACCCATGAACCGTGAGATCATGACCTGAGCCAAAGTCAGATGCTTAACCGACTGAGCCACCCAGGCACCTCTCTTAATACTTTTTAAAAACATTTTTTTAACGTTTGTTTTTTGAGAGAGAGAGAGACAGAGCATGAGCAGGGGAGGGGCAGAGAGAGAGGGAGACACAGAATGCGAAACAGGCTCCAGGCTCTGAGCTGTCAGCACAGAACCCGACACGGGGCTCGAACCCATGAACCGTGAGATCATGACCTGAGCCGAAGTCGGACGCTTAACCGACTGAGCCACCCAGGTGCCCCTGAAGTTCTTAATACTTTTTGAATCACAAGTCTCACGTTTTCCTTTTGCACCAAGCCGTGGTGGTTATGCGGCCCATCCTGCCAGGAAAAGGATCCTGGGTGCACAGGAGACCCCCTGCGAATATTTGTTGAGCGGACGAAGGAAGGAAGGAAGGAATGGTACACATCACGATTTAGCTCCATCAGTTTCCCTTGCTTATCTGGCCGCCCCAGCCCCCGCCCTCTGCCTCCCTCTCTCCTGCCTTTTGCGGGAGTGTGTTATTGATGTAAACGGACAAGCAGAGGAGTCAGTCCTGGATCCGGGAGCCGAGGAGAAGATCACCTGCAACACAGAGAAGACGCAATTACTCCAGCAACCGTCCGCCGCCCCGACCGCAGCTCGGAGCCTCCACTTAATGTAATTGAGTGTGAAGGCCGGCTGGAGACACAGGCGCCCCCGCCGCCCCCTCTCCATAATATAGACACTATTGGTTGCTAATTGGCGCCAGTGGGCTGGTGCTAATTGTC
>NW_027530357.1:5876422-5919292 GCF_008692635.1 Crocuta crocuta
TCTTTGGGAAAGGGTGGGGGTGGTGGGCGCCCAGAGGCAGCAGACACTGCTACCGGGCTCATAGAAGTTGGAAACCGGCTTCAATTTTGCATCAAATATTTAAGCAGGTTTGGGGTGTGTATTGATGGGGAGGGCGGACCACTGAGCTTTGCTTGCGGTAACCCACAGAGGCCCCGGGGGGGACAGGGCCCCCTGCGTCCTTCATCAATGGGTTCTCCAGGCGCCTGTGTCGCTTGCATGGTCTAATTAATTGTGTGAATTTCTAATGACCCTTTTAGCCCACCCCCCCCAAAGTACCCTCCCTTCCGCCCTCATTCAGGCTGCTCCCTCTTGTTTTCTAGCTGCTTCTGAATGGTCTGCTTCAGGGATGTGACTTGGGGCCATGTGCGGAGGGAGGCAGCATTGGACAGGGGAGATGCAGAGGGAAGCTGGGGCAGGCTTGATCTCCCTGTGTGGTCTCAGCCAACATGTGCACCTCCCTGGGCCTCAGTTTCCCTAGCAAACGACTGTCAGTCTCCTGAGTGTTACTGTTTATTGCACATCCTCTCTGATAGAAGCCACGATCTTTTAGGGAGTGTAGGGATGTATATGTATACACACACATATATACGCATATATTTAAAATTTTTTTAAATGTGTATTTATTTATTTTGAGAAAGACAGAGAGACAGAGATCAATGGAGGAGCAGAGAGAAAGAGAAAGAGATTCCCAAGCAGGCTCCACACTGTCAGCGCAGAGCCCAGCTCAGGGCTCAAACTTACAAACTGTGAGATCATGACCTGAGCCGAAATCAAGAGTCAGATGCTTAACCAACTGAGCCACCCAGGCACCCCCATCTGTATTTATATATACACGTGTATGTGTATAGATGTATTTTTTTAAAATTTGCAGTGAGGTCTGTTTTAGTATGTATTAGGGGAAATAAATTCATATTACATATTATTTGACACACGCAGTATATATTTCATAATTACACAAAGAGGTGGTGTGCTGGTATATGTGTAACAGTCAGTTCCGCATGGGGAGAAAAGCTCTGATCTCTGGGGCATTTGCCACTGTCCATGGTGTAAATATTGCTACCATGGTTGAGTTCAAGCTGCTAATAAATTCCCCCAACACAGAGTCAGGAAGAAATGGACGGTAACATAACTACTATGATAAACTACCTCCATCACATAGGGACAATAGGTCAGGAACAGAGATAATAGCAAAATGTAGCAAAATAGTTAGGAAAGGATGAATTGTGAGTGTTATAATTTCCTTTTTCACCACGGCTATGTACCAACTGGCTCGCAGGTTCCCTGAACGGAGAACAGCGGCTCTCGTGAGCCTTGGGGGCTGGCTCCCACACACCGCTGTGTGTGTGTGTGTGTGTGTGTGTGTGCGCGCGCGCGCATGCACGCGTGGGTGCGTGGCACAGTACTCACGAACTCTATCGTTTCTCAGATGGGAATGCGTAGGACAAAGCTGAGTTAAAAAATGGATCCCGTTGGGGCACCTGGGTGGCTCAGTCGGTTAAGCGTCCGACTTCGGTTCAGGTCATGATCTCGCAGTTCGTGGGTTCGAGCCCCGCGTCGGGATCTGTGTTGACTGCCAGCTTAGAGCCTGGAGCCCGTTTCAGATTCTGTGTCTCCCTCTCTCTCTGACCCTTCCCTGCTCACCCTGTCTCTCTGTCTCTCTCAGAAATAAATAAAACATTTAAAAAAAAATGGATCCCGTTTAAGGGGCACCCGGGCGGCTCAGTCGGTTGAGCATCTGACTCTTGGATTTCTGCTCAGGTCCCCATCTCATGGTTCATGGGTTCAAGCCTCGTGTCAGGCTCTGTGCTGACAGTGTGGAGCCTGCTTGGGATTCTCTGTCTCTCTGTCTCTCTCTCAAAATAAATAAATAAACCAAAAGAAAAAAAAAGATTCTATTAAAAATCGACGTAAAGAAAACGATGTTAAAGGAATACGGCTCAGGTGAATTGCACGTCAGGCCAAAGTCATGGAGCTGGCACGCCTGTGCCCAGAACCCAACAAGACAGCACCAGCTTCCTGCCCGCTGTCTGGGGCAATTTACCGGCAACTGAGCGAGGGAGGAAGTAGTTAGGGTGGCCAGGGCTCACGGCCCTCTCTCTTGTTCTCTAGAAGGCATGAAATGGTGATGTCACGCTCTTTCCTTTGACCGCTGACTTCATCTTCCATCTCCTTCTTCCTAACCCCGAGGCGCCTACTCGAATGCCAGTATCTACACGGCTCTTGATCTGCCCTGTCTACCCCTACCCTCAGCTGCTCAGCCTCTACGATCCACTCCTTTCCCTGCACTTGGCCGTGTGGCTGACACTCCTGTGGACCACCTCGCCCCATCTCTCACAGGCCTTGGGGCAAGGAAGTGAGAAGGGGTTGGTGCTTGTGTGCAGGAGAATGGATCAGGACCAGTCTGCACAAGGTGCAGGGAAAATCATGGTTGTTTTGCATCCCTCTCTCTGCAGACAAAACAGCCCTACCTGCTTTGCCTCAGTTTTGCTTTATGATGGTGTTACTGCCGATTTTTCATTATAAAAGTGGCTTTGTGATTGCAAATTGCAGTTCCAGCCAGGTGGGGGGGCAGGCAGATATCATAAATGTACGAGACATGTCAGTTGGGGGGCATGGCCCACTGAGGAGTCTCCATCTCCCCGAAAGAAGCTGGTGGTTACCCACCAGCCAACAGGTGCCACAGACGGCTGGAATTCCTTGTAGAAGGTGGAAAACGCTGACTTGAACAGAGACTTCCTTAAGCTTAAAATCATGCTAAGAGCCAGACACAGCAAGTCCATGGGCTGGCCATGACCTCTGAAAATCTTAGAGGAAAAAAAAAAGTAAAGGTAATGATGAAGCTTCCTCAGCAATGAGCAATAGCATTTTAGTGTCTGGATCAAGTTGTCTAGATTTTTGTCCTAGATTTTTCTTTTTAACCATTCACTGTTCCTTTCAAATTTCTTCATTAGCATGATTTTTAGTGATGCCTTAACAGAGCCTCATATGCCTCCAGCAAAACCTATTGCAGGGTATGAAACACGTGGCCCCAAATCCTTAGCTACACCTTCCGTCAAAACGTGGACCTTGAAGGGCACCCAGGGGGCTCAGTCGGTTAAGTGTCTGACTTCGGCTCAGTTCACGATCTCATGGGTCATGAGTTTGAGCCCCGTGTCAGGCTCTGTGCTGATGGCTCGGAGCCCGGAGCCTGCTTCCAATTCTGTGTCTACCTCTCTCTCTGCCCCCCTCCCGTCTCTCTCTCAAAAAATAAATAAGCATTAAACAAAAAAGGTGGACTTCGATGGGAGTCCCCGTGGCCACACTCCCTGAATCAAGGCCTATTGTTGCGTGATTTTGATCAGTAGAGGTGGTGCTGGGCCTCGTTCTGGCCAGGACCTTGAGAAACCAGTCTCTACTTGTCCCTCAGAACACGTGGTTCGGAGCCCCGAAGCCACCCGTGAAGAGGTCAGCCTGGCGTTACCATCCTGAGAACAGCATGTCAGATCAGCCTGTGACTTTCCGAGTCCCCCCGCGGGAGCAAGTCACGGGAGCAGAGATGGGACACCTGCATCCAATCCCTGCCCATGTGGCCTGTGAGGTCCCCGTAATATGAAGAACTGTGGCTCTTTTCAGTCACTAAGTTACAGGATTCTTTTTTTTTTTAAATATTTTTATTTATTTCTAGGCGAGAGAGAGAGACAGCATGAGCAGGGGAGGGTCAGAGAGAGAGGGAGTCACAGACTGAAACAGGCTCCAGGCTCTCAGCTGGCAGTCAGCACAGAGCCCGACGCGGGGCTCGAAACCACGAACCGTGAGATCATGACCTAAGCGAAAGTCGGATGCTTAACCGACTAAGCCACCCAGGCGCCCCATACAGGATTCTTTTTTAAACACAGAGAAAGTGATGATCCGAACACTGTCTTCCTGAGCAATCTCATCGTTTTTTCATGTTTATTTGTTTTGAGAGACAGAACGAGAGAGCATGAGTGAGGGAGGGGCAGAGAGAGTCAGGGGTGCAGAGGACCCGAAGCTGGCTCCCCACAGACAGCGGAGAGCCCGACGTGGGGTTCGAACTCATGGACTGTGAGATCACGATGACCTGAGCCGGGGTCAGACGCTTAACCGACTGAGCCACCCAGGTGCCGCAATCTCATTGCTTCTAATTCTTAACCTTTGAATTTAAAACCACAGGGGGTATTTTGTGGCCGCCTTTCATGGGATTTGCTTAGGTGAGGTTTCCTGCGGGAACACCGCGGGATCAAGGTGTCTGGATGTGGTTGGTGACAAGGTCAACTACAGGCCTAAATTACTCTCCCCAGAGGTGACCCAATTTACGCTCCCATGAGAAGAATGGGAGCCCTCAGCCCGTGGGCCACTTTGATATATTTTGTCACTAGTTATGTGGGTGTGGCTTGCTCAGATTCGTAGAGGGAGGAAGGACACCTGGATTTGGGGGTAGAAGGGAGAGCCTGAAGATCTCTGATCTTCTGACCAGACAAATGTCAAGTGAACATGAAAGTTTATTCCTTCTTAGGAATTTACCATCATTGACCCTGGGCTACAGCTTCTCTCTCTTGACGACAGCCATAAAAAGGCTTTGTGCTGAGTTCATCTCTTACATAAACAAGAGTTCAGGGCCTGACCCTGGTGCGTCTCTCCTTCATTAATTCATACATTCGGGTATATTTTCATTATACGGTTTCTTTCGATGTTGTAGTAATCATACTAAAGAATAATGTGAAACCTGGCCAACAGCCTGTCTGGGGCATCTGATGCAAATGTCGGCTTAGTGAATGTCTGTGTCACAAGGAACCAGGGTTTGACTGACATGGCCCAGGACACAAGAGCCCAGACTAGCCGGGGCCAGGGAATGTGGGGGCAAGAAAGAGAGCCAGAGAATGACCACCACAACAAAGGGATGAAAGAAAAATGAGGCTCTTGCATCCCTCGTGAGCAGAAGAGCCAGTCTGCAAGTTGAGCCTGGAGAGAAAACAACTTCAATCTGGGGACACGTCTATGCAGTCAGTGAGACCAGATTTGCGTATTACTGTTATCCTCGTTGCAGTTACTACTACTATTATTTGAAGGATAGAAATACCGTTTACTGAGTATGTTCCGCATGCCAAGCACAGAAGCCATCCAGCCCGGCGCCCTCTCACTTCTACCTCGAGGAGCTGAAGGGGGACACTTCGTCATTTTACCCATTTTACAGATGAAGAAACGGAGCCTCAGAGACGTAAACTGTGCCCGAGTGTTGGCGTGGGTTGCAGCCCTGGCTGCTGTGGGATGGTGAGGGCGGCAGGAGGAGACTCCTCTCCTTCGTCATTGCTTCCTCTTGCTTCTCTTTTCTTCCCCCACTTTGCTCAGACACGGGAGGAAGGATTTATTAACACAGAGAAAAGGGGCAGAGACCCTGTTAGGAAGCCGCTCAGTAGGAGGTGGGTCAGTACAAGGTGCATAATTCGGAGGGCGGAGGGAGCAGGGAGGCGGGGCTGCCGAGGCCCCAGGAGGCAACTCTCAGGGCGCCCTCCATTGTCCCCCTGAAGTTCACTTTCTTTTTTAAAATTATTCTTAAAATGTTTATTTATTTTTGAGAGAGAAAGAGATAGAGCATGAACAGGGGAGGGTCGGAGAGAGAAGGAGACACAGAATCTGAAGCAGGCTCCAGGCTCTGAGCCGTCAGCACAGAGCCCGATGCGGGGCTCGAACCTATGAACCGCGAGATCATGACCTGAGCCGAAGTCAGACGCTTAACCTACTGAGCCACCCAGGCGCCCCTAAAGTTCACTTTCTTAAACCCTTCAATTCAACCTAGACCACAGGACTGCGATCTTCAAGCACAAGGTCCTGTATGTCCATGACGCTGGCCCTGGTGGGGGCGGGGAGGGTATGAATAAAAGAAGGTTGTTAACATGTGCCCTCCAGACTCTCAGTCTCAATATTCATCCCCATGTAAGATATCCCCTTTGGGCGATGCCCTGTGCTTTCAAGATGACCCGGAAATAAGTATATAATGAAAGGGTTGCTTATGTGAAGTTTAAGACATACTCATCTGGAAATTACTAAGATTCTTAATACTAGGTAGCGTCTATTGAACATGTACTCTTTGCCAGGCATCGTTCTAAGGGCTTTACCACACGACATGGGGGGGGGGGCATTAATATTAACCCATTTCCAGATGGGGACACTGAGGTGCAGAGAGACTAAGGAGCTTGACACCCAGCGAGGCGGCCAGTGAGTAGCAGAGCTGTGGTCAAACCATGGCTCTAGAGCCCAGATGCCCCCACTGGGGATTCCTCAGTGTTTGTTGAGTGACTGAATGATGGCCTTCACCGGGGCTAGAATCAAGTATGCTTGGGAGGTGGAGAGAGGCCTCACCCATTGCCAGCATGGGCCAGTTATTAATGGAGGCCAGACAGGGTTCTCCATCCTGGGATTCCAGGAGAAGGGTGAGACAATAAGGAGTTTTGATGGGCTGAACATCCTGATTTCCCATTGTTCAAGAGCAGACCGTGTGCCGGAAAGGAACAGCATCACCTCCGTGTCCCTTATCCGTACCAGGGCCACAAATAGCAAAGGGAGGAGGGAGGAAGCCGTGAAGCTTTCCTCGGGCTCTGGAGGTTAACCTTGATGGCTGGAGCCGGGGACAGGACTGAGTGGGCGGCTCCGATGCCTCCTTGCCCGCCAGGATATCTGGGCGCCTGGGATGGGGGCCGACAGCTGGTGTGACCCGAGTGTGACATGGGCGCGCCTTCCCCTTGCCTCAGAAGATGCTCAAATTAATCCTTTCTTAACACACCTTCCTGCCAGAGTGCTTCCCACACAGCTCCCTCCTGAGCAACGCATTCTTATCTTACGGTGAGGGGGGCGGCCCGACGACCTAACCATCGCTGAGCCCTCGCTCTGTGTCCAGCCCAGCGGTTACCTCGCCACCGAGCCTTCGAAACAAGAAAATAGATTCCATGATTCCCATCTGACAGATAAGGAAGGTTAAACTAGAAAGACCCATGCCTGATGGTTAGCAAAGGGTGGACTTGAACCCGGGTCTGGTCCTGACTTGAAAGCTCACGCGCATCCCAGCTCCACCATGTGGCTGCCCAGGGCAGAGTCAGGAACTACTTACTGGCACCTCCTTTGCTGCCAGCTGGTGGCTCCGGTGGCCACCTGACCTGGTTTGTCCCTCCCTGAGGGGTTTCCGGGGCACACAGCTTTCATTTCTAAAATTGGGACAGTCCATGGGGCGCCTGGGTGGCTCAGTTAGTCGAGTATCTGACTCTTGATTTCAGCTCAGGGGTTGTGACGGTCCCAGGGCACTGGGATTGAGCCCCGTGTTGGGCTCTGCACCGAGCCTGGAGCCTGCTTAAGACTCTCTCACTCTCTCTCTCCCTCTCCCTGCCCCTCCCCCTGCTCACGTGTGCTCTGTCTCTTAAAATAAAATAAATTAGGGACAGTCTTGAGCCACGCGGGTCAGCCATTCACTCAGTTCCTTCCGGTCTGCCTTCCTCCATGGTCAAAGTGATTTTCGTCCAGCTCCTGGCTCTCTGTCCCCATATAAAGATGTGCTCACCTTGTACCTTCACCGTGAAGCCCTGAACGGGAGGAGCTCCAGCCCATCCATCCCACCAGGTAACCCAGCCCCAGGCTTCAAAGCCTTAACTGATGCACACAGTGGGGGGAAGACAAAGCATGTTGGGGGGGTGGGGAGGGGAAATTATTCTGAGAGGGTGAAAACGTACCATTTTATTTCAAGACCCTTAAGTCATGCTTGGGTACAAATAAATTGTGGAAAGAGTTTATTTGCTGGTCACTGCTTGAGTCTTGCAATATAATTCCACGCGGATGTAACTGACTGCAGGTGCTAATTATCCAGGCGCCCAGGTGGCTCAGTCGATTAAGCATCCGACTTTGGCTCAGGTCACGATCTCGCGGTTCCTGGGTTCAAGCCCTGCGTCGAGCTCTGTGCTGACAGCTTGGAGCCTGGAGTCCGCTTGGGATTCTCTGTCTCCCTCTCTCTCTGCCCCTCCTCCACTCACACTGTCTCTCAAAAATAAATAAACATTTAAAAAGGGGAAAATGCTAATTATTAATCCATATTAGCCCATCCAAGTATAATTTGGCATCATCGGTAAAAACGAGTCACGTGCAATACATACACAGATCTTTCCTTGGTGGTCACAGCGACGGTCAAAGTGGTTGCTTAAAACTTGCTGTTCATGGTGATCCTTCTATCCAGGAAGAGTAACGAAGGGCAGCTGTGGAATCCACAAAGGACAGGAGAGGTGGCTGGCCAAGACAGAGAGGCGGCAGACATGTCACTACCAGCTGGTGTGTGGGCCTCCTGCGTCAGCAAAGGTAGGCAAGCCCAAATTGCTAATCGCTTTAGTTACTGAATTACCTCAACCAAAAGGATGCTTTTCCTCTGAAATATCTTGCCAATCCTTGCACTTCATTGCGCTGAGCAAAACGTAAAGAATTTCTCAAAAAATTTTAATTTCAAGGATCTCCAAACTCATCACATTTTCCCCAGAAGAAACGTTTTCTATAATAACGTCCTGAATCACTGATTTTTTTTTTTTTTATCTTTTCCGCCCTGAACTCATGGGTTGCGTGTATTTCTTCTTTTATTCCTTTAGTCCTTGTGAGTCTGTGCCTGACCTTGTGCGTCCACCTCAGGGATAGCGCCATTGGCTTCACCAGATTCTCAGATGGTCTTTCTCCACGCCCCCCTCCCCCCTGCTCCCGCAAAAGGAAACCTTGGCCTTAAAGACCCCGGACTCTTCAGCATTTCTTCTCTCATTTCCTCCACTCGGAATGCCTGTCCCATCTTCTTTGTCTTAGGAAATTTCCACTTACTCTTTGAGGCCCTCACTCAGTTTGGATCAACCAGCGCATTCCCAGGGGTGGCGAATGTGATGGTACAAATAACAGACAGGGTCACATCCATCTGATTAAGCAAGTTTAAGTGCCATCGGCCGTTTCAGACATGAGCTTCAGAGACGTTAAGTCACTTGGCTGGAACACACAGCCAGAAAGTGCCAGAGCCGAGACAGATTCAACATGAATGCTGAGCTCCTTTGACTTTCTGTCTTTATGGCACCTAGTGCAAGGTTTTGAATCTTCTAATTACTCCATAAATATTTGCAGACGGTCTACCACTCCTTTTAGAGGAGAGAGGTTGGAAGGCGAGAAAGGGGAATAATATTGAATGTGCATTGACTGAGGCTATGTGGGTGGCTTACACTTCGCGCTTCAAACTCTCAATCAACCAAGGAGGAGTTACTGTCTGGATTTAACAAATAGGGACAAGCGAGGGTCAGAGAGGTGAAGCCAGGTGCCCAAGATCACATGGCTCTTCCATGGCAGAGCGGGGACACGGACAGCCAGGCCCTTCCACCTGCCACGCTGCTAGAATTTCCTTGATTCCTCACGATGAAATGAAGCCTGACAATTACAGGCTCTGTTCCTGGCTATCTCGGAGCTGGGAGAAGCCAGAGAAAATAGAGCGTCTCTTTGTTTCATCTCAAAGGCACATAACGTGGAGTTCCCAAATTTAGGTCAAGGAAGGCAGACTTGCTATGGCCACTTTAGAGGAGATGAGGTGGTGTGTCTGGGTGGGGGGTGCAGCAGGCATGAGCCCCCCAGGGTGGCTATAAAGGAGCCCAAGTACTGGCCTTTGGTGGATGCACATGAATTTGAAAGGCCAACAGGCACCGAGAGGAAACAAATGAAGGAGCATTACAAATTCATTACCGACACTAACTGCTTCCATTTGGGCCTGTGGCTGAGGGCTCAGTCGTCAGGCAAGGTGCCTAATTCCTTTGTGCAGAGCTCCGTCCACTGGAAGCCAGGTGGACTCCCGGCCAGGACACACCTTGTGGGAGCAGAGAGGCAAATTGCTTAAGACTAAGGATCTTGTCTGAGAAGGTGGTGATGGTATGGGTGCTGGGACTCCTTGCCTGCCTGCCTCTGATGCTAGCATGTCTTACCCGGAATCCATGACACCCCGGGGAAGTCATGTTTTGTGCCCCACAATCTTCCCATTATTAGGGCTGGTCCCCAGGCACCCAGATTTGTCCAGTGACTGGCAACCATGGCCAGCGATTGGCTACTCTGACTTGAGCAGGTGAATGCACCAATCTGATTCCTATTTGGAGAGATTGGATTTGGGCAAGTGAGACCCTGGGCCAGGGGAGCTTTGAGCACTGAGTTGAAAGGCCAGGAAGTAGATGCTGCATCAGGCTGGCTGTTTTAGCCAGTATTGACCTTAAGAAGTTGACCTCAGTAGGGGTGCCTGGGTGGCTTAGTCGGTTAAGCGTCCGACTTTCGCTTGGGTCATGATCTCGCGGTTCGTGGGTTCGAGCCCCGCATCGGGCTCTGTGCTGACAGCCAGCTCAGAGCCTGGAGCCTATTTCAGAGTCTGTGTCTCCCTCTCTCTCTGACCGTCCCCTGCTCATGCTGTCTCTCTCTCTCTTTCTCCTAGAAATAAATAAAAATATTAAAAAAAAAAAAGTTGACCTCAGTATAGGAGAAAAAAATGGCAGAGACACAGACAGAAGCAGAGATATCATGATGGAGAGGTAAGGGAGAGAGTGAAAGAAGAAAAGGTTCTTGATGGGTTCCTAGTACCACTTTCTTTCAAAGAATTTCCTTTTCTTAAAGATCACTGTGTGAATCTCTGTTTCAACCAATGGAATTTTAGGAAAATGGTGGCCATCTTTTTTGAGCTTAGGGATTTCAGCGCTGTGCCCGTAGGGGCCAGGAAAATACTGTACATGCCAGGGGCAGAGGGGGCATAGAAGGAAGAGACCACATGCTCTGGGGTAAGGAGGAACCCTTACTGAGTACAGGCTGAAATTTGCCATGTGAAGATGTGGGNCCCCCGCCACTCCCTGCCACTGGTGCTGCAAATCTGGATTTTATGTCAACGCTCTAATATTTAAATGCCGTTGACTAAAAACTATGGGGAAGACCAAACAAGCACGCTTGCTGCTTTGCTCCACCCTGTGGCTCAGTCTTCTCAATCTTTAGTATAGATTCTAGAATTTTCTCTACAGTTGAGTGGAGTCCAGCCTAAAGTGGATATATCTGTGAATTGCCCACAGGCATTTAGTTACTGAAGAAACGAAAGCCATTGGTTATAAATCGTGTTGCCCTTCAACTGGTGTTACTGTGATTCACTCCCTCCCCCCCAATGCATTGTATTTAATTCAGAACTCTGTGGTTTTAGAAATATCACTCACAACATGGTGAATAGGATCCTTAAGGAGTTGAAATAAAAATCAAACCCAGTGTCATACACTATGCAGAGGAGCTCAGTCTGGTATCTCATATCTGATGTATTGGTCTGTAAAATAGCTTCTTGTGAATGCCCATCCCCCCTCCAAACTTATTTTGCTTGTTATTACTTAATGTTTTTCCCTAACAATATAGAACCTTACCAATATGTATCTGAAAGCATCAAAACTAATTTCCTTCTAAATGCTTTCCCTTTTACANGGATTTTGCTTTATTTCCTTGATTCTGCTATTTTTCTCCCCTTAGAGACTAAAAATTTCATATTGTAGTTTATTTGCTTACTGAGAGGCCTGGGTGATGAAGTGAAATGAACCATCATGGGCGTAGAGCCCATTTGCATTTCTTTTTAAAGCAAATTTTTTAAAAATATTTTTATTTATTTATTTCTAGGAGAGAGAGAGAGAGACAGTGTGAGCAGGGGAGGGTCAGAGAGAGAGGGAGACACAGACTCTGAAATAGGCTCCAGGCTCTGAGCTGGCAGTCAGCACAGAGCCCGACGCGGGGCTCGAACCCACGGACCATGAGATCATGACCTAAGCGAAAGTCGGATGCTTAACCGACTAAGCCACCCAGGCACCCCTTAAAGCAAAATTATTTAGTGCTTAAGGTATATGTTCATCAGAAGTCTTCCCTTCTGAGACCAGTTCTAGGCTGATCGATCAGAGACTCGAGTTTTTGCACATGATTGTCGATGACAGTCACTCAAATCCTTTTGCCTTATTCTTCCTCTGTGTAAAATGAGGGTAGTGATGCCCCTCACGGTTCTCATGAAAATGAAAAAGGAGAGGAAGGAGAAGAGATGTTCAAGTTCAGGGGAAATATCAGGTCTGAGTCAATGTTATAACCGTGCAAATTACAAGCCTGGCTTCTAGACGCTCAGGACACAATTACTATCTGCCTGATACAGAGTCATGTGCTGGGCACAAGGAGAAACCTCAGCTCAGCATGAAGAGAGGAAGCCTTTCTGTGGGCTTCATTCATTCAGGAAATACTTACATCCTATCTGCTATAGACAGCCAGACCTTCTGTGGATACTGGGGATCCAGAGTGAGTTACGGTACCCCCCCTCACAGAGCTTGCTGGTGTGATAGGTGCTATCATCAGTCACGGGTGGCTTCCTGGAGGTAGTGTCATCTCATCTACGATCTGAGGATGAATTGGAGTTTCGGTGAAATGGATCGGCACTGGAAGGAGTGGGAGAAGCAATCGGGAGTCGGGTTATGACAGCTTGTGTAGCTGCTCAGAAGTAAGAGAGCCTGTGAGTTTTCTCGGCCATCTGCTGCTGCGTAACAAATTACTCCAAAATATGATAGCTTAAACTACTAGCTACTTTTCCAAAGGATACAAAGACGTTGATTCGAAGGGGCATATGCACCCCAATGTTTATAACAGTGCTATTTGGGCTATTTGGAAAGAGCCCAAATGTCCATTGACGGATGAATGGATAAAGTAGATGTGGTGTATATGTATATACAATGGAGTACTGCTCGGTGATCAAAAAGAACGAAATCTTGCCATTTGCAACAATGTGGATGGAACTAGAGTGTATTATGCGAAGGAAAGTAAGTCAGAGAAATACAAATATCATGATTTCACTCATACGTGGAACTTAAGAAACAAAACAATGAACATAGGGGAAGGGAAGGAAAAATAAGATAAAAAGAGAGAAGGAGGCAAACCATAAGAGATTCTTAAATACAGAGAACAAACTGAGGGTTGCTGGAGGGAAGGTGGTGGGAGGGATGGGTTAAATGAGTGATGGGTATTAAGGAGGGCACTTGTTGGAATGAGCCCTGGGTATTCTACGTAAGTGATGAGTTACTGAATTCTACACCTAAAACCAATACCGTACTATATGTTAACTAACTTTGCTTTAAATTAAATAAATGAATGAACAAACAAAAGATATAACAGCTTAAAACAGCAAGCATTTATTATGTCAGTATCTTTGGATCAGGAATCAGATTCGCATCGTAGAAAGATGCACCTTGACAAATCGCTTGGAAGGAGGTGACTGTATTGCAGTTTCCACTGTAGTTTCCAAGCAAGCAAGATGGCAGCCTCGAGTGGGGACAGGGTGGATAAAAAGAAGTGGACGAATTCCGGGGATATTTAGGAACAAGCAAGACTTGCTGAACGAAGGTCAGAAGAGTATATGAGGGAGAAGAAGGGGTCAAAGATGCTTCCTAGGATTCTGATTTGGGTGGTTGGATGCAAGGTGGCACCATTTTCCTAGAGATGGAGGCCAGTGGGGAAGGGGTGCATCTGGGCCGGGAGACGAGGATGCGGTTGGGTGGGGGCATGCTAAATTTGAAAGGCCTGGGTTATACCCAAGTAACAGTGGGCAGCGGGTAGTTAGTTACTCACTGGCCTTCAGAGTGGGAGCATGAAGAAAGACTGAGAGCCACCACCATCTGGTAACTAATTGAACCCACGGGACAGGGTGAGATCTCCCAAGGAGAGGGCTGGCTTGCCTTAAAGAGGACGGGCCGAAGTACCTTGTGTAGGCACGGGGCCCAGGGACAGGGACACAGGGGCCACAACGGCACACACGATGGCAAGATGTTGTGTGGGTCGGCTGCCTTGTCACCTGTTGGGAGACGAGCCTTACCCTCCATGGCTCTCCGGCATTTTCTTTGCTACAAGCCTTTGTAGCTTGCTCGGTGCTTTGTGTTCTGATTCACACCATTACGGATGATGTGCAGATGGTGAACAGCCTCCGAATTCTGTTCAGAATTTTCTGGATCCCACTTTACTTTCTGTTCTTTGAGCCCATGGCCAGAAATCAGGGTAATGAGGGGGCTTAGAGTAGGTTGGGGAGCTCTTTCATTCACCATTTCAGGCTTGTAGTTCGCCCAGGATGGAATGTGCAACTTTTTCGGGTTATTGAGCACGCCTTCACCTTGACCTCTGATGAGCCACCAGGTTTAAGGAGCTGGAGGAGGAAGACCTCCACTTTTTGCTTCTACTTGAACTTGAGAGGTGGCAGGACATAGTGGTTCAAAAAGCATGAATCCTGGAACCACACCGTGTGGGTTCAAATACCAATGTGGCCATTTACCAGCTGCGTGACCTTGGAGAAATTACCAAATATCTTTGTGTCCCAGTTTCCTCATCTGTAAAATGGGCTGATAACAAGAGTTTGTCTCAGGGCATCAGTATAAGTAAAGGAAACACTTAGAACAGATGACCAAGTGCAGTCATGGCCATCCTGGAACTACACAAAGCAGAGGCGTCCTGAGCTGTCCCTGCCTGCTTACCTAAGCTACTGCAGTAAATTGTAATCTCCTTGAAGGCAAGGACTCTGCCTTCTTTGGTTCTATATCTCCAGTAGCCAGCTCAGAAGGCGACGCAGTTAGTGCCTCAGGAATGTTCATTGAGGGGCGCCTGGGTGGCTCCATCGGTTAAGCGTCCAACTCTTGAGTTCGGCTCAAGTCGTGATGTCACAGTTTATGGGATCGAGCCCCGCTTCAGACTCTGTGCTGACAGTGCAGAGCCTGCTTGGGATTCTCTCTCTCCCCCTCTCTCTGCCTTTCCCCTGCTCATGCTCTCTTTTGCTCAAAAATAAAGAAACTTAAAAAAAAAAAAGAAATGTTCATTGAATGAATGAATGAATGAAGTTCTCATATGTCAGGACAGTTGTATGGAGATCAGACCCCAGACCAGAAGTCAGGGTATCTTGCCTTCCACTCACCGGTAGGCTTTTTAGGGCATACTTTGTCCTTGGGCCTTAGTTCTCCCATCTGTTAAGCGGATGGAAAGAGTCAAGAGTGGTTTGTGCTTCCTCCCAAAATGTTGTCTTGGAACACAGGAGAAGATTCTGTGCCCAAGTCAGCTTGGAGAACAGAGACACTAAAGGGTCTGAAAAGTCCTGTAATAATAATAATTTAAAAACCACGATTCATCGGATTCGTGGTAGAATGTCTCATCTCTTTGCTTCCCACCTTTGCATCACTTTACATCCAAGGCAGCAGGTGTTTCCTAAAACATGTTTTGGGCCGCACTGGGTCCTTTTCAATTTCAGCATGTTATGGTGCTGGAAATCTGTGGAGGTATTTCTGCATCCTAGTCTGCCCTCTGGGCAGAAATACGACTCAGCGTAGGTCGACGAGAGAAGCGTATTCTTTATGTCCCGGAGAGCGAGGGCTCGTGCAGATGCATGCATGACCCAGTGTGGGGGTCCAGCCAGCCCTTCCCAGAGCTCTGTTGATGGCACAGGGGTCCAGCTCACACGTCACGCACATGTGCATTGCCCTGTACTTCCCCTTCCCAATGCAGACACTATTTTCCAACTTAAAACATGTCCGTGCTTCCGTCATCGACCACAGACGCCATCTACCTCTATCTCGGATGCAGTTGAATATCTGGGTGGTGGAGGGTGGGGGGCAGCCATTGAAGAAAGGTCTAAGGTGTTTTCCTTTTTCTGATGTTCCCCAGGAGAGGCTGAAGGTTGTCTGCCTGTTGTGTTAGCCTGTCCCCGAGGAAGGGAACTAGATGTGTTTGTGGGAGTGCAGCCTGCCCTGAGAAATGTGGGTCAATATACGTACTGACTTTTCCAATGGGTCCATATGGGTCTCATGTGTGTGCGCAGAACGTCCCACAGTATGGTTGTGTTTTCTCTATGTGTGCATGTGTGAACCCACACATTCGGCCTGTGATTCTTTGATCCTTTAACTTACTCTGAGGATGCAGATTTTTCCATGATAAATTTTTACCAGATTTTCCCAACATGCCCAAAATCCACATGGACACAAGTTGCCTAAGTCACAAGACCTTCTCAAAGATACACAGTTGGAGATAAAACTTGGGGTGGAAATAGCATTCCCTCCATGAAGACCCACTTTCACATGAGGATGGCTCTGAAGGTGAGGTGGGTTGGTTGGAGGAGAAAGGTTTCTCCTCCAAGAGGAGATGGGAGCCAGGGAAGAAGCAGAATTCACTATGGAAAGTTCAATGGCAAGGCTTTGGGATGGAGGGTGAATGCAAACAGCTGGAGAAATAGACGAGTCACCAGGAAATCCACCCAAACAACTGGTTGAAAAAGTCAACAGCCACAGGGCCTTCCCCACCTGGTGGGACATCAGCTGGCAAGATGCAGATTCACAGGGTCCATTCTGGATTTGCTGGCCAGCGTTCAGGGCTGGACCTAGGAATCTGTACTTTTTCTACCTCTCTCCCAAGTGACTTTGTAATTAAAGTCAGCCCGAAATCGTTATAGGATGAGTCTGTAGGTATTGCCCTTCCAAAAGGACAAGCCAGTTAGTCTTCTGAGTATAGTTCAAGGCTCCTCCTCACCTCCATGCTCTTAATCAAAATCAATGGCCAAGAAATGCAACCCCATCACCAGGGGTAATTAGGATCCAATCTGTGATATTTGAAGACGTTCTTTAAAAAAAGATTTTTTTAAATGTTTTATTTATTTCTGAGAGAGAGAGAGAGAGAGAGAGAGACAGCGTGAGCAGGGGAGGGTCAGAGAGAGAGGGAGACACAGAATCCGAAGTAGGCACTGAACCCACCGAACCCACGCGGGGCTCGAACCCACGAGCTATGAGATCATGACCTGAGCCGAAGTCAGATGCTTAACCGACTGAGCTGCCCNCTAGCTGTCCGAGTGAGACCTGGGAGGTGCCTGGGGTTGTGGACCTAGCATGAGGTTTGCTGGATACGGGTGTGGGGCAACAGAGGAACCGCAGTGCAATTTTGAGTGTCCCCAAGTTCCAAGGGTATGATTGTAGAGTTGCCTTTCTAGTTCTTCCTCCTCCAAGTCACTCCCAGGATATGAGAAATTCCTTTCAGTTTCTCCCTTCCCCTGTTAGGTTGGTTGTTTAGGAATTTCTCAGAAAATAACTAGCAGTCTTGCATTGTAATAGAGCCTTTTTCTTGGAGGTGGGGGTGGAGAGAGGTGAGAATCTTCCTGCCTTTGCTGGTGTTGCTTTGGAAACCTCCACAAAGGCCGCCAGTCCACAGTGAGAGCCATGTGGCACCATGTTGGTGGAGGGCTTTGAGATCTTGGGTTCTGGAACGACGCTGTCCAACACAACTTTTTGAGATGACGGAGATGTTCTGTATCCGCCTATCCAATGTGGCAGCCACTGGCCCACCTGTTACTACTGAATACTTGAAACAGGGCTAGTGGGACCCAGGGAACAGGATTTTTAATTTTAACTACTTTACAAGGAAAGCGTTCTGTGTGGCTAGTGGCTGAGGGGCCGGGCAGATGGCCCCGGAGGCTGTCCATTTCAGGAGCCCTGAGTCTACCCCTTTGTAACTGGGTGACCTTAGGAAAGTTGCGTCACCATCCTGAGCCACAGTCTTCTCATCAGCAAATGAGGATAAAAATGGTACCTACCTCCTAATCGTTGATGTGAAGCAAGGTAACGCCTCGGGATGCTCAGCGTGATGCCTGCTACCTAAGCTTGCGATAAACGTTAGAGAACAAACTCTGAGGCAGGGAACGATCATGTTGGTGAAGATGGGAGACTCTCTGTTGTCTCTTCAATGGCCACTCTGTCGGTTCTGCCTCAGAACCAGCGCCCTAATGTCTTCCGTGAGTCGTTTTGACAATGATGTGCTTCCAGAGAACATGGGTCCCTCTGCAGCGACCAACCCACAAGAAGGTGGGTCCCTGGATCATGTCAGGTCTATGCCAATCATGGCGGTTCTTTCCTGATTTCCAGTGATTGGTGTAGGTGATGTCATGTGATGTGGTTGTGACCAATAAGAAACCCAGGAAAAAGCTGATGAGCAGTTGCCGAGATGTTTTGATCTCTGTCTTAAAAAGAGATACAAGACACGATGCTCCTTCTTCTCCACCTGGGAATTGTTTTCCGTGAAGCGTGGGTCTCAGCAATCTCTTGAGCGACGTTTGGTGGCCTAAGAGCATGCACCAATGCTCCGAGAATGGCGGGAAGCAGACAGAAAGAATCTGGGTTCTTGATGCTGCGACAGGGCTTCGCAGTGTCCTCTCACCTATGCCAAGCCTTGGTTTAATCCCTGACGTTGGGCCCCAACTCCAACACCGATTGGATCTCTCCAAATGTGACATAGATTTTTCTGCATAATTTTTGACTTGAGGTCAGCCCGTGGCCTTCTGATTCCACCAGTCTTGAGCGAGGAGGCCAACGATGTCTCTCTGAACTCAGCCCAAGACAGGCCCTAATGAGTGAAACTCCGCTACTCCACGGCCGCCGTGTTACCTACACCCTGCATCCTTTCCAAGTGCAGTGGAAAATGACTTAACACCTTTCATCCAGCCCAGAGCAGCTCAGGACTTCCAGGGAGGCCCTGCCCACGGACGCCATACTTTCCAAGCTAGTCCAGAACTGGTGGGGGGAAACGAGTGAGCCTGTTTGACCCTCTCCCCTTTCATTTCACCCCCACCCCTCGGTACAGTCACTGGCACTGGCTTAGCACCTACTATGTGCTGTTTATTTATTTATTTTTTTGATTCATTAATTTTTTTCTTTACTATGTGCTGTTTGAAAACGTCTTTAAACACATCATCTCCTTTAAACCACACAGCCTCCCTAGGCTGGGAGTTTTCAGGATCCTCAATTTGCGAATAAAGAAACCAAGATTTCCAAAGTTCCGAGAACATATCCAAGGTCGCAGGGCTAGTAGACGGCAGGTGTGGAGCTCTGCCATCCGTCCAGCTCACAGCTCTTGCTGAAACCGCCGCGGCTCCCCGTCTCCACGCCTTCCTTGCTCCTTGGAAATCTCCAGAATACTGTGCTAAATGCTATTCTAGCTCCCACACTCCAAAGCCAACCCAGTAATGATGTTTTGAGGCCAATGAGGCAAGTTACTTTCTCTCTGGCTCTGCTTTCTCTCTTTACCCCAATTCTGGTTCTGTTCCCTCAGATCCTGCATCCTTCTCCTCCCCAGTTTTCCCTCTACTTCCCACCAAATGACGGTCCAGGAAGTCATTGTGCTTGCAATCCTTGGGCGCCCAGGTCTTGGTGTGGCCTTCTGGAAGCAGCTCGTGTGTTACTAGGTCGTTGGAGGCAGCCGGTGGCCAGACCAGCTTCTCTCTGCCTTCTGCTGGGGGACAGGCATGCTTTCAGGGGAGGAAAGGCATGTTGTTTTTTTTTAATTTATTTTTGAGAGAGAGGGAGGGGGAGGGTCCCCAGCACAAGCCGGGGAGGGTCAGAGAGAGAGGGAGACACAGAATCTGAAACCGGCTCCAGGCTCTGAGCTGTCAGTACGGAGCCTGATGTGGGGCTTGAACCCACAAACCGTGAGATCATGACCTGAGCCGAAGTCAGATGCTCAACTGACTGAGCCCCCCAGACACCCCAGGAAAGGTGTTTTAAATGGCGAAAGCGTGGCTGAGTTTCATCACTACAGCACAGAATACTCGTAGTCAAGAAAGGCTTTCTGACCTAGCTTTGAAGACAGGGCTCGTGACAAGCGATTAGAACAGCGTCCCCTCGCGGCGTCCTGAGAGCTGAGATTGTGCATGTACGTGAGCACAGGAGGCGAGTTTAAGAAGGAGAATCCTAGGGCGCTGGGTAGCTCAGTCGGTTAAGCATCCGACTTCAGCTCAGGTCATGATCTCACAGTTCATAAGTTCGAGCCCTGCGTTGGGCTCTGTGCTGACAACTCAGAGCCTGNGCGAGACTCCCTGGGGGAAGTGGATTTCTCATGAGAGCTGTTTCGAGTCCGTGACTGTTCGTATCTACAAGGTGACTTACTTTACATCTCAGAACCGCTGTCTTTCTCTCCACGTCCCAAATGTTAACATGTCCTGGGGAGCTCACAGGCACCTTAGTCTCTGATGCTGGTGTCAGCTATTAGGTAGGAGCGTTTTACTCAAAGGGGAGTACGCCAGGCGGTGGATGTGGGAGGTGGGGAGACTTGGGGGCCTTCGTACAAGTCACAATGGGCAGATGCCTTCAGCACCATCTCATACCTTGCCTGCCGGCCTTCATCGAGGCAGACCCTAGGTTTGTTTACTACTATGCTTTTCACTCTTGGCAGGCGGCACATAACAGGTATGGTCAGCACTGCCTCTCTTCCATTCCTTCCATCGCTCTGTCTTTTCTCATCTTTGCTCCCCACCCCCACTCCACTTTACATGGCAAATTCAGCGTGGGAAGGAATATCTTCCTATGAAATACGCTTTCCGGATCCAATCAGAATCGGCTTTGGGGTCGCTGTAGGTTCTGTGGGATCCTCACTATGTTTGCTCCTTCCATTAAGCACGAGATGATGATAAAAAGGATCTCTGCCCCTCTCCCTCCTCCATTCAGTTCCTCAGACTGGAACTCACTAAAATACCCCCTATAACAGTCAATGGATTTGCCTAAATAGCTGGCTCATGCCCACTGAGTGGTGGGCACAGCAGTCTCCCCAAAACTCCTCTCGTTGAAATATAATTTTGCTGGGGCACCTGGGTGGCTCCGTCCATTAAGCATCTGACTCTCGGTTTTGGCCCAGGTCATGATCTCATGGTTTGTGAGATCGAGCCCCGCATCGGGCTCCGTGCTGACAGTGCAGAGCCTGCTTCGGATTCTCTTTTTCCCTCTCTCTCTGCCCCACCTCTGTGTTTACACACACATGCTCTCTCTCTCTCTCTCTCTCTCTCTCAAAATAACCAAATAAACTTAAAAAAAAGAAATATAATTTTGCTTACAGCGTTAAGGGGAAAGGACCCCAGTGTGAAAACCCCGATGATCCACAAGCACATATTTTCCATCACACCTTTCATTAAATCTCTGTATTTGTGTATTAGAATACAGGAGCCTTGATTGTCTATTAAATGGTACAAAAGATCATAACCTAATGCTGAAACACAATTTCTCCTATTACCTCGGGGGGAAATAATTTATTATTATTTTTCTACATAACTCTTACAAATGGGGAAATGATTTAATGCGCAGAGTAGAACTAAATTGTTTCCAAAGTGGCCAATTTTCACAATGTTTAAAGCTACACCGCACTCTCTAGAAGGGTTCCAATATCCTTTGACGCTCTGGAAAGATTCTGGCGAATGTCACGGAGTCTGGCTTGGGCTCTGGCCCTCCATGTTTCCCCGTGAAGTTTCCGACGCATCTGGGCCCAGGAGGGAATTGTCAAGCCACCGCCTGGGGTCTGGCCGCAAACACGTACCCAGGTGGCTCTGGGACCTGTAATTCCAGGAAATCATCTTGCCTCCACTCAGGGACCAAGTTTCACAGAAACTCTTCCAAAGTCCCCAACATTAAATTTGGTTTTGGTTAGCATTTTGAGCCTCTTTCTTTCTTTCTTTCTTTCTTTCTTTCTTTCTTTCTTTCTTTCTTTCTTTCTTTCTTCCTTCCTTCCTTCCTTCCTTCCTTCCTTCCTTCCTTCCTTTTTTTAAAGTTTATTTATTTATTTTGAGAGAGAAAGAGAGAGTGAGAGCAGGGGAGGGGCCGAGAGAGAGGAAGAGAGAAAATCCCAAGCAGGCTCCACACTTCCAGCACAGAGCCCGAAATGAAGGTCAATCCCACGAACTTGACCTGAGCCAAAGAGCCAAGAGTCAGATACCTCACTGACTGAGCCACCTGGGTGCCCTTGAGCCCATTTCTAAGAGCTCCCAGGGGAATAATGAGGGCATATATGGAAAGTGTGTAGCAGGCAGCTGTAGGTAATACTTAAGTACTACCTTGTAAGCGCCTGATTCAAGTGCTTTTGTACCTCAAGGTTCTTTGTATTCTTAAATAGCCTAGTGACATAGGAACCATTGTTATCCCCATTTTACAGATCAGGAAACTGAGGCTCTAAACCTCAATGTAGTACTACATCTCTAGAAGACTCTCAAACGTCTGGAGTCATTCTTGTTACCTGGATATCCCAGAAGAGTGGCAAGCTCGCATCCAGTGAGGCACAGAGAAACACCTGAGTGAGACACTCTCCACAGACTCACTGGCTCTGTAATCTTTACACTGGGTTTCCCACTGGGTGAGACCCATGAGTTTCCACTGAGTTTGGTGCAGTGAGTGAAAAACAAAGGAGTTCCATGCTAAGTTGAGCTTGGATGATTCTCCAAATCTTGGACCAACGGCTCTGAGAAGGTTTTCAGGAAGGAAAGGTGTTTAGTTGTATTTAAAGAAATGCTTCTCAGGGCGCCTCATTCGGTTAAGCGTCCGACTCTTGGTTTTGGCTCAGGACATGATCTCATGGTTCGTGAGTTAAAGCCCTGTATCGGGCTCTGTGCTGACAGCTCGGAGCCCGGAGGCTGCTTTGGATTCTGTGACTCCCTCTCTCTCTGTCCCTTCCCTGCTCACCTTCTGTCTTTATCTTTCAAAAATCAGTAAATGTTTAAAAAAAATTAAAGAAAGAAATGTTTCTCAAACTTAGTTGAGCATAGAATCTCTTGGCTTAGTGGCTTATCGGCTGCCTTAGTCTTCCGTGGGCCGGGGTACCACAGAGCACACTCTGTGAAATATGACTGTGTCCATATGTGAGGGGTACTTCTTCTCTTTGGGGAAGGCAAGAGCGGTTCTGACCCTTCCAGGGTCTTCCAGAATGATGATGGATTTCTTCAACCCTGAGACACCCCGAGGCTACGTTAAGGTTCTTAAAACAACACAGTAATAGTAAAAGCACCCTCCGCATCAGCCCGGTTGAGCCTTTCTCACAATTGTGCTATGACCAAGGCTCTTCACGCCAAAACCCTTCCTTCCCCTTCTCCTTTCGGACGGGCCAGACTTTGGTTTGGGTACCAAAGCGGTCGTGTCCGCTCATGCTCCTTCCTCTGAATCCTTTCTGGGCACTTCCCTCGACAAATTGCTTGCACGTTGAACACCGTCGTTGGGTCTTCTTTTCCAAGGATCCTAATGCAGATGCCAGCAGACCCTTGGCTCCCGCCGCTGTGGCAGAGCCTGATGGCGGGTTCCAGGATGAGATCCTGCTTCTGTGGTTAGAGCAAGAGCTGGCCGGCGGTGGCCCGAGAGCCAAATCCAGGCTCTTGCCTGGTTTTGCACATAAAACTTTATTGGTGCACAGCCAGGCCCTTCTGCATGTGCATATGGAAGAGTCTGGACAGAGAGCGTATGGTCCGCAAAGCCTAGAATATCTACCGTCTGGCCCTTTAGGGAAAGGTTTGCCGAGAGGCCATCTAGCATCGCGTGTCTTGTTCTTTCAATGGCGTTTGGACAAATACCATGCCCCCAGCTCTTGGTACCCATCCATCCCTTCGAGAAACAAGGAATCTGATAAATGAGGGTGATAGTTCATGGGACAAATGATTACTGCGTGCCTCAGTGCTACTCAAGGCATCGGGACGGAAGTTCAAATATCTGACCTGATCCCAGCAGCCGGCCACGTCTATGCGGACCGCGGCCGCCCTGAGAAACGCCTTCCCTGAGATGCACCAGCCTCCAACTCCATGCTCTCCAGGCCCCTGCTCTAATCTCGAACAGTTTTGTTTTGTTGGCCAAAGCTTGGCCCCGTAATTCAGAATATAAAAGGCAGAACGACCCTGTCATCTGCCACCTTGAGAAGCCTCAGAAGGAGAGAAATCTGGTTCTCGTTTGCTCCTCCCCTTGCAGCCACAAGCAGCTCGCGGGGCCAGGCCACTCTTACAAAGAGCCTTACTCTCGTAAGTCCCTTCCAGCACAGCGGGGACCTTGCTCTCCATGGGGGATGGTGTTCTTGGACCCCTCAGACCTTGGCTGTGGTGGGTGTGGAGCACCGGCGAGGGTGAGGGTTGGATGAGAGAGCGGATGAGTTCCTGGGGCCGATGGGCTCACCGGCAACAGAGTTGATGCATTCAGCCTCTGAACAAATCACACATCATGCCAAGCCGCCAGGCAGCGACACTTGTAGAGAGAGTTTTTCGTTGTATTCTTTGTTTCGCAATTTTTTAAAGTTCATTTATGTATTTGGAGAGAGCACAGGTGCAGGGGAGGGGCAGAGAGAGAGGGAGAGAGAGCATCTCAAGCAGGCCCTGCACTGTCTGCCCAGAGCCCGACGTGAGGCTCGAACTCATGAAATGTGAGACGACGACCCGAGCCGGAGTCGGGCGCTTAACCGCTTGAGCCACCCCGGCGCCCCTGTTTTGCAACTTATACAGCATTCTAGCGAGGGAGATGTCATGATACCCATTCTGCAGATGAGAAAGCCGAGATTTGAAGAGGCGAGCCCTCACTCACTCGGTGCCGAGCCCCAGTTTATGGTATGCAAGCCCCTTGGACTCACCACCACCCCGTGCTTCCTTGGACAACTTCAAAGGCCTCCAGACCTTCTCTGTGTCACATGATTGCTGGAATCATGAGGAGCCTTGAATGTTGAAACAGTCTCCAAACCAAAGAGCCTAACGTGGCCACAAGAATCACAGTGACAACTCTGAGTAACAACACTGGCACAGCCGCTATTTGAGTTCTTGCTACGTCCCAAACTCTGCGCGTGCCTCTTTCCTCGCCTTTCCCATTCGATTCTCATGCGGTCCCAAGGAAGTGGCAGCTCGTATTCTTATTTTACACGATTCAGAGACGTACCCGTGGCCCCCGGACTTGTGAATGGCGGGCGGGTGACCAGCTGCGACTGTGTTTGATGCTACAACCAAGAGCACGTCAACNTGTTCCCCTTTTGTCTGCATCTCTCCGCTATTTCCTCCACCCCGCATGCCTCCTCCTGCTGCTCACAGCCACGTCCAGGTTCTCTGCCCTCCGTGGAGACGCCAAATGGGCACGTGTCCCTCTGGGCATTTGCCCGCTCTGTTTTCCTGAGTCGTCTGGGCTTAGCATGCCTTGGGGGTGTTGGAAATAAGAGTGGAGGAAGCAGGGGGTCCCTGGGGAGCTGAGAAGGGGATGTTATTAACTACAGGCTTTTCTAGGGGAGCCCGTGTTAACTATTATGAGCCGGCAGGTCAAGTGCCCCAAACCTGGCACATCTGGTCAGCAGCTCAGCTCACTGCTCGCAATTTGTGGCTGGGATTTTTTTTTTTTTATCCCCTCCTCTTACATGGAAACACAATAGGATCACGGACTAGAAGTTTTAAAGGACGGATGATAGAATAGCACGCACAATGGTGACAAACGGAGGCACGGCCTCTTGGGCACCCACAAGTGGGTAAGGGGTGTTGGGGGGGTATTTAACTGATCCTCATCTCCTGTAGGGGGCTGCCTGCCCCACTGGCGGTGGGAAGAAGAAGGGTCTGAGTCGGACTTCCGACCTCCATCTCCTGCCTCCATGGTGAGGCAGGGTTTTGGAACCTTAGGATTCCAACTCATTCATTGTGGGTCCTCGAACAAGCAGTTTTGTGTCTCGGGGCCCTCGTTTAGCCGGGGGTAGAGGGGACATGTCCCGTGCAGGACAGCTGCGAAGTCTGAATGAGGTCCAGGAGGTAAAGACGGTACAGTTTTGGCTCTAGTAGATTTCTCAGTAAGCGGTAGTGATCTGTGACTGTGAATTTTAAAGTAAGCACTTAGCTTTGTTGGCACCCCGTGGAAGCTTTTGCTGTTCACCCCAGCCCTGGAGGAGGCTTTTTCTACAAATCAAGGATTTACTACTTGCAGGATTTAAAAAAAAAAATGCTTTTATTTATTTTTGAGAGAGAGAGAAAGAGAGAGGGACAGCATGAGCAGGGGAGGGGCAGAGAGAGGGAGACAGAATCCGAGGCAGGCTCCAGGCTCTGAGCTGTCAGCACAGAGTCCGACGCAGAGCTTGAACTTGTGAACCTTGAGATCATGATCTGAACTGAAGTTGGATCCTTAACAGACTGAGCCAGCCAGGCGCCCCTACTATTTGCAGGATTTTAAATAAACGACCATTTTGTTTGTTTGTTTTAAAGCTTATTTATGTTTGAGAGAGAGGGAATGTAAGTGGGCAAGGAGCAGAGAGAAGGAGAGACAGAATCCCAAGTGGGCGTCACGCTGTCAGACCCCGACCTGGGGCTTGAGCTCATGAACCATGAGATCATGATCTGAGCCGAAATCAAGATGCCTAACGGACTGAGCCAGCCAGGTGCCTCTAAACGGACATGTTCTGATTCGCATAAAAGTCACCAAGGGGCGCCTGGGTGGCTCAGTCAGTTAAGTATCCAACTTGGGCTCAAATCATGATCTCAAGAGGTCCATGGGTTTGATCTCCGTGTAGGGTTCTGTGCTGACAGCTCAGAGCCTGGAGCCTGTTTCGGATTCTGGGTCTCCCTCTCTCTCTGACCCTCCCCTGCTCACTCTGTCTCCCTCTGTCTCTCAAAAATAAATACACATTAAAAAAAATTTTTTTAAGTCATCAATAGTCATTATTAGGAGAAAGTGAGAATTGCAAGAAAAAATTTAAGGGTAAAGTAAAAAGCCTCTAAGATCCCAGCCTTTCCACAGTGGGTCTTTGGTATATTTCCTTCCTGGCTGCCCTTCCGTGGGTGGTCGGCCGACTTTTGCTGTAAAGAGCCATCTAGAGCTAGTCTGCTTTGTAGTATGCAGCCTGTTGTAACTATTCAGCTCTGCCATAGGGAGTGAAGGCAGCCACTGATACCGTGAATGTGACTATGTAGCAATATTAGAACTTGGCTTTTGCACCCTGGCCTTTGAATTTCATGTACAGTTTTTCGTGTGCCCTGAAACCTTTCTCTTGGAATTTTTTTTTTCTCTTCATCATTAAAAAAAGGTGTTAAAAAAAAAAAGCATCCTTAGCTCACCGGTTCTTCGCAGAGTCAGGAAACTGTATATTGGCTGGAGTTGAGTGATCCTGGAATCTGTATCCAGTCATTTGCGTGCGTTGGGATTTATAAATTTAGACACAAAGTATTTGGACACGACACACAAAGTATTTGGACACGACGGATTTTTACTTGTTATAATTATGCATATGAGAATCTCCTCCTGCCATCAAATCTGCGGAAACCTGATTTTTAAAAATATTTATTTCTTTATGTTGGGAGAGAAGAGGGGTTGAAGGGCAGAGAGAGTGAAGGAGGGAGAGAGAGAATCCCAAGCAGGCTCCATGCTGCCAGTGCAGAGCGCAGTTTGGGGCTCGAACTCTCGAACCGTGAGATTACAGCATGAGCCAAAATCAAGGGTCAGGTGTTTACCTCGTTGAGCCACCCAGGCAATTTAATGGCCGTTCAGCAGTTCAGTGTAAGATTCCTGATCTCTTTTTAATGACCACCTTTGGTTTGCGACATAGGTTGTCCCCATTTCCTCCGCCATTTTGGACGATGTGGTGATAAGACAGAATCTGCATCTTCCACGTGGAAAAAGTTCAGTTACACATTCTAGAGAGTTCTACAGTGTTGTCTCCGNAGAGAGAGTGAAGGAGGGAGAGAGAGAATCCCAAGCAGGCTCCATGCTGCCAGTGCAGAGCGCAGTTTGGGGCTCGAACTCTCGAACCGTGAGATTACAGCATGAGCCAAAATCAAGGGTCAGGTGTTTACCTCGTTGAGCCACCCAGGCAATTTAATGGCCGTTCAGCAGTTCAGTGTAAGATTCCTGATCTCTTTTTAATGACCACCTTTGGTTTGCGACATAGGTTGTCCCCATTTCCTCCGCCATTTTGGACGATGTGGTGATAAGACAGAATCTGCATCTTCCACGTGGAAAAAGTTCAGTTACACATTCTAGAGAGTTCTACAGTGTTGTCTCCGCCTAAAATCTCAAGCCAGCTTTGCCCGCAGACAGCGGGAGAGGCTGCTCTGGCTGTCTCTTTCTCCTGGGGACACAGGGGGACTCGGGACCCTCTAGTAAATACCTGGGGCCCCGAATCCCATCTCCCTGCTCTCTACCCAGGGGTTCTGCAAGAGCAAAGGCATCACCAGATGCCGCGGGAGGAAACCGGGCTCCCGTAAAGGTTAAGAAATTTCCTGAAGGTCACTCAACAGGATGCGAACACTCAATGCCTTAATTTCTAGGGTGTGTTAGCCAAGCGTGTTCAACGGAGAAGGTTCACTAATAGAAGAATCTGAGGATGAAGGGTGATGGCAGCGCCCCCTCCCCCTTTACACACACACACACACACACACACACACACACATACACACACACGAGGAAAGAGGAAAAGAAAAAATGTATATACTCTGGCCCATCCAGGCCGCGACGATTTCCCCTGTTGGGGTTTAGCTTAATTCAACCTTTCGGCTTGTTTGCCGTGTACGCCAATTTCCTCTTTTCCCAGAAACAAATCGAGGTGTCTCTTGAACTCATGTACACCCGCGCTCTGCTCACCTCTCTGTTTAACGTTTTCCATATGTGCATTAACCTAGAGGGGCGCCGGCTCCCCTGTTCCCAAGATATCCGATGCCTGCGTAATGTTCTCGAGTATTTCAGCCTCGGCGGAATGAAAAGTCTCTCTCTTTTCCTTCTGCCCTTTCATAAACGGGGGCATGTCTTGGGAATCTCATTTCCTCTGTGTGTGAGTCCAATTCTTTCGTTATTAGGGCACACGGACTGCCAACATCTCGTGTCTGCACCGTTAGGGGTGAGAAAAACCCACAGAATATGCCGAGCCTCTGCTCGTTGGTATAAATCGGGGGTTGACAATTCTGGTTGTTTGGAGGGCGGCTTAGGGCTGAAAGAACATTGGAGGCGGTTTAACAGGTTACAGACTGGGAAACTGAAGCCCGGAGAGGTCTCATGGCCTGCCCGAAGTCACACGGCTTGTGAGGCGCGTTTAATAGACATTCTGAGCCACCAGGAGGAAAAAAAAACCTAACTTCAGGGGCGTCTGGGGGGCTCAGTCGGGTAAGCGTCTGACTTCAGCTCAGGTCATGATCTCATGGTTTGTGAGTTCGAGCCCTGCATCAGGCTCTGTGCTGACAGCTCAGAGCCTGGAACCTGCTTTCGATTCTGTGTCTCCCTCTCTCTCTGCCCCTCCACTGCTCATGCTCTGTCTCTCCTTCAAAAATAAATAAACAGTAAAAAAAATTTTTTTAAAAAAACCTAACTTCACCCCACCTCTGTGAGAGAGCCAGTGAGAATGGAATTCACCCCCAAATTCTTGGCATTGATACAAGTAACTATAGGCCCAACCCTGATTATTTATAATTTCTTAGCTGTCACTTACCAGCTTGGTGCTGCCTGTCGTGAACAGCTTATGGGGAAAAATATGGGCACGTATCTGTATATCTACATTAGCATCTTTGACACATATTTATTTAAAAACAACAAGTAAAGAGCGACTTAAAATCAATGAGCATAATTTTTAAACATTTGGAGTTAAAAATAAACTATCGTTACATTATTTATGGAACTGGGCAGCAGCGAATTAAATATTTACATTATTAAAAGTCCCACTCTCGGGGCGCCTGGGTGGCTCAGTCGGTTGAGCATCTGACTTCGGCTCAGGTCATGATCTCACGGTTTGTGGGTTCAAGACCTGTGTCAGACTCTGTGCTGACAGCTCAGAGCCTGGAGCCTGCTTTGGATTCTGTGTCTTTCTCTCTGCCCCTCCCTTACTTGTGCTCTGCCTCTGTCTGCTTCTCAAAAATAAATAAACATTAAAGAAAAAAAGATTTAATAAAAAAAAAAAGTCCCACTAACCTAGTCTTTAATAGGCATGCAGCGTTTATTTGGAAAATAATAATATTGATAATGACACTGAAAGCTCACGCTTGCTGGATTCCCCTCCATGGACCCCAGGAATCCGAGGACCAGATTCCCAATCTGCAGCGGCCCCCTGCAGTTACTACATCTGAGATCACTGAGGGTCACTTTCCCAGTTACCTGGTTGGCCCTTCTTTGTATTAAACGCTCCCTGTTAAAAGAACTGGTGATTTGTCTCCCGATTGAACTCTGACCGAGGAGGCCGGTAATCCTAAAAATCCCACATAAATTGTCAGTATAAGCAGTGGTTGTGTCCTTACGGGAAGATTCAGGGTACCATGAGAGCATAGATGGAGACCATGGGGGTCAGGGAAGGCAGCGCCAAAGAAGGAGAGGGAGCGGCAGTGAGCAGAGGAAGGCAGGGAACAGTGTCTGAGTCCAGGAACAGCATGCACGAGAGCAGAGAGAACGAGCCACGCTGGCCTGGCCTGTCAGGGGCTCAGGTCAGTGAGCGGAGGCTGGTGAGTCTAGGCTGGGGTGGGAGAGGTCAGCGGAGCTGTGCCAGAGGGCGAGGCGGGCCCCAGAGCTCAGGAGAGCAGGCAGGCCAGGTTATCTTGGGGTGTAGCCCAAGGGCCACGGGTAAGGACGGGGTTCCAGGCCTGATCCCCTCTGCACTGGGAGACAGTACGGCACGAAGAGCGTGTATGTGCGACCCTCATGACACAGCTCGGTGAGGACGCACAGCGTTTCATGTGCTAAGAGCCACCCACATGTGGCTGGTAGCTGTCGCGTGGGAAGGCGCACAGCTCTGGAGCGAGACCACCTCGGCTCAAGTTCAAATTCCAACCCTGCCCCTAATTAGCTGCTTAGCTCAATTCCTGCAGCCTCTGTTTTCTCCTCTGCGAAGTGGGAAGAACAATAGGAAGCGCTTAATACTATGGAGAGAACTGAAGAAGTCGATACGTTTAAAGAGCCCAGGACATACTGTAACAATTATCCTCATAATGATTTTAAAACAGCCATTACCCTGGCAAAGGCAGAGAATCGATGGGAAGGGCCGGGAGTGGCCACATGGCGAGAGGGGGTAGATGTGGCCTCTTCTCATGAGAAGGGATTTGGGGACCGGAGGACAGGATGCTTTCCAAACTGAGGCTTGGGTCTCGTAATTGTCGCCCTGGGCCCCAGGGGGATGGCAGCTTCTTGGGATAGTTTCTGAGTTCTGGGGCCACTTCTGTCTCTGTCTCGGTCATTTTGTGGGGTCGGCACTGGGGGCGGGGGCTTTGGGGCAGACTCTGCAGCTCATACAAAGGGCGAAAACATGAACGTTTCCTATTCTGGAAGGGAGGCTTGAGAGGGAGTGTTCTGGGCTCACAGAAGAGGGGTCCGGGGCTCCTCCGATTCCATCAGACGAAACTGGTCGTTGAATTGTGCACCTGCTGGCAGCGCAACTGGCCTCGATGCAGCCAGTCTGACCTGCTTCTGCGGGGGCCACAGGGGCTCCTGTTTGACAAAGCAGGCAACAGAGGCACCTAATGTCTTCCTTCTAACCCGGGGACACGCACGCACCCCCGAGCTCCGGCCTGGGGACTTCAGGGAAAACATGGAATTCCTCAGGATTTGGAGAGAAAATAAACGCTCTCTCCTCTTGACCCGCATCTGGACTCCCTCCTCGCACCCGAGAGGTGATAATTACTGAAGGCTTAACACCTCTCCTGTATCTTTATATACTCAGTCCCGGGTGGGGGATGGCAAGAATTCTCAACACACCGCAGAGAACCTTTGCCCTGGGGGTCCGGCAGACGTGGAGGAAGTTCCTCGGGTTCTGACTCTTCCTGGCTAGCAGAGAGGAGGTGGAGGCTACCTGGGACAGAGCCATGGGATCAAGACTTCTCCCTGACTCGGTCCACCCCGTTAGGGTTGGGGCGGTTCAGCCTCTTAGAGAAGAAGAGGTGGGCTTTTCTATTTTAAGTCCCCCAAATGCACACCTGCTTGTGGCTTCCCTAGCTCTGAGGATGAAGATTCCTACTCACCCCTCAGAACTAGCAATGCCCAGTTCTGTCAGTCCCCTGCCGCCCCTTTCAACACCACCTACTGCCCTGCTTTGCTCTGGGCAACTGCCACAATACATTCTTTCCATGTCACAGGCCTCAGGACCTTTGCATGTGCTATTCCCCCCGACATCTTGACTCTGTTTTCTTTCCCTTCCTGATCTTCACCTCTGCACCTGATTTTAGGTCTCAGTTCAAATGTTCCCTCTTTCATAAAGATTTTAAATAACCTTACTATTTACCAGGGTGGACTAGTGAAATAAATTAGGGGTACAAGCAGACGGTGGAACATGATGAAGTTTTATAAAAGAGGGAGAGGCTCTTTCCATATGAACAGGGAATGGATCCAAGCAAAAAGAAGAAGGAAGAAGAAAGAAAGGAAGGAAAGGAAGGGAGGAAGGAAGGAAGGGAGGAAGGAAGAAAGAAAGAGAAAGAAATGAAGGCAGGAAGGAAGGAAGAAGAAAGAAAGAGAAGAAAGGGAAGAAAGGAAAGAAAGAGAAAGAAGGAAGGAAGGAGGGAAGGAACGGAGGGAAAGAGAGAGACACAGGAAGGTAGGAAGAAAGGGTGAAAGAAAAACATAGAATACAGTGCATATAGTCTACTATTTATGTAAATACTGAAATATATATATATATATATATTTTTTTTTTTCCCCCCTTCAATCAGCACAAACTAGAACAAGACCCAGGCAGTGTGAGGAAAGTCAGCCTAGAGGTTAATGCACAGTCTCCGGGGCATATTCCTTCCACTTAAATCCTGGCTTGCTTCTCTCTGCCTGTATGAATTGGGGCACAGGACTTAACCGCTCTGTGCTTCTGTCCCTTCGTCAGTAAAATGGCTGTGATGACAGTGTGCAGCTCCTATCAATTTTTGTCCTTTTTAAAAAATATCAGAACATGCGAGTATGTTACCTACTTAATATATGTAAAAGCTAAGATAAACTAAATTTTAAAATAGACACTATCATGGTGAAAATTATATATATATGAGTGTGTGTATGATTTCATGTACATGTTATATTATTTTCTGTGTACATTTTTATAATAATATTTCCCACACATTTTAAACCTGCCTTATCCTCTAATATTTTAGAACTATAGAAAGGTTTTCAGGGTCGCTGAACCTGGGTGGTTCAGTGGCTAAACTTGTGACTCTTGACTTTGGCTCAGTTCGTGATCTCACCATTCATGGGATCAAGCCCCACGTCAGGGTCTGTGCTGATTTGTCCTCTCTCTTTCTGCCCCTCTCCTGCTTCCATCTTCTCTCTCTCTCTCTCAAAATAAACATTTAAAATATATAAAACCTTAAAAAATAAAATTAAAAAGCTTTCAGGTATTCTTTGCCCCTTCCTTAGAGGCAATTGGTGTCTACCCTGAAATATTCTATGCGTGGGACACCTGAGTGGCTCAGTCTGTTAAGCGTTCAACTTCGGCTCAGGTCATGATCTCGTGGTTTGTGAGTTCGAGCCCCGCGTTGGGCTCTGTGCTGACAGCTCAGAGCCTGGAGTCATTTTCAGATTCTGTGTCTCCCTGTCTCTCTGCCCCTCCCCTGCTCACACTCTGTCTCAATAATAAATAAACATTAAAAAAATTTTTTTTAATTCTATGCGTGTACTACCAGACACACACACAGACACACACACTCACACACACTCCTCCATCCTGCCCTGGTCCCCAGGGAAACATTCCCTCCCCAAAGCCTGTAGCATTACCTGCTCTCACAAGGTGCCGTGGACACCGTGGGCACAGACGTGGCCTCCCGTGGGACCCCTCCGGGCCCCCCCGGAGCTGTGAAATGTCAGGTGCCGAGAGCAAGTGCTCTAAATTCGCCAGCGTGGCTGATGCTGTCTGATCGCTTTCCGTGGTGAAGGATGTGGAAGGCTCTGGACCAGTCAGCCCCCGCGTGCTCTCACGGAGCCCCAGCCCCTCTCCCAAGTGTGCACTGACTCAGTGTGACAAGTGGCTGCACAGCTCTGACTAATTAAATATTTCACCCCGAATTTGCGAAACATCGTCTCCGGCAAGTCCGAGTAACGCCTGCGACGCTGGGCTAATTAGCTTAGCTGGTCCTCTGGCTGGTGCGCTGATGTGTGTGACTCGTAGGCAGGCAGAAAATGCCGGTTTGGGAAGGGACAGGGAGGGTTTGGGGCTTGGCAGACATGCCCTCCTGTGTGGCACGAAGCGCAAGAATTCCTTCCAGGCATCCGTGTGTGGCAGCCTTACTATGTGCTAAGTAGTTTCCGAGCCTTACCATCTCATTTACTCCTATACATAAGGCAGCAATTAGGACGTTTTAGTTTCAAGGCCCGAAAAACCCAACTCTGGTTGGTTTGTGCCCCCCCCCCCCAAAAAAAAGTGTGATTGCAAATTATGTGCTTGTCAATTATTATTGGCTTCTGGAATTGAAAAGTCCCAGGGTAAAGTAGCTTCAGGAACGACTGGATCCAGGGCCCGGCTGTCTTTGTCTTCGGGGCTTGGCTGATTCCATCTCTCCTGCCTCGGCACTTTGCTCATGCGGGGTCTCTCGTCAAGGTCACAGGGCGGCTGTGGCAAATCTGACCCTGACTTCTTCCCACGCTTTGAATCCCAGAGAGGCAGAGTGGAGCCCCTTTTAGGAGCCAGAATCTCATGGTGCCCCACGGTGTCTAGAGAGAAGGTTATGTGTCTATCTCCAAGCCGATCACGGTGACCAGGCGGGAGGATGGCGTATGCTAATCAGGACCCCGTCCCGGCCGGGGCATGCAGAAGGCCGCCCTGCCCACACCACACGGGTGAGCTCAGGAAAGCGCTGTCTCCCGGCATCGTCGGACTCTTGCTTTTCAGAGAGGTGAATGGATATCGACAGCAGATGTGTACGGCCCAGAGGTATTATGAAAACCCCCACGTTACAGTTGAGAAAACTAAGACACAGGAAGGTTAAATTACTTGTCCAAAACAATGTTATGGGCGTCTGCATTGATTTCAAGTTGGCTTCACTTAGAAGCCCGTGCCCTTGAAGGTGACCTCATACTGCCTTCCCGTCTGACCCGCTCGCAATGCCCATCTGTTTCATCACCTCATTACCATCTTTTTGATCCATCATGTCCGCATCCGTGGGCCTTGATCTTTCGCTTTATACCAAGTACAACGCGTTTATATCAAGTACAACAGGGAGACACCTTTAGGGAGAATGTACGGTAGGAATCCTTTTCTTAGCGGAGGTGCCGCCTGACATGGTCATTTGTAAATGTTCTGAGTATTTATTTATTTATTTATTTATTTGTATTAATTTATTTTTTTAATGTTTATTTTTGAGAGGGAGACAGAGCACGAGCAGGGGAGGGGCAGAGAGAGAGGGAGACACAGAATCTGAAGCAGGCTCCAGGCTCTGAGCTGACAGCACAGAGCCTGATGCGGGGCTTGAACCCACGAACCGTGAGACCGTGACCTGAGCCCAAGTTGAATGCTCAACTGACTGAGCCACCCAGGCACCACTGTTCTGAGTTTTAAAAATATCCATTTGATTTACACGATAAAGCATTAGTAAACACATAATGATGACATTGTCATCAGACACATTGAACGCATGAAGACGGTAAGAGTTACCTTGTGCAGGGCTCTATACTAAGGGTGCCTACATTTAATGCACAAAATAGCTCCATAATGCAGCTATTATATTATGCCAGGTAAGCTATTACACAGTTAATAAAGCAGAGGTCCAGAGAGGTTAAACAACTTGCCCGAAGTCACACAGCTAGAAAATAACAGGGCGGAGATTCGAACCTAGTCATCTGACCTGAGGCCTCCGCGAAATATTGCCTCTCACCGCATCGAGCTTGCAATTTCACTGGATTGGTTGCTGGGCATAAGGCGAAGTCTAGGCGAAAAAAGAGTCATAGAAACACAAACATAAATAAATCTTAGTGCCGGTGCTTATGCCATGAAACATGCACAGGAGACGCACAGGGAATGGCAAGTAGATTCAGACTCACAAATCTTTGCAGTGAGAATGATCGCACAGAGCCCCCTCCAGGGTAGGGCACAGGGCTCTTTTGAGGGGTGGCAGAAGAATCTGTTGGGAATCTATTTCCAGCCCACTGTGATTCCCTCACTCCCGGCTCAGGGCCCTGGTCAGCGTCCTATGCCTGGCAAGTCTGAATCATTGACCTTCCTCTAGACCTAGGTGGTTACCCAAGATGTGCCAGTGAGAGTTCCCTCCATGATAATTTAGGGTGGAGACACAGGAATTGAAACACACACACACACACACACACACACACACACTCAAACACTCACATGCGTACAGACTTACTCACCCTCTCTCAGTGGTTGGACCAAGGTCATGTGAAGCTGGGCACTGTGGGGGGGCCCACGATGCCGGGAAAGACCTGAAGTTTGTTTCTAGTTCAAGGGAAAGCAATGACAGACAGCAGTCCCAGAGGAGAACAGGGACGGGATGGACAAGGACACCCCTGGGTCCCCAAGGGGCTGCTATTCCATTCTTCCCTGGCACAGGCTCAGGTGCGTCCCGATCTTACAACTACCTAAAACTTCCTTAGAACGATTTATTCTGCCTGAGCAACCTCAATCAGATCCCCTTCCCTTCCAACCCCACGAGTCTGACCCGCCCAACTTGGCTCGGCCTTCGACGCCCAACCTCTCTGCCCAGAGCTGGGTCACGTCTCCGGGACAGAGCGGGGGGATCAGGAGGGATCCCTTCTGGGCAGACCTTCTCTGCGGCTTCAGACAGCGGCCCACAGGAGCCTGGACCGATGGGGAAGGGCGAACCGGCGTGGACGCCTTCCCCACCCCGGGCCTGAGGTCAGCGAAACCCAGGCCAGCGATTTCCCTCTGTCAGCAGGCCGATTGATCATTTTCTCAGGCTGCCTCCGATTCCCGAGCCTCAGATGCTTGCCGTGGAAGCCTGTCTCTCCCCCTGGATGCCCTGGGGCCCTGTTAAACCTCTCTCTTCAGCTCCAGGAGTCAATGTCCAGCAGAAGAAATGGCCCCATTTCATGATGCATCCGGGGGGGTGCGGGGCAATATTCAAATCCCTGGTGTGGCCACCGGAGTCTTGCTGTCTCTCTTTAGGGCTGATAGTTAAAAATTCATGGTTCTTTTCAAAGGAGAAAAAATGCTTCAACTCCTTTCCTATGTGTAAACGTTCCCTTTTTTGATTCAAAATCAAACTTTTGTCTAGACAGGCGAAGGCTTTTTTTTTTTTTTTTTTTTGCTGACATATCTTGCCAGCTCAAAAACCTTGAGGTTTTCCAAATGCAACACACCCGCCCCTTCCCGGCGGCCGGTCTCCAGTACCATGTGCCTTCCAAACACATCGTCTGGGCAGCTCAGAGCCGACCCAGCTGGGTGGAGAAGACCGGGCTGGACATTGGCACGTTCTGCCCTCGGTTTGGCCATCTTCCTTAACAAGTTATCTGCCCTGGCAGCCGCGCTGGTCTCTGGCACCGCCGAGCTGTATTTCAGTGTCTGACACAGCTCTCCAAGCTGCCCTCCTCGCCCAACAGCGGCTGCTATTTTTTAATTCCCGTCTTCCAAGGAATATGTGTTCGTTGCGGAAAAATTAGTAATTGGATAAACACTAAATGACATAAATGTCCCATCTCATAATCTTATCTAAGACCTTTCTTTCTTTCTTTCTTTCTTTCTTTCTTTCTTTCTTTCTTCCTTCCTTCCTTCCTTCCTTCCTTCCTTCCTTTCTTTTTCTCCACACACACACACATTCTACCTATATATGTATCTCAAAACATATCCCAAATCTTGGCAGTGGAAGCAATACGAATTCATGATCTCACAGTCTGTGGGCCACCAGGAATTCAAGAGCAGCTTGTCCGAGCAGCTGTGGTGCAGGGTCTCTCATTGTAACCAGAAGCGGGCTGGGGCTGCAGTCTCATCTGAAGGCTTGACCGGACCTGGAGAATGTGCTGCCAAGATGGCGCACACACATGGCTGTTGAGGTGGTACTGGCCATTGGCAGGAGACCTTGGTTTCTCACCAGTGGCTTCTTTCTTTCTGTAGGGGGCTTAGGTGTCCTCACAATATGGCAGCCAGCCTCTCCCAAAGTGAGTGACCCAAGACAGAGCCAAGCAGAAGCGGCAGTGACTTTTTCGACTTGCTCTAGAAGTCATCCTTCCTCACTTTGGCCATGTTCCGCTGGCCAGGCAGACCGCCCCTGATGCAATATGGGAGAAAACTATCCAAGGGTGAGGAGGCAAGGATCCTGAGAGACCATGTTGCTGGTTGGCTACCATTGTATCAATATATGACATCGTGTAATGCATATGTTTTTAAAAAACTGACATTGTAGTATATATACCAACTCACCAGCCTTGTGAGTGGGTCACCTTGACGTCATCCTTCAGATCACTTAGGAGCAGTGAAGCCTTTAGAATGAGATTACAGGGGTGCCCAGGTGGCTCAGTCAGTTGAGCCTCAGACTTTAGCTTAGGCCAGGATCTCACGGTTCGTGGGTTTGAGCCCCACGTCGGGCTCTGTGCTGACAGCTCAGAGCCTGGGGCCTGTTCCTGATTCTGTGTCTCCCTCTCTCTCTGCCCCTCTTCTGCTCACACTCTGTCTCTATCTCTCAAAAATAAATAAACTTAAAAAAATAGAATGAGATTATAGTCCCAACAGCATCCAACTGCAACTTCATGAGAAATTCTGAGCCAGCTCAAGTCTCTGCCCTACAGAAATTATAAGATAATAACCTGCTCTTATTTTTAAGCTGCTAAGTTTCTGTGACTTGCTGTTTTCAGGAGCAGTGTATTGTGATCATCTCTGACCATAAACAGATAGAATTTTATAGCATCATTTTTAGGGGGTCCTTAGGGGTGTGGTTAGAAACATGTGTTTATTGGCGTGGCCATTTTAGGTGGCCCCCATAACTGGCAGACACTCAAGAATTGGGGGTGGGCTGGGGTGGATAAGATAGCTGTAAGAGATGATTGCTGCCCCCCACCCCCCACCCCCAGCCCTGGTATTTCGGTTCTCTTCTTTAGAGCAGATGAGGGATTATACTTTCCCACTCACCTGAATTTAATGGTGAGCATAGGACTTGCTTGGCCTAGGAAATGTCAGAGGAAGGGACAGATACCGTTTCTAAGTGGAAGTATTTTTTTTAATGTTTTATTTATTTCTGAGAGAGAGAGACAGAGCATGAGCAGGGGAGGGTCAGGGAGGGGGAGACACAGAATCCAAAGCAGGCTCCAGGCTCTGAGCTGTCAGCACAGAGCCCAATCCGGGGCTCGAACTCACGAACCATGAGATCATGACCTGAGCCGAAGTTGGACGCATAACCGACTAAGCCACCCAGGCGCCCCACCAAGTGGAAGTATTTAATTGCCTGTGCTCGGCTTTTGTTGTTTTAGGCCATTGAGATGAGAGTGGGTGTTTTTGTTACCATGGCACAATCTATCTCATCCTGACTAATACAGGGTCCGAGACAGGAGAGCCCAGGCTCCTTCGGGGCTGAGCCGGGACGCGTCTGCTTTCAGATCCATTCTGTGACCCTCCTCTGCTCTGCTCTGTGTCTCAGGGGACGGTCCCTGCAAGCTGTGGCCACCAGCTTGTCCCACCACTTTGTCCCTGCTGCTGGGACGCGGGATGCGGAGGGCGGGAGAGAAGGAGGGTCACGGTGTTCCTTCTCCTCCATTTTTGGCTCGGCCACTAACCCCAGGAGGACCTGCGTCTTCTCTTTGTCGTTTTAGCTCCCACCAGGAGCCCCCAACCCCAGAGCGCGGGGCTAACACCTCTTCTTCTCGTCCTCCAGCCGAGGGGTGGCGGTAACCCTTGCTGTTGCTGATCTCTGCTCTCCCACTCCTTGGCTTCTCGAATCTTCCACCCCTTGGGTAACCCGCTCCCTGCATTAAAGGCCCTCAGTTCCCATCCACAATCGGACCCTGACTGATCCCAGGGGCCACCTCTGTGCCGGGGCCCGTAGCAACACAGAGGAGGAGACAGCAGAGGCCCAGCCCGACCCGGCCCTGCCCCGTGGACCCACGCTTCGGCGGAGAAGACAGACTCGCAGGGTGATTGGTCCAAGAGGGGGCATCACAGGGTCATGGGGGCTCTGATGTGGCCTTGGGGGTGCAGGAAGGCCTTCTTGAGTAAGGAACCTTTTCACGCTGAGGTCTGAGGGGTACACAGGAGGCAGACGTGAGGGACGTCCGTGGCGCTCCCAGGCTGGGAGGCAGGGGCCGGTGTCTGCGCCAAATGCCATGGGTGGCACCAGCCAGCAGGGCAGGGTCAGGCCGCGCCCTGCCGTCCCTGTGTCTTGTGCCTGCCCTTGTTCTCCTTTGGCGCCCAGCGATTGATCACCACTGCGAGTGGGTGATCTGGATCAAGCCGCCTACATTTCTGAGCGGCAGTTGGCCCTGAGTCTGAGGCGGCGATGACTCCAGGAGAAGAATGTCCTGATTGTATTAGGTTCTTGGCTGCTTTAGGAAAATGCCTAGAGTCCGTGGGGGAGACTGGCCAGAGCCATCCGTACATCCATCTTCTACTACTTCCTCACACGCGTCCCGGGCATCTGCTCAGAGCCCAGCACTTTGGGGGTGGGGGGAGGTGGCCACACATTCAAGTAAGATATTCTCCTTTTTTTTTTTTTTTTTTTTTTTAGGAAGCTATCATCTGATGTGGGAGAGAGCAACTGTGGCAAAAATAAATAGAACGTATTTTGCAAACTATGTAAGAAATGAAGGAGTGGAGTGAGTGACTGCCTGGGTCATCAGGAAGGGCTTCTCAGAGGAAGCAACATGGAATTGGGTATTGAGGGATGAGTAGGAGTTTGCTAGGGAGAGGGCGATGACATACTCCAAGCAATAGAAATGACATACAGAGAGACAGAGCTGAGGATAATGATTTAAAAAGTGTTAAAACATGTTACATACAGAGATTTGTGAGCTGAAGTGGGAGGTGCCCAAAGTGGAGGCGGGGGGTGTATAAGAAGCAGGTGGAAGAGTAGGGTAGGGCCAGATCATGAACGGCCATAAGTACCAGGCAAAAGAATTTGGGTCAAAATAGTTTTGGATCTTAGACTAGGAAACTACTGGAGCACCTTGACGGCTCAGTTGGTTGAGCATCTGACTTCCGCTCAGGTCATGATCTCATGGTTCGTGGGTTTTAGCCCCACGTCAGGCTCACTTCAGGTCTTCTATCCCCTCTCTCTCTGTCCCTCCCCTGCTTCTGCTCTTTCTTTCTCAAAAAATAAACAAAACAAAACAAAAAGAATAGGTAACTACTACATCCGGTCCATATTTTAAAAAGACCACCATGGCTGTTTTGCACAGAAAAGATTCATTTATCTCTTCAGCAAGTATACATTAAGTGTCTACTATATGTCAGGCATTGCACTAGGTGCTGAGAATAGCTGTGAGCAGACAGGTAAGCAATCTATCGTTTTGAGTTTTGGTTCTAGTGTTTTGGTATAGGAGACAGATAATAAACAATATAATTTATATTTTATAGAATACATATTATATATTTTTCTATCTAAATATAATAATACATAACATATAGAATATTTATATATAAATATATAATGTCTATATAATAATATACTTATTTATATCTTTGGAGTTAATATATTTATTCTTTTAATTTTTAAAAAAAATTTTAAAAATTTATTTCTGAGAAAGAGAGAGAGAGTGTGAGCAGGGGAGGGTCAGAGAGAGAGGGAGACAGACTCTGAAGCAGGCTCCAGGCTCTGAGCTGTCAGCACAGAGCCTGACGCGGGGCTCCAACCCACGAACCGTGAGATCGTGACCTGAGCCGAAGTCGGACGCTTAACCGACTGAGCCACCCAGGCACTCCTGCAGTTAATATATTTATTATATATTTATTGTATTATATAATCATATACGTATAACATATTGAAAGTTTCGCGGTGATGGTGTGCTAAGTGCTAGGAAGGAAAATAAACAGGGCGATGTGACAGTGAGTGCCGGGGGCTATTTAGATAGTTGAGAGCCAGCCTAGGGGACCTGGGGACAGGGAGGGGATGCCAGTAAGAAGTTCCTTTGAGATAAAGCTCCCTTCCATGGAAGGAGACGGGACTGAATGAGGGACAGCCTGGAATTACTGGAGAATGAGGTGAATTACGTGGGGGCGGGGCTGGGGGCCGGGGAAGATGGTGCCCTCCCGGACTACATTTCCCAGCCTCCTTGCGGTCAGGCGGGACCAGGAGACTGAGTTCTGTCCAACGGAATGCGGGCAGCAGTGCCGTGGGTCCCTCCTAGGCCTGGCCTTTTATGCCTCCTGTAGAATCTTCCATGCCTTCCCGTGCTTGGCTGCCACTCGGATGCACGGTGCCCAGGCAGAGGACTCAGATACCCTGGCACCGGCATCCTCAGCCACCGCTCTTGCAGACCAACTAATTCTCGTTGTGGGGGACCGTCCTCTGTCGTGAGGGATAGTTACTCGCGTCCCTGGCCTCTACCACCTAGATGCCAGCTGTCCCTGCCTCTGGTTCTGACAACGCCGAGTATCTTCAAATGCTGCCCGATGTCCCTGGAGGAGACCCTCTTGCCCTGGAAGATGAAGCAGGAGCTGCCCGGGTCCCTCGACGACACCGTGGAGCTGATTCCAATGGCGCTTGGCGTAAATGACACATGGCGCTTTCCCGTGTGGAGACACAGAGACTCGGGGGCTGTGTGTTACAGCAGCTGAACCCACCCTAAGCCACCAGTTCCTTCTGGAGCTTCATCCCGAGTCCGGGCTGCAGTTAGGCACCTTGGGATTATCACCACGAGAGCTGGGGAAACGCGGGAAAAGCCCAGGAAGAGTGAGAGAAGAGGTGGGGGCCAACGCATGCTCGGGAACCCGACATTTCAATGAGTGGAGAAAGGAGGAGGGGAGATTCCTGGGGGAGGCTGAGGGCCNTAACAATCGAAAACGGAACAAAGACATTCCGAGGTCAGGCTCAGGCGGCTGGTTCTGGTCTTGGCACATTCCTTGGCTCTGAGGCGAGCCTCCCTGCTCTCTGAACGTGCTATCTTTTTCCATTAAAGACTGTCCTTCCCAGCCCGGCAGGATAAGTGAAGCAAAATCTATAGAAGGCTTTCATCGGGCTCCCCCCTCACTTCAGCCCAA
>NW_027530357.1:5919348-5921967 GCF_008692635.1 Crocuta crocuta
CTCACTTCAGCCCAGCCCTGCCCGCCCCCCCCAGAAAGGTGTTGTATAAATAAGAAATACAGTCATTACAATGTGCTCTACAAGCGTTTGATAAGGATCAGAGGAAGCCTGGGACCCCTCAGGGCCGCCGCCATGGGGCGGCCTGATTCTATCTTTGTGTTTCAAGAAAGGTTTGCAAAAGGAAGCCGGGTGGCAGAGGCTCCTGGGATGGTTTTAAACATGAAGGAAATTCCCCATTTCCTGGTTGTAAGAAAATATGGGTGGGACGAGCCTTGAATGAGGTGATCAAGGTTCTGACTTTGATGTCAGATGAATGACAAGGATCTCAGAGGCAGGAACACGGTGTAATGAACTCACCCCGCTTTTCCATGAAAAACAAGATCCCCGAAGGGGCCCTGGGCTGGAAAACAAAGGCTCTGGCTTGCAAGGCCTGGAGGAGGAAGGCCTGGGGGTGTTCTCAGCCTGCGGCTTGTGGGAAGTGAAGACACACCGGAGGGCACTGGCCAAAGTGGCGGGGCCACGCAGCCCGTTGCTGCTGCTGCTGCGGCTCCCGAATTTGGCAAACACTGAAGGAAGAAGGCCTCCTCTGCGTCTGGACCACCATCTGGCTCTGTCAATATAGAGATAATAAGAAAATCCATAATCTGATACAGTAGTCAGAGCAGTCGATTCTTTTACTTCCTTCTTTCCTCTCTCTGTTTTTCCAACAGTGTTTATTGAGCATCTACTGTGTGCTGGCCACCGCCGGCCAATGGGATATAGCAGTGCGGGCCTGCCTTCCAGGGCGCCAGCGTCTAGCTGTGAAGACGGAGCATCGTAAGAGCCACATGATAAAGCGAGTCAAGGTTGTAATGAGGGAAGCATGGAGAATTCTGAGGGCTCAAGCCCTCCCTCAAGCATGGGAGGCCTTTGGGAAGAGAGAGTTAGGTCGGAATCAAGAAGGCACAGGTCATGGGTGACCCCATTCGGGAGTCAGGTTTCAGAGACAGAGGAGAGGATGATGCTTCAGCTGGGTTTTGAAGGGTGAAGAGGAGTTGCCGAGCAGGTAGTACGAGGGAAGGGTGTTCTAGGCAGCGGGAATGACAGATCTGCACAGGCAGATGGGGCTTTTTGAAAGAGTGCACGGTTTGTGGCCACGACACACGATTCAGGACCCCTGGGGAAAGAAAGGTCAAGAAGCAATGGGCATAACACGCCAGGAATGATCGGCAGGGTCTTTTGGCTCAAACTGCGAAATTTGTTCCGAAGGGTAATAGGGAGCCACTGAAGGATTGGTAGCAAGGAAGTGATGGGGCCAGGCTTGTGTTTTTGGCAGAAGCACTCCGGTCCCTGAGGAGAGGGCAGCTGGGAAGAGTAATCCTGGAGAGAGGAGTTCAAGTGACATCCCAAACAGCGCTGTGGGAGGGGTGAGTGGCTGGAAACAGGCAGCCAGAGCCCAAGGCCCCTTCTACAAAGCTGCTGACTTCTTGCCTGGCCCGGAGGCTGGGTCACTGAGCTACAGGTGTTGCCAGTGCGCTTGAAATGTGCAGCGTGAGTCAGGTGGCCAGAGTCAAGGCCGCATGATTTACGGGAGGTGTGAGAATAGACTGGAGCGAGAATCAAATCGGCTACCCCGTTTCCCCAGCGAGAGCATGCTGTGGCTTTGCCCACACACAGGGTTGTGAGCCTGCGCGTTTCACAACCAGGGAGTAACTAGGTCAAAGGCGTCAGCCGTCAGCTCCCAAACTGCCAGCTTAAGACTTAGAAGCAAATCGTGTAGGTGAGGAGCCCAAGTCTCAATGTTCATCATTGACATTGAGACTTGTCTTTTGTCTTTCAATAGCTGAGCCTCAGCTTTCCTTATCTGAAGAATGGGTATACACGCTTCATGTGGAAAAGGTCCCCTTGGTATTTCCCGCTACTTTCAGAAGCGTGCTGTTTTGAAAAACAAGGGTCATTTTGGCTTTTTTTAAATATAAATTTTAATTTCTCTTCTGGCACTTCTCAGTCTCCGCGTGTCACCTTGTATTTTTGTGTGTTTTTTTTTTTTTAGCCAGTCTCACTGTCAAGCAGGTTGTTGACGATGCCTGAGTACCTTCCTCTGTTAGCAGAGAGTTAGCAGAGAGAGGCGTGGAGCTCAGTCAAAGCCTTTGCAGTCTGTGTCAGCTAAGGTTTTGTAGAAGTAAAACCTGTGTGTTTGTGTGTGTGTGTGTGTGAAAGTATTTATCTTTTTATTTAAAAAAATGTTTTTAACGTTTTTATTATTAAGAGACAGAGAGAGACAGAACATGAGCAGGGGAGGGGCAGAGAGAGAGGGAGACAGAATCCGAAGCGGGCTCCAGGCTCCGAGCTGTCAGCCCAGAGCCCGACCTGGGGCTCGAACTCATGAGCTGTGAGATCATGACCCGAGCTGAAGTCAGACGCTCAGCTGATTGAGCCACCCAGGCGCCCCTGAAAGGATTTATTTTAAGGTGTTGGTTCACACAGTTGTGAGGGCTGGCGAGTCCGTAATGTATAGGACAGTTCCACAGGCTGGACACTTTCAGCAGGCACAGACACAGCAGGCTCGAGGCAGTATGTAACACAAGCGAGTAGAAAGGATGGAGGAATTTTAAAAGCAACTGGGAACCCATGACCGGC
>NW_027530357.1:5922074-5924786 GCF_008692635.1 Crocuta crocuta
ATAGAGAAACTCACACACACACACACACACACACACACACACACACACACACACACACAGAGTCTTACTATGGAATACTATATACCCACGAAAATGAACCGCTGCCCCAAGCAACTTCTTAGATAAATCACACACAAAATAGAGAAGGAAAGTAAGCAGCCTTAAAATAATAAAGGCCTGTGATTCTGTTTACTCAGTGTTTAAGGCACAAAGTAAACTATGGAGAAGGGGTCCGAATAGGGGNCTTGTGGATGTCTACACTGCCATCTTGACTGTGGTTGCAAGGATACACTCACTTTGTCAAAACTGTCTTCGTGGTTACAGATGTTTACTGTTCATAGATTTTAAATTGAATGTAAGTTTATACAAAGGATACGTTCCCGTTGGAAAGCAAAACACATCTGGGGGCAGATAAGGGCCCCGGGTCTGCTGGGTTGACACCGACCGGTTATCTTCCTCACTGCTGCCCATATGGCTCCGTGCTCCTCCTCAGCGTGTACAGGGAAGGCCACGTCCACTTCACAGGTGGGGAAACTGAGGCCGGGGGGCGTGTGACTGACTTTCCTGGCGTCACTCAAAAGCTGCTCAGCCGGAGGGCTAATTAAGTGTTGGGGGAGCGGATTCTTGCCCCAAAGCAAAGGGATGGGTCAAACGCAGAGAAAGACCACACACACTGCGTCCTCAAGGATGCTCACTGATGCCCTGAGGGCAGACGTTTCTGCCTCCAACGGTGGAGGAAGGAACTGGGGTCCAGAAATCTTAGGGGGTGTCACCAGGTCGGGAATTCACCCTTCCTCTGAACCTTGCTGAACACAAATGGGGAGGGGGGGCAGACCCTAAGCGTGGCCGGGCTTAGGACGAGACTGACCTGAGTGGAAGATGTGTCCGTGGTTTATGCACACCCAGCGCCCACCCTGCCTTCTTCTGTTAATAGCACCCTGATTTTCCCTCGGGAAGCACCCCTCCTTGGCCCCCACTTTCCTTCTTTTTTTTTTTTTTAATTTTTATTTTNAGAGGGAGACACAGAATCCGAAGGAGGCTCCAGCTCTGAGCTAACTGTCAGGACAGAGCCCGATGCGGGGCTTGAACCCACGAACCATGAGATCATGACCTGAGCTGAAGTCGGATGCTTAACTGACTGAGCCACCCAGGCGCCCCCCCCCTCCGACTTTCCGTCTTTGATGTTCAAGGGGAATGGATTCACTGCCTGTTCCAGGTTTGACCAATCAACCCCGAGACAGGTTCAGAAACGGTCATGTGACCCAAGGCAGTCAAATGGGAGCACCCTGCTGTTGGGACCCCTCATCCTCTGGGAAAGGAGGGCTCTCTTCCTCGCTGGGGAGGCCCCACTGCAGAAACAAGCCACCACCGGGCATCTTGCTGCCATGACGGACGGGCCTGCCTAACACTGAAGCCAATACGAGCCGGGCTGAGACGTGGAGAGGGGCTGGTTAAGCCGGTCTGAGTGGGTTTCTCCGTCCGAACTAGGGAGGCTCTCTCTGCAGGTGGGGCGAGGGAATGAGTCTGCCAGCAAAAACCAGTCATCCTAGGTTTCCCACCCTTGCCACTCTCCCTGCCTGCTAAGGACCCTGGTTAAAATGACCTTGAACTCATCAGAAACCACAGGTCATTAGCAGGTGCATCTCGCCCGGCACGCCCCACTTTTGTCTCCCAGATCTGTTTTTCCTTCCGTAAAATGGGTACTTGGTGCATTGGCGCCAGGCAGCATGTTAATTTCTGTGAGTTACTTGTCTGTATCTGCTCCTGACCTTCATAGAAACTTCACTCTTTTAATAGTGAAATAACAGCGTTAGGCACCCGCTACGCAGTGAGCATCATGCCACGCGCTTTGCTAGTACTGCTACCTCCCCGAATTCTCAAGGCACTCACCCCTCCTGTGAGGATGATAGTGCGGTTGCCCCTTTTATGTCTGTGGGGTGGCTGGCCTGGGAAGGAAGGGCATGGCCAAGGTCGCGTGAGCTGTCACCTGGAGGTGAGCTGGGACTAGACTTCTTCTGGTTTCCTTCTTTTCATTTAGTCTTCACCCGATTTCTGAACTGGTGGCTTGTTCCCATTTGACAGATAGAGAAACTAAGGTTCAGTGAGGGGCAGGGAAGTTGCTCAAGCTGCAGGGAGTGGAGAAGGAGGAGGACTTGGAGGAGGCTGGGGAGGGAGGGACAATTGATATCCTGCTGGGAGCCCTTAACTAGGTCACAGTCACATACACTGTAGCAGAGGGTGGTGCGAATATTATGTCCATTTTCCAGCTGGATGCCACGGTCCATTCTTGTAAGCACTGTCTTGTGCCCATCCTTCCAGAAATCAGAGCTGACGCCTTCTGAGCCTCCTGGACCACACACTGTCCCATTATTTTGAAAGAAACTCGGAAAGGGGAGGGGGCTGGAGAGATCGTGTCTTCATCCCAACTCCATTGTTCCCCACTCGGCAGCCCCTTCCGGTTCAGGTAAATAGAAGTGATTCTGTCATTGTTTGTCCCTAGTCCTAATGACTTTCGTCTTTGTGTCTCAGGAGCCAGACCTCAACCCTGGGAAGCTGGCCTGGGGCCTGAGAGGCACCAGCCGCCTCTGTGAACAATGGCCTTTGTTCTTCACACTTTCCCTATCAAAGCCGCCCAGCAGGGATGGCCTTCAGAGGCATGGGACGCTGTGATAATTCCCCTGCCAGAGCTGGGGGGGGGGGGGGTGGGGGGAA
>NW_027530357.1:5924915-5939979 GCF_008692635.1 Crocuta crocuta
GGGGGGGCCAGGAAAGGAGGGGTCAGGTGTAACTTTGACCCAGTTCAACAACTCTGGGGTCCACTGTCCTCCTGGGTTGGTAAGAATAAACCCTATGAATAGCTTGAGGTTAGCTCATCATGCCTTGTGTGAATTGTTCTCTTGTTATGTTCTGGGGAGGAGCCAAGTCTGGAAATGATATTGGCGGACAAAGAAACGCCAATAACAAGAGCGGCCATCGCAGTGGTGACGGGGCGGTGACGCTCGCTGTACTCATCACGCACTGAACGATGTTCCGGGCGCCCTGAAGTATTACATATCCACTAGCGTTGAACTCTGACGGCGGCCCTGGAAAGGAAAGCGATTATTATTAATACGCCTATTTTTCAGATGGGGAAAATGGGGCCCAGGGGGAGTGAATTACTTGCCTAAGGTCACAGAGCTGGGCCTTGAACAGGGTCTAGGTGAGTCCAGAGGCGACTCAGACTCTTGAGGACCAGGCTCAGGTGGGGTTTTGTGAGAATGGATGGAGCCCGGAGCGGGCACACCTGGGTTCTGATCTTGGCCGAGCCGCGTGACCTCGGGTTGAAGGTTCTCATCCGTAATGGGGGCTGCTCTCACGCTCCCCTGCCAGCCAGGGTCCCTGCAGGAAGTTGAGTCTACCCTGAATGGGTCCCACTATGAGAGTTTAAGCAAGGGGTGGCTTACAGAGAGGAGGCCAGGGGTCAGTGGACACATGGGGGCACTGAGGTCCCCCCCCAGGCTGAAGGAGCAAGATGCAAAGAAAGGGGATTTCAGGAGCCTCAATAGGAAGAGGGTCGTGCCCGCTTTCTAGCAGGACCCGCAGCTGGGGACGGACCAGCGTATCCCTGCCGATGATGTGGTCCCCAAATAAGGGAGGACGTGGAAGAAATACCCCAGCCTCTCTCTCCTTTTCCCCCTCGATCTCTTACCCGTGCTTTCCTTTCGATGATCCCGACCAGAAGGCAGGGATCAAGGGATGCTGGGGCTTATCTACAGGAGTAGAGGTCAGCCTCGGCGACACAGAGCTGGGAAGAGAAGGGTGGGGAGGAGGCGGGGAGAGCAAGCGGAGGCCTGTCTCCCAGGGCGTCCGGGCAAAGGGCGCAGGGTGACCTGTGTGAAGCCCCAGGTCTGCGGCAGGCGCCTGACAAATCCATTCAGTTTCGCCACAGGTCAAGGTGGTGCTTGTTGGTGCTTAAAGGCGTCCTCTCTTCACAGGAAGTGAAATAGCATCCTAGAAAAGGGGGTGCGTTCCGCAGTCAGACAGCTTGGGTCCAAGTCCTGCCTGCAAGTTCTGGGACCCCAGGGAATTTGTTTGTTGAAACGTGCCTCCGTTTCCTCCTCTGTCAAGCAGGTAGCACCCGCATCGCCCAGGAGTTTGGGAAGGATCGAAAGAGTTAAATGTTCTTCTTGGAAGAAATGTCTGGGCGCTGGTCGGTCCTCAGTAAATGCTGGCTCTTGTTAGATTTCTAGATGCTTACTTTCAAGAAGGGCTGTCAGACAAATCAACTCAGAACAGAGTGATGTACTTTCACAGTCTAAAAAGTAGATATTGATTGGGGACCAGAGACAGGAAGTCTGTTTCAATCAAGTGGGTCAGGAAGGCCTCTCTGAGGAGGTGATATGTAAGCCGAGGAGGATGAGTAAGAAGCCTCCAGGCCTGGAGGAGAACGGGTCCAGGCAGCAGGGAGAGCAGGTGCAAAGGCCCTGGGGCAGAAACAACTTGGGATGTTCAAAGAACAGCAAGAAGACCATCGAGTCAGAGGGTGAGATTAGAAGTTGGGACACGACCCTATGCATTCGTCTGGATCTTCCGAGAAGCAGATACCAGGATGGATGACAAGTGCGAGGGTCTCCGTAGCAGAAGTGCCTGTTTGAAGCACACAGGGGAAGCCGGAACGGGCAGGAGGAGGAGTTGGTCAGCAGTTCAGTAGGTCTGAATCCGTGTGAGGCGACAAGAGATAGAAAGTCAGAGGGCCGCATCCCTGGGTGCCATCTAGGGAAGATTTGCAAAGCCTCGAGGAGGCCTGGAGCCATCAGAGGAATTTCACATCTCCAGGAACCTTAGTGCCCTTGCCGTTTTCAGACATTGCTTGAAATGTGGCCCCCAGGAGCCGGGGCCTGGAGCACGGGTGGCCCGACCAGCAGACAGACAGACATAGAGCAGCTTGGAGAGCCTCGCGGTGGAGCCCCTCGGCCTCCCTGGAAGTGTTGGTCTGAGAGGTATATTCTTAACGTTGCCCCTCCACCTTGGACCTGCACTTGGGCCGTGCCAAGGAGAACTGGCCGGGAAGGTGGGCCAGAGGCGAACCGATGACCCTTGAGGACTCCAGCCCCAAGGCCAGCACGGGGGGGCGTGGGCAGGTGACCCCAGATAGAACTCGGTGGGAGGCCAGACAGGCGTGCGCCTCCCGGTGAGTCAGGCCCAGCCCGGCTCCCTCCCTGCCTGCCAGGCCTCTGACACCCCCTAAATCCCCTGTCTCCCCAGAGGAAGTCAGGCCTGTAGCCCGGCTTCCTGCAATTATACCATTTTTACAGCCTGGGCTTGATTTAGGTGTTACGCTCTTGCTAAGAATATGCCCTGACACTTGAAAGGGACCTTTATTATTGTCCTAATTTGTGAAGAATTAGTTGTTACTTTTTTTTTTTTTTCCCTTTCCCTTCTCCCCTTTCTTCTCCACAGGGTCAGGCCGGAGCCAGTGTTATTGTTGTTAAATTTAGATCGGGAACTATATTGGGCCCGACCCGGTGTCCACAAGCTTTCACTTCTTAAAACAGGAAGGAAGGCCCCAGCTGGGGAGTGTCAGAGCGCCAAGAAGCGTCTCCAGAGGCCTCAGGGAAATGCGTTTCGGTGGAAAGCACTGGAGGTGCGTAGGAGGGACCGGATTCAGGGAGCCTCTACTGTGGTGGCTGAAGTGAAAGATTTTTCACCACCTTCGGGTGCCCTGATGAGCCTGATCTGCCATCAGGATGGGTCAGAGTGAGCGAGGTGGGGGCCGTGCCGTGTGGGTTCAAACCTCGGCTCTGCCACTTTCTAGCCGAGTGGTTTGGGACAGGTGATATCAGTTCAGCTTCCTCACTATTTCAGTTTCCCCATCTGTGAAATGGGCACAATGAGAGTGCCTATCTGGCAAGGCTGCTGGTGGATTAAATAGACTGGCCCATGTAGAGTATTTAGCAGAGTGCCCAATGCATGCGTCCTGAATATGCCTTAGCTGTCCTTTTTTTAAAAAATAATACCTTTGAGGATTATTTTTATTTATTTTGAGAGAGAGAGAGAGAGAGAGAGAAAGCACAAGCAGGGGAGGGGCAAAGAGAGGGAGACGGAATCCCAAGCAGGCTCCACAGCGTCACTGTGGACCTCCTTGAGGGGCTCGATCTCACAAACTCGTGAGATCATGACTTGAGCTGAGATCAGGAGTCGGACGCTTAACCGACTGAGCCACCCAGGTGCCGCCGCCTTGGCTGTTGGGGTTCGGAGTCCCCTGTGAATGTGTAAGTAAGGACCCCAGAGCCCATCACCTTCTGGATCGGTGACCTCCCCCTAACTCGTTTTCCTTGTCTCCTACAGAAGGGGTGAAATTTGTACCTATCACCCAGGAGGTTGACGATTAAATGAGGTAGTGCTCTGCATGTAGTACATGCTTATACATATTAGCGGCAATTTATTCTTTCCTGATAGCAGGATCCCAGTAAATTTATTTCAAGAAATTTTCAGTTCCGCTGTCACTTACCAAATGGCTTTCTTGCCATTACTCCAACACCACAGACACACTCCTGCCTCTGCGTCTCTCTTCTAGAAACCCTTTTCCCCTTTAGATAGCCTCCGATATCCACGTGACCTACTTCCTTACTTCCGTATAGTCTTAGCTCAAGTTGCCACTTGGGTCTTAATTGGCCCTCTCTGTCTCTCTCTCTTTTTTTTAAAACATTTATTCATTCTTGAGAGAGAGATAGAGTGTGAGCAGGGGAGGGGTAGAGAGAGGGGAAGATGCAGAATCCAAATCAGGCTCCAGGCTCTGAGCTGTCAGCACAGAGCCCGACACAGGGCTTGAACCCACGAACCTCGAGATCCTGACCTGAACTGAAGTCGGGCGCTTAACCGACAGAGCCACCCAGGCGCCCCTCTGACTGTCTCTTTAAGATCGTACCCCTTGCCTGCCTGCAATACAGTCTTCTCCCGTCAGAGTTTTCTGTATGGCGGTCCCTGACATTTGAACACATCTGGTCTACCGTACAGTTCGTTAATTCATCTTGCTAATTGCCCCCCGCCGGCCACCCCACTGCTAGAATGTGAACTCCTGAGGGCAGAGATTTGGACGGTTAGGTTTATGCTGTGTTCCCCAGTTCACAACACACAGCAAGCTTACAGCAGATGTTTGTTAAATGAATAAATGAATGAATGGAGACTGAAGAAATCTAGGCAAGGAAGGACAAGTCTGCTTCTCCCATTGCTTTTGCCATAGGGAGCTCCTAGAAAGTTCTAGGTCCTTCTCCAGTGGAAAAAACCAAAGGGCTCAGAGGGGTGGACACACCTCTGCAGGTCACACAGCTAACGAGAGCTTAGATAGCACCCACTACATGCCAAGGACTCTACTAGACCATCCAGTTTTTCAGAGACATGTTAGTTTCCTGGGGCTACAGTTAATAAGGGCTCGGGGCGCCTGGGGGGCTCAGTCGGTTAAATGTCCAACTCTCCATCTCGGCTCAGGTCATGATCTCGAGGTTCGTGAGTTTGAGACCCTTGTCAGGCTCTGCACTGATAGCACAGAGCCTCCTTGGAATTCTGTCTCTCCCTCTGTCTGCGCCTCCTCTTCTCGCTCTGTCTTTCTTTCTCAAAATAAATTAAAAAGAAAACTTTAAAAAAATGCTATAAACTGTTGGCTTAGATAACAGAAATTTATTCTCTCACAGTTCTGGAGGTGAGAAGCCCACGATCAAGGTGACTGTGGGGCCGTGCTCTCTCTGCAGGCGCTGGGGAAGAATGTTCTCCAGGCTTCTTTTTTATCTTCCACCTCAGTCTTCGCGTGGTGCCCTTCTCATAGTGTGCAGATCCGTGTCCAAACTCCCCCTTTTTATAGGGAGGCCACTTATGTTGGACTAGGGGCCCGATTACCCCAATATGACCTCATCTTAGCGAGTTATTATCTGCACCAGCCCTGTTTCCCAGTAAGTTCACATTCCGAGGTGTCGGAGTTAGGACTTCCGCATGGGAGATCTGGGGGGACATGATTCACGGCACAAGAGGAAATAGGCACCTTGTGGTGGAGTGTTTGGCCCAAGGCGAACACAGCCGGTAAGTGGTGGCACTGGGATTCGAACCCGGGCCAGCCTGGCTCCCCAGCCCGTACCCTGAACCACAACACTGAAGGCCACAGGGGCCCTGAGTCTCAGAACTGGCCCTTGTGCGGTGCGCTTGCTCCACATTGATCCATAAGGAGAGGAGAGAGGGTTGAAGGAGAAGGGGATGGAAGGCTCGAGCCTAAAGGCTGTTTCTTCAGCTCACGGGTGAAAGGGCTTCCCTCAAGGAGACAGCGAGGGGAGGGTGCGGAGGTGATGGAGATTGGCAGGTGGCGCTCCCCCTCCCCCGCTCCATCACCCTCTCCCCCTTTCCCTGCCTGCCCCCTCCAGCTGGCCCCACGNGGCTGCTGAGAAGGGCAGAAAACTGGTTCCTTCCAGAACTTTGTAGATTTGCCTGCATGGAAAGACCTTCCCACTCCCTCTGGAGGGTGGAGGTGGGGCCAAGTGGAGATAGAAATATCACTCGCCCTTTTTTATAATTTAGGAGCCTGTCAATCACCGAAGGGGACCGAGGCACAGAGCGATGGTGATGGCCGGGGCAGAGGCAGAGGGGTGTCAGAGAAGATAGAGAGGGGCGCCTGGGGGGCTCGATTGGTTGAACGTCCCGCTTCGGCTCAGGTCATGATCTCATGGTTCATGAGTAGGAGCCTCGCGTCGGGCTCTGTGCTGACAGCTCGGAGCCTGGAGCCTGCTTCACATTCTGTGTCTCCCTCTCTCTCTGTCCCTCCCCCACTCATGCTCTGTCTCTCTCTCTTTCTCAAAAATAAATAAACATTAAAATTTTTATAAATGGTTAAGATTGTCAATTGTATGTTACATGTATTTTACCACAATAACAAATAATAATTCAAGGGGCTCCTGTATGGCTCAGTTGGTTAATTCTGACTTCGGCTCAGGTCATGATGTTGAGGTTCATGAGTTTGAGCCCCGCATCGGGCTCTGTGCTGACAGCTCAGAGCCTGGAACCTGCTTTGGATTCTGTGTCTCCCTCTCTCTCTGCCCCTCCCCTGTTTGCACTCTGTGTGTGTCTCTCTCTCAAAAGTAAAGAAACATTAACAAAAATTAAAAAATAACAATTTAAATAAAATTCCTCAGATCTGACTATGTCACTTGGCTGCTTAAAATTCCCTTCAAGTTCAAATAAAGATCTTTGCCTTGGTCTCCAAGATCCAGATGGGCTCTGCCTACCCCTCTTCTCTTACAGTAAGGAAGTGAGATTTTATAATTTTCCAGAGCCTGAAAGAAAGATGATAATATGGTTTTAATCATTATGGAGCCCCCGTAACGCTTGAGCCCCATCTCACTGTTCATACCTTGTACAATCCTCTCCTCGCATATATGGTCAGGTCCTGGCACTTCCTTCTACAGAGATGGAATAAAGCAGAGGGATGGAGTGTCACTTCCGTGACACATCGGAACTTCCCTCTGCTAGCAGACGCTCCCCCTTTCTGGCTTCAAGGAAGCCTGCAGCCATGGTGGGAAAACCCAAGTGGCAAGGAGCCAGGGCCAGCCTTTGACTGACACCCAGCAGGAAACGGGGCTCGAGGCTCCTGGCTCAACACGATGAAGGAGCCAAATTCTGCCAGCGACCATATCAACTGGGAGTATAGCCTTGGCCATTTGGGTTTCAGATGAGACCCCAGTTCTGGCTAACACTTATCACTGCCTGAAGCAGATGATCGACCTAAGCCAGGACTGGATTCCTGGTCCATGGACGATTTGTTACACGGCACTAGGTGACCAATACAGTGCTGCGGGTGTGGGTCCAACCAAGATAATACTGCTGCTTTCTTTTTCTTTTGTTGTTTTTTTTTTTAAATGTTTACTTATTTTTGAGAGAGAGAGAGAGAGAGAGAGTGAGCAGGCAAGGAGAAGAGAGAGAGGGAGACACAGAATCAGAAAGAGGCTCCAGGCTCTGAGCTGTCAGCACAGAGCCCAACGTGGGGTTCGAACTCATGAACTGCTAGACCATGACCTGAGCTGAAGTTGGACACTCAACTGACTGAGCCACCAAGGCATTCCTCCTTTATTCTTTATTGTGTTAAAATAGGCATAATAAAATTTACCATCTTAAGTATTCTTTTTTTAAGTGTATTTATTTATTTTGAGAGAGAGAGAATCCCAAGGAGGCTCCGCGCTGTCAGTGCGAAACCCGATGTGGGTCTCAAACTCAAGAACCGTGAGATCATGACCTGAGCCAAAGTCAAGGGCTGCCTAAGCTATTGAGGCGCCCCACCATCTTAACTATTCTTACATGCACAGTTCATTGGTGAATAAATTCCCATTGTTGTGCAGCTCTCACTACCTTCCACCCTTACTGTTCTTTTTATGTTGTAAATCGGAGACTCTGTCCCCATCCAACTGTAGCTCCCCCTTCTCACTGCCCCCCAACTCCTGCCAAGTACGACTCTACTCTCTGTGCCTCTTATTTTGACTACATATATACTTCCTGTAAGTGGAATCCTACAATGTGTGTCTTTATGTGACGGGCTTATTTCACCTTCACATGGTGTCTTCAAGGTTCGTCCATGTAGTGGAATATTACAGAATTCCCCTCTTTTTTTTTTAAAGCCTATTTATTTATTTTGACAGAGAGACAGAGCAAGTGGGACGGGGCAGAAGGAGCGGGTGATGTGGGGCTCGAACTCACGAACTGCAAGATCACGACCTGAGCTGAAACCGAGAGTCGGACCGTAACCAACTGAGCCCCCCGGGCGTCCCTTAAGGCGGAATAACATTCCGTCCTGGGGCTAGACCGCAACTGGTTTACCCGTTCATCTCCCAAGGAACCCGGGAGGGAGAGGAGGGGGCGCTTCCATGTTTTCGCTCTTGTGAAAAACGCTGCTGTGAACATAGGTGTCCTGCTCATGCTGTTCGCCCTTGTGTGGTTCCTGGGTCGGAACTCCTTCATTCATTCACTAAGCTCTTTGTTCATTCAGCGATTCATTTGGTCCTCGTTAAGCCGGCTCTGTTTCTTATTCCCAGAGTGACCTCGGTCGGGGGCTGTAACCCGACCGGGCGTCCGTTGGCTCTTGGACGTCGTACGGATCCACCTGTATGCCGTGGAGCAGGTGTTCGGTCCCTGGGTGCTCCCCCGCCACCTGTCACATCAGGGAGGGGCAGGGCCCATCTCGACCCCTGGCACCGTCTTCTGTCACTTCCAGATCCGGCAGGCCTCTCTGCTCCAGGCACACGGCCTGAGCACCTACAGAAACCAACAAGACCCTGATGCCTCATCGGCCCCCGGGTCACTTGTCCTCCCTCAAGGAAGGACTTGAGGCCGGACGCCTTCTGATGGCCAGGCTTTGTGACACCTTGACCCCCAGGGGGTGGCCCAGCTGGTCAGAAGCACAGGACCAAGTCAGAGATGCCAGGCATTGACGAGGCAGAGGTGGGTGGCAGAGATGTCTGAGGTCAGGGGTGCCCAGCTCCCTGCAGAGCGAGGAGAGGGCAAAGACATTCTCATGGCTACCCGTCCCAGCAGAGCCCAGCTCCCCGCCGAAGGGACGCCCGCCTGCCTGGGGGAGGCTTCCTTCCAACGGTCCTCCGCTCTCTGGCTCCCGCTGGGCAGAAAGTAACCGTTGCCCCATCCCCCAGGCCATCTGCACTGTCACTGTCGTGTAGCCAGATCCCCAGGGTCTCCTGGGGAAAGGGGAACCAGATCCCCAAGGTCTCCTGGGGACAGGGGAGGGGGGCAGGGAGCGGGGTCTCTTCTGCATAGCCGTGTGGCATGTGGATGGGGCGNATCCTGTGGGCTTTTCTCTCCTCCCCGGTGAGAGAATTTCTGTAAGAGAGAATCAGACGAAATCAACGAAACAAACGGGACCTCTCTTCTGACTCTAGACGCCCCAGACCACGTGCGTAAATTCTGAGACCACAGACTCCATGGGTGAGAGAGCTGGTCTGCAGCTCACCTTGACCCCCCGAAGCCTCAGGGTACCCCAATAGCACAACGCGCATTGAGAAAGTCAACCCATCACCACTTTGTTGGCTGTTGATAAATATCGCGTGTGATAAATATCACATATATGGGGGGGGTTCTCTATTTTCCCGCAGTGGGGTGGCAAGGCGCTGTTTGGGGTCTCTGAGATTAGGTCAGCGGAATTTCCAAGCTTGCGGAGAGGACGAAACAAACAGGGGAGAGGGAGTGGGGTGATGGGCTCTGGAATCAACCAGAACTGGCTTTGAATCTCTGCTTTGCGACTTGTGAGCCGGGTGATGAGCTTTCTCGTCTGTGCTACAGGGTGACCGTGCTTTCCCTTGCTTGGCAGAAAGCCTCGAGCCCAATACCCGACACGTCGTTCGTGCTCCACGGGAGTATTTACCCATGGATTTATATTTCTCCCTCTCCCTGTGTCTGCAGCTTTGAGCCCCGGGCTGGCGTGAATGATCCGAGGCTATGAGCGGGATAGTTATTTCCAGGGATGAAGATTTGATTCTTGCTGGCGGGTCAGGGAGATCTATACGAAGAAGGAGGATTCAGACGAGGTGGGTGTCACGGCGCGGGGGACCCTGCAGGTAGAATGGTGGCTGGCGAGGCACGAAGTCGATTTACTCTGCTTGTTCTTTGCAGCGATATTCCAAGTCCTGGATTCGAAGAGCGGCCCCTCCACGTAAGCCGTAGGAAACCTCAGCCTGGGGCTCTCATGACTGCCTGTACATGACAATGGACAGAGAACGCGGTATGGTGGCTAAGAACATGGTGGCGTCTCTCTGCCTTTCCTCTGTCTCTGAATGTTTGTGCAGCTGTGCACAGATGGCTGTTGCTTTCTTTACCTGTGAGTCCGTGACACTTGAACATCTGGGGACTCCTGTGTGTCCATCTGCCTGGGAGGCTGCATATATACTTCCTTGTTCTATATTTGTGCACCTGGTTCTTTCTGGGTCCCTGGGGATCTGTGTGTGTCTGTAGGTGTGGAGGTATTGGTTTCCTCTGTGTGTGTGTGTGTGTGTGTGTGTGTGCGTGCTTATCAACACGCTTCAGTGCCTGTGCACCCCTGGGTGGTTCCGAGGTTTTGAGTGAGTACGCTTGGATATTGATCGAAGTGTCTGGTTTTCTGGCTTTTCCCCTGGATGTTTGCATTCCTCCGTGCCTGTGTGCCTGCTTGTCCGTGTGTCCCTAAGTTCTAAAGGGTGTGATCCTATGTGTATATACTCCCCCCAAAGGTTTGTGTATTTCTTCCTCTCTTCCTTTTCCAGGAAGGCAGGGGTTTCCCAACATTGTGTGTCTTTGAATGTGTCAAGATGATGGCCACGGATTAAACCTTCATGATCTGTTTTTTTCAATGTTTATTTATTCTTAAGAGGGAGAGAGAGACAGAGACAGAGCACATGTGGGGGAAGAGCAGAGAGAAGGAGACACAGAATCTGAAACAGGCTCCAGGCTCTGAGCTGTCAGCATGGGGGCTCGAACCCACGGACTGTGAGATCACGACCTGAGGCGAGGTCCGATGCTTAACTGACTGAGCCCCCCAGGCGCCCCTAAACCTTCATGATCTAAACCACAGCTTGGCGATCTCTTTCTTGAAGGGTCAGACGGTAAATATTTTAGGCTTTGCCAGCCACTTAGCCTCTGTCACACATACTTACCTCTGCCTTTGTGAAGTCCATGCAACCATACACAATATGTAAGCAAAGAGTATGGTTGTATGAGAATCAACCTTAGTGTGTGGATGCTTTTAAAAACTGGGATTTCATAGAGTTGTCACGTTATCACGAAATCTCTTTTTATTGATTGCAACCATTTATTTTTTTATTTTATTTTAAAAAATGTTTTTATTTATTTCTGAGAGAGAGACAGCGTGAGCAGGGGAGGGTCAGAGAGAGGGACACACAGAATCTGAAACAGGCTCCAGGCTCTGAGCTGCCAGCACAGAGCCCGATGTGGGGCTTGAACCCACAAACTTCGAGATCATGACCTGAGCCTAGATCGAATGCTTAACCGACTGAGCCCCCCAGGCACCCCTAACTGCAACCATTTAAAAAGGAGAACACCGTTTCTGGCTCCTGAGCCATATGCAAACAGGCGGTGGGCTGGCTTCCTTCTGCCAGCAAAGTCATGTGTCTGGGGGACTCGACTAGCGTATGGACCTCAAGGCCTTCCCAGGGGGCCTGGGGACCAGCTCGGAATCATTGAGGGCTGGGATCCCCAACCACTGAGGATCTATTGAGGGTCCCCTGGGCTGGGCTTTGAGGAAGACGCCTTGGTAGCCAAAGACTTTGTGTTGAGAGAATGAGGCAAACCTCCAGCACTGGGGTCCCAGCACTGCGACCTACTAGCCCAAGAACTCTGTGCAAGTGGCCTCTCTGAGCCTCACTTTCCTCCTCTGTAAAATGGGGCTACTCATTGACCATCTTCCTGGGCCATTGTGCAACCTTGAAGACCCGACGAGCACCCACTTTGCGTAATTCCTGCGGAGTAAGACCTGCTCAGGGACTTCGGCCCTGATCATGGTCATCCCCAAGTCCAGTGGACCCCTGAACACGGGAAGAAAGGTGTCCGCCATGCTGGCCTGTGTCCCTGTGTCCCTGCTTTGCCCTGTTCCTCAGGCTCTTAGCTGGAAATGTAACCCCTGGTATTTTTCTCAGATTTCCCAGATAAAAACCCGGGTAATGACTGCCTTTGTCTCTTTAATGAGCTGTTTCAGTGGCTGTTGTTTAAATAATAGAGCAATCATCTGTTACAAATACTGCCTCTGGGTTTTTCCGACTTCTCTCCAGAATGGCCAGTGGGGACATCTCTCTGTCCCCGGCCCTCAATCCGTTCCTCCCTACCCCTCCCCCCACCCCTGGGATGAGAGGCAGGGGAGATCAGGGATCATCGAAGGGGCCTTCCTGGGGAAGATGTAGGCGGCCTGTACGCCAGCCCACAACCCTGGAGAAAGGCTGCGACCTTGGCTTCCCCTTGATGACCCTTTACCTGTGCAGGGCTTCCCCCACTAGTATCTCCCCACCCTCCCACTTAAGTTGCAGCTTTTTACGGTTTACTCTGACCTGGGCAAACAAATCAATTTCTCTGAGCCTCAGTTTTCTCGTCTGTTCAGCGGGTCCAGTAATAACTTGGAGAATCCATTTTGCCCAGACAAAGCTTCCCACCCCCAATCCTCCAAGTCTTCCTCCATTGTGTCACCATCCTGCTCAATTACCTGCAGTGGCTCCTTGCGACCGTGGGAGTAAAGTCTCAGTATCTCGCCCCCGAATTCAAGGCTCCCCGTTCTGCGTTCTGGACCTACTTTTTCCTATTGAACCACCTGCTCTACCCAGATGTGCTTCCTTGGTGCCCCACCGCGCCGTGCACTTTGAGACCCTGCGCCCCTGATCACAGGGTCCCACGTGCGTGGAATGCCTTTCCCCCTCTGCCCCAACTGCCGTAACTCGCCCTACGGGTACCATTTCCTGACTAGAACAGCCTCGAGCAAGCTCCTCTGTGTCAAACTTGACATCCGTAAGAGAGGAACGGTGAGATGGCGTGGGCAGAGTGCTGTATCCACGGGTCAATGTTTAGTGCCTGCGGCACGTAAGCTTGTCACGAGCAGGTACTGCTTTGGCTAGAGCTAAAATCCTGCTCTCTCTTTATGAAATGCCACTTCCCCAACCACTCAGGCTCCTTGTGAGTCTTTGCAGCCCCGGAGGGTAGCCACGTTTCCGAAGTGCGTGGACCTTTCTCACTAACACCCTCGAGTACTGATGCCAGCCTCTGAAACTCCGTAACACGCTCTTCCCCTGCATCTTGTAAGGTGTGTTTCCATGACTCCTTGCCATTGTGGCGGTTCAGACCCCGTGTCGCAAGTTCCTGAAGTCTATCCCCGAAAGCAGCCCCCGTGGGCAGGAAGGTCATTGTCAGGGTCCTCAGAAAAGGACGGCAGCATGCAGGGTGTATTTTAGCTGTGCCGGGCTCGGGAGGAGAGCAGGAAGGGAGAACCTTCTGCACGGCCTAGGGGTTCTTCTCCAACATTCTCCACCGCAGACTCTGCAAAGCAATTGCATGCAGGTTACGCCCCTCAGTTAAGATTCCAGCACCGCTGTGAGGTTAGGTCTATGGGGCCATTCTGCTGGTGGGCAGACTGCAGCTCGGAGAGGTTAAGTGCATTCCTGAAGTTCACACGGCAAGCGAGGAACGGAGACGAGGTGTGACCTGAAGTTGTCCTCAAACACAAACACCTGCAAATAGTTGAAAGGAATAGTTCCTGCCACAGGAACTTTTTAGCTCCCCACGTTTTAGCGGAGCATGTGACCGTCTGGCATCAACAACTAGATTGTCCAACCTCCCTCGCGGCCCGGGTGTGGCCAGAAGACGGTGCTCCGGCCAGTGAAATAAAAGCAGCACTAATACGTGGGACTCCTAGAAAGACTGCTTAAAGGGGCTGACCCAGCTGGGAGAAGCCTGGTTTGGCTCTCTGGTATCTTTTCTCCTTCTTTGGGAGGCTACAACTAGAATGTGATGGCTGGAGCTCCAGCAGCCATTTTGAAGCATGAAGCAACCGTGAGACTGAGAAGTAGAGAAAGAAGAGAGAGAGAGAGAGAGAAAGGATGGATGGACGGAAGGAAGGAAGGAAGGAAGGAAGGAAGGAAGGAAGGAAGGAAGGTTGAGAGCCCTGAGTCCCTGATGCCACCATTCACCTGCCATGTCACCCTCAAACTGCTAGCTCCCAACTTCTGTTAGATGCTAGAGAAATAAACTCCTACCTTGTTGAAGCCACTGTCATGTTGGCTTTCTGTCACTCAGTCTTCTTCCTTCTCTATCTGCCCCAACTCACACTCTCCTGGCGTGTTCTTTGACATTCTGCAAGTCCCCCTCCTAAAAGTCATCGCGTTGTTCTTCGAGCCACACTCCCCATAGCACGCAGCTCCCTGAAGGCAGGGACTGTGTCCTTATGTGTCGTCATTCCCTGCCATGTGACAGAGGGCCAGGCTCGAGGGGGTGCGGGTGGGTATCTGTAGAAGGAGCACACACTCCGTGTTCTGAGCCCCTCCAGCTGGTCCTAGTGAGTTAACACAGGGAAAGAGCTCCGTGCTTTCCCTTCTCGGCCTCATGCGCTAATATTCACACTCTCGAGAGGGTGGCCTTGGCCTGCAAAAGCCAAGACTACCTGGACGAGCCAGCCTCGCTGGGGAGAACCGAATTCAAGGAACAGAAAACATATGACTTCTTTTGTCCCCAAGTCTGTCATGCATCTTCTAAGCCACTGCCATAAGCATAGCTAAGACGGAGGGTTCAAGGGGAGTGACTTCCTTCCTTGATGCATTTCTTGTTCACCCCCAAGGAACGAGGTACGATTCAGGCCGAGAGAGTGTAGACAGGGAAGTTAGGGCTTCCTGAGTTCGTCCCTGTAACATCACGACCGAGACAGTGTCCAGAGTCAATACCCCCAGCCTCATTCCCTAGCTCTGCCACCTCCTCCCTGCATGACCAGAGAATTCACGGACCTCCGTGGGCCTCGGTTTTTCCATCTGCACAATGGGAACGGTTCTAGTTCCCACCTCGTGGGTTTGTTGAGGGGATGAAAGGAGGGAACTTGAGCGTAGGACGTGGCGCAGCGCAAATTCCTCTAGACACGGACCTTTTATTCATGTTTGTATTTACTATAATCCATTTACAGAAGCTCGCTGCCATGCCTGTGTTATAACTCCGACCCCATTCTGGGGTTTCTGAAACCTTCCAGATGGGCTGCAAATTGTTTGTGATGGATGATGACGCCGAATTGGGAAGAAATAATTCAGTCTCTACCAGCCGCGCGGGTGATGTACAATGTAAAGTCCCCCA
>NW_027530357.1:5939991-5973634 GCF_008692635.1 Crocuta crocuta
CTGGCTGCATATCCATATAAGCAGGTCTGGCTTTATCAAAGGGCAGGGAGGGTTTGATGTTTGGATTGGGGTGTGCATGAAAGAGTTTTTTAACAGACAGACCGGTTTTCACGCGGCCTCATGGATGGCAAAGAGCTAATCCTTTTACCAGGTTCGAAGTTGAAAGGGCTCCGACGGAGGTTTGGTGAGGGTCCCCAAAATCCATCACTTGCTTTGCAGACCTTTCGGGTTCCCAGAGGCTCCTGCCTGCAATGTTCTCAGAATCACATCCAAGGGAAGTGTTTCACTAAAGCTGTGGAAGGCGTGGGGTGTGCTCTAGGAGGGTGTAGAAGGAAGGGACCAGGGCACTTTGGTTTCTCTGAGACTCTGGATCTTCAGTTGTGCAGGTTAGCCAAGAGGAGAGGGAGATGCTCAACTGATGCTNAGTCACACCTAACAAACATGGCTGCACCTAACGGTCACCTGGCATTGGCCCATGGGAGTCCATAGTACTGAATGACAAAGTGTGGCAGTCATAGGAGACAAGCTGACCACTTTTTAAAATTTCTTAATGTTTATTTACTTTTGAGAGAGAGGGAGACAGAGCGTGAGCAGGGGAGGGGCAGAGAGAGAGGGGGATACAGAATCTGAAGCAGGCTCCAGGCTCTGAGCTGTCAGCACGGAGCCCGACGCAGGGCTCGAACTCACAAACTGAGATTATGACTTGAGCCGACGTTGGATGCTTAACCGACGGAGCCCCCCATGCACAGCCTCTGCGTTTACCTCTCTGAGCAATCGGTGGACATGTGTTGCGCAGTCGTGTGCACCCCTCAGAAAGACGTGGGAACTCAGTGCACAGACAGCTGAGCTCTTGCTTGAGTAAGTGAAGTGGTTGGGGTCACTGTTTATATGACCCTCCGGGGCCCCACAGGTACTAGAGAAAGCTTTACATCGGATCTTCAGAATCTTCCATTCTGCACAAAACACATTCTTTACCCCATTTGTTTGTAATCTCCCTACCAGCTGGTTTTGGGTAGAGGGCAGGAAATGGGTGCTGATTCTCCCAGGAATCTATGGAGCCGGTGGAACGTCCTGAATGCGATTCCACCGGCTGCAAGACTTATCCGTGCCTGCTTCCTTACAGGGCGAGGGAACCCCCTGCCCCCCGCCCCGACACATCAAGGTCATCGCCTCTAATTGTGGAGCCATGAACTAACTTCCTGACCTGGGAGGTTTTTTCTGCCGGGGACTGGCGCTCTGTCTTGTTAGCTGAGAAACCAAACCAAACCAAGTTCTTCATGGTCAAGGGACCTAGGAAGGGGCAGGTTGAATGCCCGGTGGCTTCTCTTCCTCCAATGTTTTGTCCTCCATCCCTCATGAGACCGTGAGCTCCTTAAAGGAACAGCCCATGTTTTCACTGTTTTTGTGACCAGCTATAAGCACACAGCAGGTGCTCAATGAATGCATAGGGGATAAATGAACACCTGCATTCATGGCTTTCATCTCNCTCTGCTGGGGACTGGCGCTCTGTCATGTTAGCTGAGAAACCAAACCAAACCAAGTTCTTCATGGACGAGGGACCTAGAAAGGGGCAGGGTGAATGTCCGGTGGCTTCTCTCTCTTCCCCCAATGTTTTGTCCTCCATCCCTCACGAGATCGTGAGCTCCTTAAAGGAACAACCCATGTTTTCACTGTTTTTGTGACCAGCTATAAGCACACAGCAGGTGCTCAATGAATGCATAGGGGATAAATGAACACCTGCATTCATGGCTTTCATCTCCTTCGAAGGCCTTGGGTAAGTGAGGGAATAACATAAAAAATGTAAAATAATAATAGAAATAACATAAAATGATATGAAATATGTAAAATATAAGATATTCTATCAGGAAGAGGCTCTGGGTCCCTCTGCTCCTTCTGTAGATTGTGATCATTCTCCAAGCACTTAGGGCATTTCCGTCTGCTGTTCTTGTTGCCCAGATGCTCTTCCCAGAGATAAGGGGAACACTCTTGCTTCCTTCACGTCCCTGCTCTACCACGGAGTCCACATGGAGGCTTTTCCTGACCACCGCCATAAAACAGCACGCCCTAACCCTCTCAAAATGTTTTTCAGCGAATATTCGACACATCCAAAGAATATACGTAGCCTCTATATACATTATGAAGGCCCACTAATAAAACAGACCGCTGTGGGCCCACCACTCAAGAGCTAGCACACACGCCTGCCTCTGCTCTCCACCCCAAAGCCAGCCTGCGCCCTGACCCCCGTTCTGCTATGGTGCATTTTCCCCCCTTGCCCATATTTATGGATTATGCAGCATGTATCCCCGCCTGGCCCACCTCTGTTTGTTTGTTAGCTATCTCTCTTCCCCCAAATCTAAGCTCCAAAAGGCCAAGGAAATTGCCTGGTTCTTTAGCGTATCCACACAGTAAGCTCTAAATAAATATTTGCTGAGTAAGGTGTATGAATGAACGAAAGTTGGTTGTGGAGACTTCTTATCCACGAGAGCCATCGCAAGGGAAGAAGGAACCGTACCTTGCCTTGTCTTTAAACCCTAAGCTTAAAGTGGGTTGACGGAGCATTGACTTGGGGAGACGGAGGCAGTTCAGCTCCCACCGGTCCCTTTGTTGGGGTGTGAGGCTGGGTCAGTCCATTTGGACTCCTTCCTTTCTAGAACGGGAGAAGCGATGGCATCTGCTGAAGGGAGGCCACGTGGCCAGCGCTCAGGAAGCAATAGCCAGTTTGCATACCCGACTCCTTGCCTAGAATGTTTTTCTTGGGCCACGAGGGGGTGTTTGGGCAGCCTTGTCGTTCATCACTGCCGTAATTCTCCTCTGGAGGGAGGAGGATTATAAGTGCTCTTGGGACAGCTGGCTGGCTTAGTCAGTTAAGCGTCCGACTTCGCTCGGGTCATGATCTCGCAGTTTGTGGGTTCCATTCCCGCGTCGGGCTCTGTGCTGACAGCTTGGAGCCTGGAGCCTGCTTCGGATTCTGTGTCTCCCTCTCTCTCTGACCCTCCTCTGATCATGCTCTATCTCTCTCCCAAAGATGAATAAACCTTAAAAAATTAAAAAAAAAAAAAAAAAAAAAAGAAGGAAGAACTCTTTAGACAGGATCTGACTCTCCCTACCTCCCAGGCCTCCAGCCCCAGCCCGACTCCTTTGGGGGGGTGATCTACATGACTTCTCACAGTTCTGGGGTTCGCCCTGCTCCCTGGCACCTGTATTTATTCTGTATTTTGTCCCATGACACCTTCAACTCCCAGGCCCCTGCCTTCCACACATACACCCTTGGTCTGCTTGGTTCTTCCTTCTTCCGCTTAACCTGGTACCACTGGAAGCAATTTTTTCTCGCTGTGCCCAGACTGGGTTCAGTGTCCCTTCTGGGCTTCCCTCTGCCTCCCCAGTTCCGTCAAGCCCGTTGCGCTGCGTTGTATTTATGATTCCACTTTTCCCTCTGTGCCTCGAGCCATTTGTCTCTGGAACTGCCTTTTATCTCCACATCTCGGCATCCAGACCACAAAGGTTTCCTGAGCAATGTGTGGAAGGAATGAACAATCTGGAACCTTCTGCTTCGTGTCATCACGCGGTGAGGATATCGACGGGGACCCCAAGGAAAGGGTGGTTTTCCAGACTTTTACATGAATCATAGCTGTTCTTCTGAGCCGCTGAGCTGGTTTGGTGCAGATATTGGGAACGACTCAACTTTTAGATTTGTCATTTTCACCTCGGCCGCCAGGAGGCTGAGAGCCGGATGTGCGGCCTGCCTGAGGATCGAACGGGCCACCGGGCGAGGGGCTTCGGTCTCTAACTCAAGTTTTGCCCTCAACATTGGTGGTCTTGTCTGTCTTCAGAAGGAGTCTCCTGAACCGCTTTGACCTCTGGTTATTTCTGTTGCATTTCTTGTGTCACCGGAAACCCCAAGACCTGCCGAGAGTAAAGCAAAGAACACACAGCACTGTGTATACTAGCTCTTTTGCTGCTGTAACAAAGAACCGCAAACAGGGCAGCGTAACATAACACACAGATTTAATTCACCTGTGGTCTTAGAGATCAGAAGTCTAAAATGGGTCCTCTGGGGCTCAAATCAAGACATCAGGAGGGCCGCGCCCCTTCTGGAAGCTCAGGGGGCCCACAATGTGTTCCTTGGCATCTCCAGCTTCTGGAGGCCACCTGAAAACCTCAGCTTGTGGCCCCCAGGCACTCCTCTCTGATCATCTTCCCATCTTCTTATCTTGACCCTCCTGGGTACCTCTTATAAGGTCCCCATCGATTATACTTAGGGTCCATCTGGAAAACCCAGAATTACCTCATTTCAACATCTTTAATCTGCACAGTCTCACCTGCCGCAAAAGGTCACATATTCACAGGTCCCTCGGATGCCAGGGATCAGCGAGTACCCGTCCCTGGCAGGCGTTATTTCTGCCCGTCGCATCATCCAGCCACCCACTCAGCTAATACGTTACTTCTGATACGAACTTCGCACTGCAGGGTAATCTGGTGTTCTCACCAAGTAGCATAGTCATTGGTTTTCATTTTTCATGGGACCGGTGATCAAAAGTGAGACGGAGGGGCGCCTGGGTGGCTCAGTCAGTTAAGCATCAGACTTCAGCTCAGGTCATGATCTCATGGCTGGTGAGCTCAAGCCCCACGTCGGGCTCTGTGCTGACAGCTCAGACAGCTTCAGATCCCCTGTCCCCTCTCTCTGCCCCTCCCCTGCTGCGCCTTCTCTCCTTTCTTCTCCAAACTAAAGAAATAAACTTAAAAAGAATTTAAAAACAAGATGGAATTTTTACCTTTGACATTGAGTCTTGCTGGGGAAGTTGGAGAGTAATTCTTTAAAAAAAATTTTTTTTGAGAGGGAGAGGGGGAGAAAGAGAAACTCAAGTAGGATCCATGTTCAGCAGGGAACCCAACCCAGGGCTCGATCCCGTGCCCTGCGTTCATGGCCTGAGCCGAAAGCAAGAGTTGGACGCTCAACCGACTGAGCCACCCAGGCGCCCCGGGGAGTGATTCTAAATGAACTGAAGGAATAAGTCTGTCCCAAGTCTGTATCCCAGCTTCCCTCCTCGGTTCTGTTGGTTTTACGCGAGGTTCCTGGGAGCCCTTAAGCAGTTCCCCCGCCCAAGATCAAAACCCGTGAGGTTTCCCAAGCAGCCCTGAAGCTGACACCTTTGCTGGCGATTTCAAAGCATCGCTGACACCCAGTTTTAATCAACCTGCCGAAGAAGTGTTGTGTTGGCAGAGTCTAAGACCTTTTGAAATAAGTCCTCAACAATTCAGCTCCCCAGGGAAAACCCGGCTTGCCTTTCTGGTTTGCCGTGTTTCCACCTCCTTTTGAAGACTCTGTGCAAGTCTGACCTTCAAGGGCACTGTCAGCCTGGGCGTTCCGAACAATTGGCCCTTCTCTTTCGTCTTGTGATTTGTTTCGTATTAATGCTCCCTGGGCCGCCCCTGGCAACCCTCCTTCCCTCCCCTGCCTAGACTTACTTGCTCTGTTGAATCCAGTCGCTCAAATCGATCATGCAGATATTTCTGGGTGTTGCAATCAGATTCCAGGCCCCAACGGGAGTGTATAGCATTATGTGTCATCCCTGTTCTTCTAGAGCTAATTCCACACTGTGCTGTGATGGGGAAATCTGAGAACTCTCTGTTTCTCTCAGAAGATCAGGCTTTTCCGACAGAGCCCGGTTTGAACCTCTCGCTCTGCTTACTGGCTGTCTCATCTTAGAAAGTTACCTGAACTGGGTAAAGTTCGATTTCTTTACCCGGAGGTGGGGTGGGGACATGTGCACACACATGTGTGCACACATACACGTGTGTGCACAGCACACCAGGGCCAATGTCCATAATAGCACGAGTGTATTCTTTTCTTTTTTAATGTTTACTTATTTTTGAGAGAGAGGGAGAGAGAGAGAGCACGAGCCAGGGACGGGCAGAGTGAGGGGGGAAGGAGGATCCGCAGTGGGCTCTACCCTGCCAGCTGAGAGTCTGATGCGCGGCTCAAACTCACCAACCGTGAGATCATGGCCTGAGCCGAAGTTGGAGGCTTAACCACCCAGGCGTCCCAAATGTGTATTTTTTAAACTGGATATCTCTTACCAGTCTTGACGCATGGGCAAGCAGGGAAAAAAAATTATACTCAAATAATTGGCTTATGCTACCATTTACCATCTTAGTAGTAGGACTTCGCTTTTCTGTGCCTCAGTTTCCCCATCGGTAAAATGACCATGGTAGTGTTACCTTCAGAGCTGGTTGGGAGTTTGAGTTAATTCCTGCTCCGAACATGCTTAAAAGGGTGCCAGGCACCTAAGCCATTATTATCTTTACTATCATTCTACAAGATGGAGGTCATCATTACAGATCAAAGGACTGGGTGGTAGAGGGAACTCAATAAACGTTGACCATCGTTATCATGGATAATCATTCATGATATCCACGTGTGGCTGGACTGAAGAGCAAGGTATTATGGCTCATGTGGGAGAATGATACAGAAGATGTACTTTGGCTACAGTGGGGGAAATGCTCAGAACACACACGAGGAGCGAGAGCTTCCATATGGGTGGAAACTAGCCGGCACAAGGACCTTTAGGACCATGACTGAGGAACCTCATCCACCCATTGGGTCCTCTACGCTGCAAAAAATAAATGATACAAGTAACTCAAGAAGAATCGAGCTGATACGAACGTTTTGCTTTTTAGCTCATCGCAAGCTAGCAGTGTTCTTCGTTGGTCAATATTTACCTCCTGAGTTGAGAAATGAGAGTCAATACTGACTTCCTATTGTTAGTACATCTATTTTCTGTACACTACACGTAAGCGGCCTATACACACAGGCACCGATACATTAATAGCTATATCAATAGAAAATCAACAATAATCATTTATTTTTAATGGCCATCACCACTGAAACACCAACAGTGCAATATGCTCAAGACAAAGAGGAACACTTAGCATGATAGATGTCTGTGGATAATTGATTTAGGTTAACAACTTCCTTTCCTAATGGTGCTAATTGCGTTAATCAACGGGCTGATTTCATCAGAGGCTTTCAAAGGCCCATCCTGGAGGTTGCCAGCCCTCTCTCGGGTTGATGAGTTAGCTCCCTAGGTGCAGACACCCATGCTTGATTTATAATCATCAGCAGAACTGCTTTAGTGATGACTTGCCATCCAACCCGTTAACCCGTTCAGCAGCCCACGGTCCTCCTAGAACCATTGGGTCCGGTTCACTGGGTGGTTGAGATCTGGTACAGTGGATGGTTGGCAGTGATGCCGGTGGTGTTGTTTTGGATCTCCCAGAGTTCCTTTTCCCGTAGAACAGCCCCTCCCTTAGGTGTGTGGGCACTCCCTCACCTTTGTTCCCTGAGGTTCTGGTGCACAATCTATGCTACACCAGTAGACACTCTCTTGGAAGTTTAAATCTTGAGAGGCAGGGCTCAGGGACTGGGGAAAATATACTTAGGACACATTAATGTCAGTGGGGGTGTTGACCTAGTAGGTACCTGCTGTCACCCCCCCCTCCCGGAAATTTCTGGTTCCTGAACATTCCCTTCAGTCCTCTTGCATTCTCCCATATTCTTTCAATGGTGTCTTCTTTGGCTTATGTTACTCAGAGTCAGCTTCTGTTGCTTGCAGTCAAATAGTCTCACTTAGTCCAGTTGTGAAAATGGCTCGTCAATCCTACAATCAGTTGATAGTGGCTACAAGGAGTGTTGTGTTAGGAAAGACTCAGAGGATTCCTCCAAAAACTATAGAAACAGTCTAGCAGTCAATTATCAGTGTCTGCAGGGGATAAGTTAGGGGGAAGGGAGACGGGATAGACTATCACTGGTATCAAATATATGACAAGGGCCTAAAGACATAGAGCACAGTGTTTAAGGAACAGGGACCCTAGAGCCAAGGTGTCTGAGTTCACAGCCTGGTTCTTCTACTTCGTACCTGTGTGATCTTGAACAAGCCACTTAACCCTCTGAACCCTGGTTTCCTTCACCATACAGGATATTAGTATCCCTTCTTCTATAATGAAATAGGTTAATAACAAATAATGGACTTAAAACCATATTTGAGACATAGTAAGGGATAAGTAAAATGTTATTTGGTGCTACTTATATTGTGTCCTTATTATATTTGGGGCGTAGATACGAGACACCTGAGCAGTGACTAAATGCCTGAATTCATAGGAGAATGGATAAGTTGTGTTTCAAAGTAAAACAATCGATTCTAGAATTTTCCACAGATTAGAGTCTGTGACCATTGCCATCATTTTCTTGATTTAGTTCTTTGAAGTTATCTCCCTACTAGGCACCTCTGTGCAATTTGAGTCCAATTTCCCTTTACTCGGTTTTCTAATGGAGGTAAAACTACGTGATCAAATGTTCCTGCCCCTCACCTCCCGCCTCTGTATTTAAGCCAATATTCCTACTTGACATCTGCCCTATATTTTTCTTTAAATAGATCATGTTGAAAATATTTACTTCTAGCAGCTTCTTTTTGCCCCTTACTAATAAGTGTTGCCATCGTTCCTACTTGATAACCAATTTCAAACCTCTTTCTAGAGCAAAGGCAGAAAAGATTTTATGAAACAACCTTCTGAAAGCTTCATCGGTGTAATTCTTTTTTTTTTTTTTAATTTATTTCTGAGAGAAAGAAAGAGACAGTGTGAGCAGGGGAGGGTCAGAGAGAGGGAGATATAGAATCTGAAGCAGGCTCCAGGCTCTGAGCTGGCAGTCAGCACAGAGCCCAACGTAGGGCTCGAACCCACGAACTGTGAAATCATGACCTGAGCCAAAGTCGGACGCTTAATCCGCTGAGCCAGCCAGGCGCCCCTTCATCAGCGTAATTCTTGATAGGATCCTTGTTTAACAAATCTTTATCCCGATTCAGGAGATATTCTATACCTGCTTCGGATACATAGAGTATCCGTCTGTTATTTACTAATCCCCTGTTCATGACATCAGCTAATGTTTACTTCTGGGCTATCATTTGCCAACCACTGTGGTGACCATTTCACATACATTTTCTCACCGGAACGTCTCAAAAACCTAAAGGTTTTTTTTGAAAGAAATGCTCTTCCACCCCATCTCCCCTAGGGAAACTGAGGCACAGAGCCATGAAGCCACCCTACTGCTAACAGTGGACAGAGCTGCCATTTGGACCTGCACTCCGCCATCTTTGAGCACCGCTCATTTTCAAAAGGAGAAAGAAGAAAATAAAAACCATCTGTAACTCAGCCATCTTTGGAGGAAGTTGAAGAATTCTTATTTTATGGAGTTAATAATGACCATGGCTGGCAATTATAGGTGCCGGGCATCCTGCAGATACTTCTTAGCCTCACCTCACTGTATCCACACAGTGACTATCTGAGGTCGATGTTACTTTTGTTCTTCATTTTATGCATATAGAGGCGGATACTTCAAGGCTTTTGGGGGGGGGGTCCTCAGAACTAATACTCTGACCAGAGATAAGATTTAGGGTGCAAGGGGTTTATTTGGGAGGTGATGTTGAGCACTGGGTGGGGAGCAGGGGAAACAGAAGAGTAGGTGGGGTAGCTGGTTGCCCTGTGGACCATGGGGGCTCCGTCCCATTGGGGGCTCTGAGACACAGCCGGGAGCACACACACCACAGATAAGGGGCCGCTCATCAGGCAATGATTAGAGCCATGGGGGGGGGGGCCCATAATTCAGGCCACTTTGTGTCTGAGTCCAGACAGAGCCGTCAGACCGAGCGCGGGTGCTGAAGGGTAGAAATCTGACTGCTTGAAATGGCAAAGGGCAAGCACAGGTGGGGAGGGCTTAGGACATCTGATATTCAGCGCGGTCCACTTCCTCACTCAAGGTCACACCGCTTCCCCCTGCAACCAAGTTAGAAAGCCAAGTCCCTGACTGTTTAAATGATCCTGGAGAACCGTCGCGGACTTCCCCTCCCCTTGCCTTACTTGTTTCTCTGCCCGTTGCCTCCCCTCCACCCTACTCCAGTCAAATCTGTGGTCTCCATCAGCTTCCTGGAGGAAGGCCATAAGACACAACCGCGTTACCGTGTTTTCCTTTCACCGGTTTGGGGGACTCGGCTGAGACTCCCCTCGACTTCTGATTCAAAAATGATCCCTCTTCGCCTCCCTTCTTATTGAAGGCTAGTCCATTACTAATAGTAAGAGTATTGATTTTTCAAAATGAGCCTGTGCCTGAACCTATGTAACAGCTATCGAACGTTCCGTGTTTAAATATTTACTCTGCACAGTCCCAGCCTGTTGGTCTTTCCTTGTTTCTGACGTTGGGTAGACCGTCCCTCCCAGAACTTCTCTCTCTGAGGCTCCCTGAATGGAAAACGTCAAACATTACAATATTAATTGGCGAGTATGGGGAGCTCAGTGCTCAGCCGAGGTGATCTTCATGCATAACTGAGATTTAACACGGAATCTTGGCCCCCGGCGTACCCTAACTCTTGTGTGGTGACCTTGGTACCTTTTTGCACCCATGGTGGCCATTCATTCATGACGCCCTGCGCACAGTGCCAAGAAGGCCCATGTTGGAAAAGCAATTGCATGTTTCCTTGGTTTGTCCTGTGATCCATCACAATGTGATAGGAAGTGCTGAGTTCTCCCCTGTGACCACACCCCTTGTCCTTCGTTTTCAGTCCTCGGTGTCCTTAGGGGTCCAGATCGTGAATTCAGGGAAGCTATTTCTGGAAGCTTTTCCACTTTGCTTACCAAGCCTCTAATAGAAAATTATTTTTTTATGTCCCCTTTGTTTCCTAAAACTTGAATAGGGTAAAGGACATTGGTTAATTGAATGCTGTAGCTACTTAGGAAATTTCATTAAGAAAAAATTTTTTAAGTTTATTTATTTATTTTGAGAGAGGCAGAGCGAGTGGGGGAGAGGGAGAGAGAGAGGGAGACAGAGAATCCCAAGCAGGCTCCGCGCTGCCAGCCCAGAGCTGGATGCGGGGCTCGAACCCACAAAACTGGGAGGTCATGGCTTGAGCTGATCCAAGAGGCAGACGCTTAATAGACTGAGCCACCCAGACGCCTCAGGAATTTATATTCTAAGTGCCCAGCTCTTTGTGCTACTTAGCTATGTCTTTTTTTTTTTTTTTAACGTTTATTTATTTTTGGGAGAGAGAGAGACAGAGTGTGAACGGGGGTGTGGCAGAGAGAGAGGGAGACACAAATCTAAAGTAGGCTCCAGGCTCTGAGCTGCCAGCACAGAGCTCGACGTTGGGCTTGAACTCACGGACCTTAAGATCATGACCTGAGCTGAAGTCAGACACTAAACCGACTGAGCCACCCAGGCGCCCCTGCTACTCAGCTATTTCCAAGTTCAAGTTACATGGATAGTAAAAATCGCCTGTAGGGTGATTTGCAAGAAACCAGGCTTACTTTATACCCATAGGACAAACACACAGCAATTCTAATTCTGTTGTTCTTTTATTGAAAATTTATTTTAAAAGGTGAGCAATGACCACTATCAGCAGTTAAGCCTTGCTCTGATGTATTAATTAATCACCATAACCCCTGCCAAGTCCAGCGCTTTGGTTTATGCGGAACTAACTTGATTTATTGGAAGGTAGTTTGGCATCTGAGATCCTGATTTCTTTTTAATTGAAAAATTAAAAACTGTTTAATGTCTACCTCTTTCTGATGCAATATGTAGTATATGTAAATGGTGGAAAGCTTATTAAATTATATGCCCATAATATTTCATCACATGTGCGCCCATTTAATAGTTTTGGTTTATTAAACATTTATTATATATGCTCTACTTATGTTATTTCCTTTAATTCTATTTTTTAAACTTTTTTTAATGTTTTATTTATTTTTAAGAGAGAGATAGAGACAGCATGAGCAGGGGAGGGTCAGAGAGAGAGGGAGACACAGAATCCGAAACAGGCTCCAGGCTCTGAGCCAGCCGTCAGCACAGAGCCAGATGCGGGGCTCAAACCCACGAGCCGTGAGATCACGACCTGAGCCGAAGTTGGACGCTCAACTGACTGAGCCAGCCCGGCGCCTCATGTTATTTCTTTTAATTCTTGCCACAGCCCTATGAGGTAGGTATTGATGTGAGCCCCGTTTTTCAGAAGAGGAAAAAAGCAAAGTTGACAGAGAATATCAATTTTCCCAAAGCAGGTCAAGTAGGAAGTAGAGAAGTCAGGATTTGATCAAAAAGTCTCTGACACCAGATGTCACCTGTTGAACCGCTGTGCTAAGGCCATTACCCAGAAGGACCATTTTGCTGATATTTTAGTGCATTTCTTAGCTTTGATTATTTTTTAAAAATTTATTTAAAGTAAAATTTTATTTTGTTTTCTGCTTTTTTCCCCTAACATTAGAAGCATCTTTTGCGTGTCAGTAAAAGCTTTTTATAGCTCCTTAATTGCTACTTAATTGTTACTTAAACCATTCATTCTCTTGTTAAAGGACTTTTCTTGTACTTTAAATAACACTTTAAGGGACATCTTTAAGCAGGAATATTTGTGTGGACTGATTTTGAAAATCAGATTGTGATTTTGAGTTTCTTTCTTTCTCTCCACCCTCCCTCCTCTTTCTTTCTTTCTTCCTTTCTTTCTTTCTTTCCTTCTTTCTTTCCTTCTTTCTTTCCTTCTTTCTTTCNTCTTTCTTTCTTTCTCTCACTCTCTCTCTTTTCTTTCCTTCTTTTCCTTCTATCATTCTTTCATTGTTTTGTTCTTTCTTTCCTTCTCTTTCTAACTTACTTTCTTAATCTTTTGGCAAGTCTTAGGGAAGGAAATATATTTTTCAGGTCAAGATGAGTGCATTTAACCACATCTCTATCCTGAAGCAATTTCTCAGAGCTGGTCCCTTGAAGATACTTGGCTTACCCCCCTTTCTCTGCCTAAGTGGGTTTTCATTTCCTTTTCAACAACTCAGATCATATTTTCAAAACATCTGAAGGGCGGGCAATCTCATACCATCTATCTGTGCAGAGAACCGATGAGCAGATCATCCTAAGAAGTAGAAAGTCTAAACATCTTTGATGATTTCCTTTGGAATACGTTATACACGTTGGAATAGTAGTTTTCCCTTGTGAGTGGGTTTTAGCTAACAATGAAATGATTTTTCATTCTCCAAGTGTCTGCTGACTCCAAGTGGGCGAGGGATCGGAGAGATATATTTGCTGTGCTATGAAGCCAGCCGATGTGGGGATCTGTTTAAAACCCCACCTGTCCTTGGCGGCCATCACATAGTTTGCTGAGCTGTATTTTGTCTTCCGTCAACTTGTTCTTATCTTCCCCTGGATCAGGAATGCCACGAGGCCATGAATATACATCTGGGACCCTGTAAGATCCCCGGGGTCTGACAATCATATTTAGCATTTGGTGACCCTTCAGAAAGTGGTATTGAAAAGGAGCCGTAGACAGTCTTGCAAACACTTGGGGAATGACTCTGCTTGGAGACATCCCCTATGTCAGACACCTTTTTTTTTTTTTAATGTGTATTTATTTTGAGAGAGACAGAGCGAGCACAAGCAGGAGAGGAGAAGGTTGGGGGATGGCGGAGAATCTCAAGCAGGCTCCACGTTCAGCACAGATACTGACACGGGGCTCAATCCCATGACCATGAGATCATGACCTGAGCTGAGATCAAGAGTCAGACGCTTTATAGACTAAGCCACGCAGGCGCCTCAAGGCTGGATGCCTTTTGAACTCATTTTTCAAGTGTCACAAGGGAGGACATTTTAGAACCACAGGGCTTCTGGCAAATGACCCTGGGGGTGGTCCCTGGGGCCAGGATGACAACCTTTGGCCGACAAGGCTGAAGTGAGTCCCGTCATGCTTTTGGGTCGGTCTACTCCGTACATGAATTCCATCCCCCCCCCCGGCCCCCCAGACATGGTGGAGTCCAGCCTGATGTGGGAAATCCCCGCCCTGTTTAGAAAACACGAGGGCCCCCCCCAAGCTGGCAGTAAAGCTGAGCTGGTGAATGTACATAGCAGGCCGGACAGGTACTCTCTGCCCCTTCTCCGACTGTTTTCCTTTTCCTTCTCTGTGAAGCCTGCGACAGATCATCACTGACCTCACAGGACAGTCTGGGTTACACCCTTCACCTGCTAGCAGGGGACCCTCTGGGGTCCTGCTGCTGTCACAGCATCGCTCCGTGCTCCCTGGGCCGCTGTGGCCTGTCCTCACCGCCCAGCTCGCTCTTTGTCTTCTGTACCCTCACAGGCTACGAAGCCAAGAATTAATTTATGGTTCTGTGAAATGCGCTGGGTCTTGTCAAGGGACTGCAGGTTAATACTCTCATGCCTCACTTCCCTCACCTTTGGTCCTGGACGCCTTGTTTACAGTGCGGGTTTGAACTTGAGGGAGGGGGCTAAGTGAGGAAAAAGGCAATTAAAGGCTCCCAGTTGCCTGCTGACCTGTTTGAAGCAGGTAAGACTTGCCCAGGTGTGGACACAGGGGCCCTTCACCCAAAGCCCTATCTCTGCGGGGAGATAAATTCACAGTTAATAAAGATAAGGCCACGGAGAAATGCCATGTGCTAGGACTGCATTGGGCGCCTAGCCGATCAAAGCCGATTATGACTAATTCTCTCAGTGGGAAATATCGAGGGTCAGAGAAGGTTGGTGTCACGGGCCCAGCAAGGAAGAGCCGCCCTGGGTAGAAATGGCTTTGAACCTGGTGCCTGTTGCTCAACAGCCACGGGGTCTTGGGCAAGCACCTTGACTTCTTGAAGCCTCAGCCCACCGGGCTTCCATTTCCTCTATCCCGAGGCTCTTTGGAGAACGGGCTAGAATAATGTATGAACGGCAACTGGCGTGGTGCCCTGCACAGTGTTCAACAAACGGGAATTTCCTTTTTCCCTACTCTTTCCTTTGAACGTAACCTTTGAAGGTGAATAGATGGGGTGTGTTTCTTTTCATTCGTTCGTTCCTCGGATGTATCGAACACTTGCCAAGTGCCAGGATCCAGGCTTGGCAGAAAAGATAAGATAAAAATGCTGCCCTGATGGAGCTATGTCTGAAGAGGGAGAGAAATGTCAACAAGGCTGGCAGGTGGTACGTACTGAACACTTATGCTGCTTTCCTCGTATTTGCTCTTTGAATCCTCGGGACAGCTCTCTGAGGTGGACACCATTATCGTCCCATTTTATGGATGGGGAAACAGAGGCACAGGGCCCTTAGGTAATGGACCCCAAATGCCACAGCTCATATCCCAGTGGAAATTTGCACGCTAGCTTTTGTGTGGGAAACCGCTGAGGCATACGAGAGAGTCCCTGTTTTGCATCTGCCATTGGAGATTTGTGCATTTGGGGGCTGTTGGCAGATTCTGAGGGTTTGGGCGTCTGCACCCTCGCTAACCCATAGGGCGTGGTCTGTGGACCAGCCGCGCTGACATCGCCTGGAATCCGGTTGCAAGTACAGAATCCAGCTCCGCCCCAGACCTGCTGCATCAATCTTCTTTGACAGGCCCCGGGGAGACTGCGCGCCCATTGGAATTTGAGAAATGTTGGTTATATGTGCAAATTACCCTTTCAACGGCATAATTAAAATAGCGACTGGAGACAAGCCCTGTAAGCCTAACCCGGTTAGTGCCATTCGGGAGCTTGAAAGTCCTTGGGTTGGAAGAAGAACTTCCGGGCAAGAAGCCTGAACATCTCTTCGCGGGTTCAACCCTCATTTCTTTGACCTCCCCCGGGATTCTGCCGTCAAGACTCTGCAGTGTCTTCCCTAAAGTGGTCAGTGGGGCTCGAACCCTCCTTGGGCTAGAATCTCCTGCGATGCCTCTCAGGCAGGATTCAGGGCACAAATCATGGCGATGCTCATCCTATGGGGGTGGAGGTGGGGCCTAGGACTCTGCATTGGCACCAATGCCAAGGGTTTGAGAAACACTTACCCAGAGCCCCGTTTCTTTCCAGCTCATGCCTGAGCAGAGCTGTTGGCCTGCAAAACACCCGCTGTTGGGGGTAAAGTTAGGATTAGGGTCAATTCCTGGTCTGCCTCATGTTTTCTACCCTTGCGGAAGCACACTGAATGCAACTGGGAGTAATGTTCTTGCATGATAACCATAGACCTTATCCTTTTAGAACATTCCATAAGGGACCACTCAATTCCATAAAAACAACAACAACAACAACCCTCAAGTGGCTTCCCACCCACTTACACTAAAATTCCACCCCTTACCCTGGCCTGTAAGACCTTATGTGATCTGTTCCGAGCTCCCTCTTTGACCTCATACTCTATCGGCCTCTCTGGGTTCTGTCAGTGTTAGCCTGATCGACCACTTTGCTATTTCCCAGACCTACCAAGCCAGCTCCTACCCTAGGGGATCCATAGGATCTTCCCCTGGTCTTCATGGGCCCATGTTGGTTCAAATGTCACCTCCTCACAAGCCATCACTGACCTTCTCTTTATTGTCCATCAGCAATGATGGGAGTCATTTAATTGTTCACCTTGTTACCACGTGGCCCTCCATTAGTCTGTGAGTTCCACATCTGGAACATTCTCATGGGCCACCCCCAAGCCTGGGAAGAGAACCCGGCGCATAGAAACTATTCACTGGACATTTGCTGGACGAATGAATAAATGCAGGAAGCTTGAGCACATTTCTGTGATGTGAACGTGCATGCCTTCGGGGGCCGAGATCGGAGAGCAGCCCAGCCTCACCCACTGTTAGTTTCCACCTGCAGCGTGAACATCGGGGGACAGGCGGTGTCCCGGAGTGAAGCAGGTCTACTCTCTCACCGTTCTAGAGATCAGAATTTCCAAAACTGAACAGTCTGCACTGCTGCTTCAGGCTCTGGTGAGAATCTGGTTCCTTGCCTTTTCCAGCCATAGAGGCTGCACACACTCCTTGGCTCACGGCCCCTTCCATTCTCGGAAGCCTGCAGTGGCATCGCTCAGAGCCTTGTGAGCACATTTACTCTGACCCCAGCCTCTCCTGCTTCCCTCTTGTAAGGATCTTGTGATTACATTGGATCCCCCCGGGTAATCCAAGACAGTCTCCCCATCTGGAGGTCTTTGGTCACATCTACACAGTCCCTTTTGCCAAGTAAGGTAACACATGTACAGTTTCCGGGAATTCTAGGGATTCGGATGTGGACATCTTTTTTAAAATTTTCTTAATATTTGTTTATTCTTTGAGAGACAGAGCATGAGCAGAGAAAGGACAGAGAGAGGGAAGACACAGAATCCAAAGCAGGCTCCAGGCCCCAAGCTGCCAGCACAGAGCCTGCTGCAGGGCTTGAACTCACAAACCATGAGATCAAGACCTGAGCTGAAGTCAGACGCTTAATCGACTGAGCCACTCAGGTGCCCCTAGGATGTGGACATCTTTTGGGGGAGCCATTATTCTGACCACTGGACCACTTTTACTGGAAAAAAAAAATACAAAGATGACTCAAGGTGTTCCTGAAGCTGGTGTCTGCTGTCTAGATCCACTGTTGCTCACCCTGGGCTTTTCCTCTCTTCCATTTCCTCCAAGATGTCTTCCTCTCTCCTATGCCACCTTTTCGTTTCCTCCAAGATGTCTTCCTCCTCCCTCCTATGCCATCTTTCTTGGTACTTTGGATTCCCAGGCAGTTCATGCTAGACCCATATTCATTTTCATTATCATCTGTTTTTTCTGAGGACAAGGATAGCCAAACTCGAGGCTGTTAGTATTCATCATTGTCTCTTTTTGATTTGCCACCCCAATACTGGTAGGTCCTACGGGGCCATAGGGTGCATAATCCATATTCCTGAACGAACCCACATGACCCCCCACCCCCAAGGGAAGTTTTGTTTGTGTAACTTTGGCACACCACTCATTGGAGACATGTGAAAACTCTCAGGAGGGTCACCAAACCAGACCAGGGTCTTGGGACACCAGAGAATAAACACAAAATCAATTTGGGGTGCCTGGGTGGCTCAGTTGGTTAAGCATCCAACTTTGGCTCAGGTCATGATCTCACGGTGTGTGAGTTTGAGCCCCACGTTGGGCTCTGTGCTGGAGGCTCAGAGCCTGGAACCTGCTTCACATTCTGGGTCTCTCTCTGCCCCTCCCTCGCTCACACTCTCTCTCTCTGTCGAAAATAAACAGTAAAAAAGTTTTTAATAAAAAATATTTTTAAAATTCCACAGAATCAATCTATCATAGCCATTACGTGAATAGATTGTTCCTTTTGTCCCCAGCTTAGAAGGTGGAGCCCAGGAGGGAACAGGAAGTGGCTTGAGAAAATACACCCAGCTTAGGGGTCCTGTGAATGGCGCTTCCTATGCCCGGGAGTGTCAGACTGGCTTATGAGAGGCCTGTCTCAGTGGGAACCATTTTCTATGAAGCCCAGTGGGGCATACTACAGTCCTGAGTGGGATTCAGTGAAGAGCTTAGAACTAAACACTGGCACGGGAAGCTTGCTCTCTAGACCCCACAGTTCTAAAGTTCTAGAACCTTCCCTAGCTCAGGCGGAGGCTTCGGAAAGGTCAGGTGGGATCCATGGAGAAGGGGTTAATCCTTATTGCTCTTGGGTCATCTGTCCTCAGATCTTAATTCGTGAGATCCCTGGCTCCTGAGAACGGTGTCAAAGAGGGTGTGGCGGCTGCCTCCAGGCGTCCTGGCTCTTGCTCATGGGGCTATTATGCTCTGATTAGTATTAATAATTGATTTATATAGCACCTTTTACAATCCTGCAAGTGCTCTCCACAATCGGCCCCTGTGTGGACACACGCATCACTTCATTTCACCCTCAGATGATAAGCCGCCACTTCATGGGGTGGGGGTGGCAGCAGGCGCCAGTCACCTCGGTGGCGCCAATGACTTGACAAGGAGACAGTTCGATGCAGGAAGTAGGGCAGTGTCTTATCTCCCCTGGGTGGGGTGGGGGAGTGGGTGGAGGTGATTCTGAGCCTGTTATGAATTAGTGGGAGGATTCAACCCCCAAGAAGCCCAGGTGAGGCAAGTGTCTTTCGGCCATGATACGGCATCCGCTTCCCTGAGTTACCCCATTTATATAGATGAGAAAGACCCCCGAGGTGCCGATGGGAGAAGACAGTGCCATGGCAGAGATGGAGAAGAGCCAAGGCTGGGACTGTGTGCCTTGTTTCCCTCTGCCAAGGCCTAAGGGAAGGTGGAGGTGGTCATCCAAGGCTCACGTCATCGGCCGCCATATTTACTGGAACTGGAGATGCTTATATCCGTGTTTGGAGGGGGCTGAAGTCTTGCAAATCCTCTGTGCGTGATCGTGTTGATGAAATTCTGCCCGTGTAGATGCATTTGGGATCTTTGGTTCCTTGTATCTTTGAAAGCCTCTACATCCTGTATTTGAGGATCACGGGCTCTGGGATAAGCCCATTTTCTGGTGGTCCCTATGAATACAGATCCTCTTCCTTGCCAGGCAATTGTAGGAAAGTGAAAGAACCTTTTGGAATGTCAGTTTTCCTGTCTGGGAAATGGGGACACTAAGAGACCCCACTTCTTAGTGGTGAAGCGTAGTGTCTGGCGCACAGTAGGTGCTCTGTAAAGATAAGCTGTCCATGATTTTATCTTCATGTTGGTCAGCAGCGTAAAATCCTCTTCATCAAATAGTAGCGCTCTCCTGGGATCAATGACACCTTTCGGTAGGTCCAAAAGGAACTCGGTTTCCCAGAAAGGAGGCAGGAGACACACAGAGAGAGTTCTAGGGCTGTTTAGATCCTAGTGCCATGCACTCCGGGTGGTCAGTCGGGAGGACGTGGACTCACCCAGGAGCAAAGGCCAAACACAAGAATGAGTCAGAGCTCCTGGGTGGCCGAGCAGAAAAACCAAGAATAAAGTAAGTCCGGCAACAGGGTGTGGCTTGAGATGAGACAGGACCTAGGACATCTATAGACACATCCCGATCGGGATTTTCCAAGTCTGTTCTACCCAATACCAGTCCACTGGTGCACCGTCCCCGAGCAAAGGACACCACGGCCAGGTGGGGAGACTGCAGCATGGCCCCCCTCCCTCTGAGGGAGTAAAACTCTGAGAAGTCCATGGAATTTCCATGGAATTCCCAAACCTATTTAACTCTTGAACCCCTCCTTTCATTGGATTTGACTTCGTAATGATACGTACTTTCTCTGAAAATACTTTGGGAGAGAGGCTGGGAGAGAGATGGAGCTAAACCAAGAGAATCTGGAAGAAGTGCGTTCTCCAAGGTTGAAACAAAAAAATATTTTGTGTCTAATTAATCTCTGTGCGGCTGTGCGGTGTGTCAGGCCTCCTCCCTGAACATCACTTTTCTTTTTAAGCTTGTGTATTGTGCCTGGAAATGTTGGTGTGAGATGTTCGTGGCTGTTTTAAATGGCTTACTTAAAGGCTGAGGAATGAGAAATAGTGGTGTCCTATCATGTGCGAGTGCCACCGCTATTCATGACAATGTCTCCACCACCACAGTGACAGCCGTCAGGCTACTGTTTACCAAGTCCCGTCTGTGTACTTTGCCTTACACTCCGCAGGAGGCACACTCTAAAAAGGAAACTGAGGCTCAGAAGGGTTGGTAGTTTTGCCAAAGTCATGGCTCTAGAAAGTAGCAAAGCCAACATTTGAATCCAAGATCAACCCTCACGGGCAATCATGTCGTCACTCCTCACGGACGTGCTGATCTGTTTTTCCCATTTACTTTCCAAATCCTCCCGAGTGACTCAGGGATCACAGGCACCGTCAGGAGCGCCAGGGCGGCCCTGCAGAATTAGAAACTGAGGCCTCAGAGCCTTACAAGCTCCCGCCAGCCCTCCTGCTCGGAAGTCCTCTGAGAGGCTCTGCATGGCTCTGGCCGGGCCAGGGATGGATGGAAGCAGGTCTCATGCCCTTGCCCTGTCACATGGATCTTGTCCGCCGCATGCCGGACCCCCCTGTGTGGTGTCCAGGGGTGGCTTCCATTTTCGGAGGCTCCCACTTGTGCACACATGTGGAAATTTCCACGTGCATGCATGTGCTACCTTGTACGTGAAGGTCTGGGTTGGGGACCAGCTCTTCCAGTTTGCCCGGGACCGTCCTGATTTTAGCATTGGAAGTTCCACATCCTGGGAAATCCCCCAGGGCCTGGGGGCCCGGAAGAGTCCGTCAACCTCAAAAAGGTCTTTTTGCCCATGTAGACGTGGAAGGGTAAGACTTGCCTCGTGGCAAGGGGCCTCAAATACCGCCAGCGCAACAGGAAAATGCAGCATGAGGGAGGGAGCCATTGCGGCCATTGGAAAAAACAACAGACGGGACGCCTGGGCGGCTCAGTCCGGTAAGTGTCTGACTCTTGATTTCAGCTCGGGTCATCATGGTTCCTGAGATCAAGCCCCATGTTGGGCTCTGTGCCAATGGTGTGGAGACTGTTTGGGATTCTCTCTCTCTCTCTCTCTCTCTCAAAATAATTAAACTTAAAAAAGGAAAAAAACCAACAGAAATAGCCCTCAGTAGGAAAAAAAAAAAAAGAACTCCAGCAAAGTCTTCTTTATTAGATCAACCCAACACTTTACTAATTCCAAAGAGTGCTTTTGAAAAAAATTTTTAATGTTTATTTTTGAGAGATACAGACAGAGAGTGAGTGGGGAAGGGGTGGGGGGAGGGGGGACACAGAATCCGAAGCAGGCTCCAGGCTCCGAGCTGTCAGCACAGAGCCCAACACGGGGCTCGAACTCAGGAATGGGAAGATCATGACCTAGGCTCAAGTCGGACGCTTAACTGATGGAACCACCCAGGCACCCCTACTAATTCCAAACAGTGCTTTTGAAAGAATACCGTCTTCCTCCACCATCACTCACCAGGTTAATCATAATAAAAATAGCTATCACCTGAGAGGCTTTATGGGGCTCCTTGCTGGGCCCCTGGCATAGCACACTTTGCTGAACTTGCACTTGAACAAAAGGAGGCACTTTTGTTTACAATTTGACAAATGAGGACACCAAGACCCAGCTGAGTTATGCTGCTCGCCCAAGGTGATGGGTAGCAGGTGCCAGCTGTGGGCAGGCTGGACCCGGGTAACATGTGCGCCAGCCCAGGCACCGCCTACTTGGCCATCCTGTTCCCTGTGCTGGTGAAATAGGCTTCTTTAGGTCATCCTTGTGCCGGAGCATAGGCTTCCTGAGGGCAGACCCTTGTTCATTAACGTATCACAGGGTACTTGGTCCAGGGCCTTAAATATAGCAAGTGCTCAGTTAATGTTTGCTACATACGTTCGTTTGAAGGGAAAAACTCCATATGATCTTTGCACATAGCAAAAACCATTCTGCAGAAAGCCTGGGCTGTTTCCAATGGGCATTCTTCTTGATTTCTTCACTAGAATAAAAACTATTTTAACAATGTCTGTCTCCCTGGCACATAGTAGGGGCTCTGTAAATATTTGTTGAATGAAAGGGAATCAGTAAATACAGGCTGTCCAGGAAGAAAACACTGAACAGAGAGAGTTCTACTGCTCCTAAGGAAATGTCTCCACCCCCTTTTAAAACAACAGATGGGTCTTGTCTAAGTCTAATAATTTCAGTACACAGGGTCGGGTCACCTCAGCTATGAGGATGTTATGAGTTCTTGTATCCCAGCAGATAAAAAAAAAGTTGAGAACACACTCTCCTTCTTTCCTTTAAACCAGAAACACCAGTAACCTCTTCAATTGGACCCACTGGGAAAATGGTAGCTTACAGGCCCATGGGGAGGCAGGGTTGAGTCACCAGGAATATCTTCAGATGAAGAAGCCATCAAGTGATAATAGAAAATATGTGCCCGGTCCTTAATGATGTGTTTGTCATGCCATTGAAATGTTATATGTAATTAACATAATTATACTCTGTAACAACTCTGTGAGGTTGGTAACATTTCAGACCCAATCGACAGATAAGAAAAAGGTTACATAACTTGCCCAAGGTCACAGATCTTGTATGTCTGGCTTGAGTCCATGGTCTTAACCCCACAAAGATATTTTCCACTACCTTGCAAACAAAGGGTAAAGTATCACCCAGGTGGACAGTGCCATCACAGCTACTGTGCGATACTTATTGTGTAAGGGGCTGGCCTTCCCAAAGAATAAAGAACCACAAGAATATTAACAGTAAATAATAAAATGTATATTAAATATTAATAACAAGATTACCATGAATTCAATTCTTGGATATATTAGTAATGGTGATGGCTATAATGATGCAACAGTAAGAATGATATCATTAATTACTATAATTAGTATGAGTGACAGCATCGAATATTTTATAAAGTATTAATAATAATCAATATAGCCACAACTGGGCATTCGCTATATGTCAGACATCTAATGGACATTTATGTGTTTTTATAAGAAGATAGGTGCTGTTTAAGTTAAAGGTTTTTATTTTTCATTTTTTACGATTTTAGCTTTATTGTGGCATAATTCGCAAATGGACTCGTAAGATATTTAAAGTGCACATCACAGTGGTTTGACAATAGGCATATACATTCGTAAGAGTTCCCTCAACTAGCTCACTACACCCAGCACCTCACATATTTATCTTCGCTTTTTGAGGCGCACATACAAATTCCACTGTCTGAGCAAATTTCGATGATACGATACAGTGTTATCAACTATTGTCACCGTGGTTTGCCATAGATCCTCAGACCTGATTGGTCCTGTAGCTGAAAGTTTGTTGCCTTTTACCAACCTCTCTCTACTTGCTCCACTTCCCCAGCTCCTGGCAATGTCCATTCTACTCACTCTTCTGTGAGTTTGACTTTTTTTAAATTTTATTTTTAAAGATTCCAAGGGCACCTGGGTGGCTCAGTCGGTTGAGCATCCGACTTCGGCTCAGGTCATGATCTCGCGGTTTGTGAGTTCGAGCCCCGCGTCGGGCTCTGTGCTGACCCACTTCAGAGCCTGTCCCCTGCCTCCCCACTCTGCCCCTCCCTCCCTTGAACTCCCCCCCCATAAAGATTCCACATATAAGTACTACCTGTTGTATTTGTCTGTTTCCATCTGACTTATTTCACTTAGCATAATACATTCTGGGTTCATCCACGTCATCACAGTGATGGGCTTTCCTTCTTTCTCATGGCTGAATAATGTCCCAATATATAAAGGGACGGATATTTTGAGTTTGATTCAGGAATATCTCCCCTCCCGCCTCACCCCTGCTCTTCTCTGGCAGCTGCCCCTCATTTGTAGAGAACACTATTGTGGTTATCTGTTCACGACTCTGTCTCATCTGCCCGGTGGTGAGTTTGCTGCAGACACGCTGCCTCTCTGTGGTCGGCAGAGCCCAGATCGCTGGGCTCATCACCTCTAGGGACTGGAAAGTAAGAGTTTCCGCAGGCAAACCCAAGCAGACGCAAAGCTACAAAATCCTGGACAGAGATGCAGGAACGAAATCCCTCTCTGCCCCTTCACAGCTCCGCTGGGCAACTGGGCAACATTCACATGATCGAATAATAAGGCTTCTTGCCATCAGTCTCCATGGGCGTGGTGCCCCAGGATGTGACAACTTGCAGAGATCATTGTCAGACCCGTTTTAGCTTCTCTTCCTCAAGTCCCAGACTTTGTCTTCTTGAGTCGTCTCTGGAACCTTCCCAAGGGGGATTTTCCTTTGCTCTTGTAAACTGGAGATTTATGTTCCTCGTGTGGACTTTTCCCAGCTTAGTTGGTTCTCAGCTGTGGGTGTTTTCCTTCAGGCGGAAGTGCATGAAGCAGAGGACGTTGGAGAAACTGCTTTGTAGTGAGATTCTTGGACTAGTTCTTACCTGCGAGGGGTAATTTTCAAGGAAACGTGGCGTAGGGGAAGAGATGTTGGTTTCTGGAGTCAGAAAAACACACAGGCTTGTCTCTTGAAGCCGTGACTTGGGACAAGTTATCTGCCCCTTCTGTACCGCTACCATGTCCTTACCTACCAAAAAGAATGATGGTACATGTCCTCTAGGACAGAGAGGATCGCCATCATTGTGCCCTGCCTTCTCTTTGAATCCTGATACTTAATTCTCGCTGCTTCTGCCTTCCCTCTGCCCACCTTTGCACGACCACCGTTATTTCCATTTGCTTGTGATGCCTTTGTTTTTTGCACCCATCCCTCCCTCTAGCCGCTCCAATTTTTTAACTTTACCTTGCTTCTTTTATCCGCTTGCCTCATGCCCTACATAGCTTGTGTCTCCTTTTGAACCTGTTTGGCTCTTAGATCTTAAGCTCCGTCGACTCCGGAAAGAAACATCTTATTTTGAAACTGTGGACGCGAGCAGGCTTAATTAAAACCCAGCGAGCTGAATTGATCCAGCTGTTGGGGCTAGGACTCTTCTGCGGAAAAACAGGTCGTGATGGATGTTTCGGCCACTTTTCCCCTCTAGTTGGCATGACTCTGATGGTTGAAGCGACGTGAGACCACAGGGTACGTCCCTGAATGTCAGCTGTAAATGGACCTCGTTCACACTTAATAGCTTTCGAGGAAAGCAGTTAGGAAAAGGACTTCAACACAAACGAAGCAAATGTAGAGGGAAAGAAGTCATTAATATGAACTCAGGACTGAATCTGACCACAGTTGGATAGGTCAAACTTGAGAGGTTGTTCCCTGAGAAACACACGTAGTTTACCCTTGATCTTAGCCGAAAGGTTGAGAGGCAATTAGACAGATTTAAAAGGGCAAGATACGGACAAGTTTAAAGAAGGTGAAACATGAAGAAACGTAAATATCCCAAGTTAGCAATGAGAAACAGGATCTGGGGTTGTGAGAGACTGTTATCTGTAACCCTACATCAGGATTTCTCAGCCTCAGCTCAGTTGACATGTGGGCTGGAGAATTCTTTGTGGCGAGGCTGTCCTGCTCATTGTAGGTGTTTAGCAGTATCCCCAGTCTCTACCCGCTAGATGCCACTAACACCTCTTCCCCCAAGTTATGACAGCGAAGGAGACCTCCAGAAATTGCGAAAAGTCTCCAAAAGGCAAAAGCACCCCTCACTGAGACCCCTTGTTCTATAAGATTCACCTTGAAAAATCTCAGTGGCATGGAAAATATTCTAGGGAAATAGTAATAACTTTCCTGAAAAAATAATACGTGTACGTCTATCTCTATGTGTGAATAGGTCTCTATACATGTCTAGAAAGCAAGGAAAACATTTGCAAGGCTGTCCACATGTCCCCTCTAGAAGACGAAATCCTGGGTCACAACTATCAGTGAGTTCTGTTCCATGCTCGAGAGGTAATAAATGATCCCTCTCTATGCACTGACAAGGTCTAAGTCGTTTTCTGCGATACGAGACATTCAATGCCAACACCTGGAGAATCTTGGGCAAACCAGGGCTAGCTGGTCATCCTCACGCTTTCCCATGAGTAATGGGTGGAAGTAAGTCAATTTGGCACTAAAAAGAGCACTTACAGGCCACATCCACCTATGAATATAAATGAGAACATAATAAACAAAGAAACGTTTGTGTTGAGGCACGCGCTGTGTAAAAGTGGTGTTTCTGTTTGTTGTAGAAGATTTGTCCACATAAATTCGTTTGTGGGGTCTTAATCTGTGGCAGCAAGTATGGTATGGGCAGCCCCTCCTTCCGAGTCTGTCTCTAAATACCCATCTCCTGGGGTGCCTGGGTGGCTCAGCTGGGTAAGCGTCCAGCTACAGCTCAGGTCATCATCTCACCGTCCATGAGTTCGAACCCTGTGTCGGGCTCTGTGCTGACAGCTCAGAGGCTGGAGCCTGCTTCTGATTCTGTGTCTCTCTCTCTCTCTGCCCCTCCCCTGCTCGCTCACTCGCTCTCTCAAAAATAAACATTGAAAAAAAAATTTTTTAATACCCATCTCTCTTCTTTTTTCTCTCCTCCTTCCTTAAAACTACTCCCACATATTCCCTGAGGGAGGCCCAGGGAAATCCTACGTTACAAGAATAGCCATCCTGGTGAAATAGGGTTTATGTCCAAAAGCGTAAGATGATCTCGCGGGATTATTTTGATGTAGATCAAAAAAGGTATTTGATGAACTCAAGATTCATGTGATTTAAAACAAAAATAACACCAAGGTTTCATTAAACTAGAAGAATGCTCCTCTAATGTAATGATTATCTTTTTCAGATCGCTAGCAACATCATTCATGGTGGAGGACTTCCCATTAAAATCAAGAACAAGGAGTCCTCTCACACCCTTAATTGAATAATCTTTAAGAAGTTCTAGTCAATGCAATAAAGCAGGAAAAAAAACACAGATGAGAGGAAGATAAATGAGGGAGAGAGGGGTAAAAAGTAAAATTATTTGCAGACCTGCTGATTGAATCAAATGAACATTTTAAGAGATAGAGAGTTTAAAAATAAACCAAAACGTTCTCTAGTTTTTAAAATTAACCTAATGGGGTGCCTGGGTGGCTCAGTTGGTTAAGTGTCCAACTCTTGATTTTGGCTCAGGTTATGATCTCATGGTTGTGGGATCAAGCCCTGTGTGGGGCTCTGGGCTGGGTGTGGAGCCTCCTTAAGAGTCTCTCTTTAAAAAAAAAAAAAGAGTCTCTCTTTCCCTCTCCTTCTGCTCCCTCTGTCCCCTGCTCATTTGCACTCTCTCTTTCTCTCTCAAAAAATAAGAATAAAATAAAATTGGGGCACCTAGGTGGTTCAATTGGTTAAGAAACTGACTTCGGCTCAGGTCATTATCTCACAGTTCCTGAGTTTGAGCCTGGCGTCGAGCTCTGTGCTGACAGATCAGAGCCTGGAGCCTGCTTCAGATTCTGTGTCTCCCTCTCTCTCTACCCGTACCCCACTCACACTCTGTGTCTGTCTCTCCCCTAAGAAAATAACCATTTAAAATTTTTAAGACAAAATAAAAATTAAATTAACCTAATGAAATTCCAAAAAAGGACTTTTAAAGGAACTCATTAAAATTAGGGGAAAATAATCTTCAAGTTAAAATGTAGTAAGGGTAGCCATATGTTTTTATGTGAAGAGCAGGGAGATGTTATACTACCAAATTTATAGTAAATTACCAAGCTATAATGACTCAAGCAATATGGGCCTAATGCAAAATTGGCATCTAGATACATGGAATTAAATATAAAATCTCATTAATACATCCAAGCATAGATAATGGTGTAATCCATGATGAAGGTGGGAACTCGAATCAATGGAGAAATGATCATTAGGTGACGAACGATATGGTGACACACAATAAACTTTGACAAAGTAAAGTCAAAGTCTTATGTTATGCCATGTGGCAAAGCTAATGCAAGTAGACTGAGTCACCTGTGAAAGAGGCATCGATGAACTTTTATCTGAACCCTTTTTAATCATAAAAGGAAATGCAAAGCTACAAATCAAGTATGCAACCAAATAGAAACCAACCAAAACAAAAACAAAAACAAAAAACAAAAAACAAAACAAAGGCAACAAAATTAACAAAAAACCCAAACCAAACCAAAACCAAACCAAACAAAAAAACACCATGAAAATTCGAAGGAAGATGATTCTAGAGGAAAATACATACATCATGAAAACAAAACCAAAAATTATTGGTTTTACTACATGAAGAGTTATTGTGAATTAACAATAAGGTAAATGTATACGTAGGAAAGAACAAGCTGGGGATATGTACGATCAGTTTCCAAAGAAGAACTCTGAATGGTGAATTAAGCTATAAGAAGACATTTGACATTATAATAAAATCAGTATAAATTAAAACAGCAAGCTACTGTGTTTTGCCTACCAAAGGAGAAAAAAATTTATAGTGATAGTTGTTGAGGTGGTGGGGAATGTAGGTAGACAGAGATGTCACCAAGATGTATGTGTGAATATGATCATAGCAACATGATACAGAAAAAGGAAATTAGCTAATCGAGAGTAGATACTTACAGAAAATGTGGTAATGTTATATAAGGGACAATTATATATAGTGACTAAAACTGTAGTCTTAAAGAATAGGAGGAAATATTGATGAGAGATATTCCTTAAAAAGTTCTGGGGGCACCTGGGGGGCTCAGTAGGTTAAGCATCCAACTTCGGCTCAGGTCATGATCTCGCGGTCCGTGGGTTCGAGCCCGGAGCCGGGCTCTGTGCTGACAGCTCAGAGCCTGGAGGCTGTTTCACATTCTATGTCTCCCTCTCTCTCTGCCTCTCCCCTGCTTGCATGCTCTCTCCCTCTCAAAATAAACATTAAATTTAAAAAATATATTTTAAAAAGTTCTGAAAGAATCTGCATTTCATGATATCACTTTTGTCCAAAATCTCACACACACACACACACACACACACACACACACCAGGAAAAGAGTGTAATCGTAGATACATATCATGTCAGTGGTTCTCTGATTGATGACTTATTTTCTTCTTTGCACATTTCTGTATTTCCCAAAGTCTTGTGTTATTTGTTTAAGGATAAGAATGTATATTAAATATTTTAAAAATTAGTTTAATGTATCTGATCAAAAAGCCGACTGTCCTCTGAACTGAGTTCTTCATGTTTGACACGTCAGCATCTACATTTTTCTTTCAGGACTTGTCAAACCTGTAGGTCAGGGATGTCAGGGATAGATAACATTCAGTGGGATGAGGAGGGTTCAGGGAGGTTCCCAACCGCGATCATTTCCCTCTGGGGCTTGGCATGGCATTTGAAACTGATCAATTTGAATTAAGCAATGTCCTTGCCTTTATTCTTCAAATTTAGATACTTCTGGACGGGACAACAGTGCCTGAGCCCTTTTAGGAACTCCAGAAATGTTGGTTGATTTGATTTGAAATGAAGGCAGAGACACTATGAATGATTTTGTTCATGACATCAGTTTTTCTTCCCCAAAGAACATTAGACACAGAGATCACTGCCTGATTTGTCTCACAGATGTGATTGATTTTACTTCTGAAGTCACCACGGAACTGCGACATGGAGAATAAGAGGACCTAGAGTATCCGGTATAAAGGCAGGGCTACCGAAGGGCGTCTGGGTGGCTCAGTTGGTGAAGCATCCAGCCTCAGCTCAGGTCATGATCTACCGGTTTGTGAGTCTGTGAGTTCGAGCCCCGCGTCGGGCTCTGTGCTGACAGCTCAGAGCCTAGAGTCTGCTTCAGATTCTGTGTCTTCCTCTCTGTCTGCCCCTACCCCTGCTTGTGGTCTCGCTCTCTCTCAAAAATAAAATAAACATTAAAAAATTAAAAGAAAATAAATAAAAGCAGGGTTACTGGAAAGTAGGTAGAACATGGAATAGAAGATGCAGAAAGCACATTTTCCTAAACATACAGTTTGACCCTCGAACAACACAGATCCACTTATATGTGGATTATTTTTTGTAAATACAACACAGGACTGTAAATGTATTTTCTCTTCCTTATGATTTTCTTTTCTTTTTTTAAATGTTTATTTATTTATTTATTTATTTGAGAGAGAAAGAGTGAGAGCCAGGGAGGGGCAGAGAGAGAGAGAGGGAGACACAGAATCTGAAACAGGCTCCAGGCTCTGAGCTGTCAGCCCAGAGCCCGATGTGGGGCTCCAACTCATGAACTGTGAAATCGTGACCTGAGCCAAAGTCAGATGCTTAACCCACTGGGCCACCCAGGTGCCCCTCTTCTTTATGATTTTCTTAATAACATTTTATTTTCTCTAGCTTACATTGTTATAAGAATACAGTGTAGGGGTGTCTGGGTGGCTCAGTCGGTTAAGCGTCCGACTTCAGCTCAGGTCACGATCTCATGGTTCGCGGGTTCGAGCCCCACGTACGGCTCTGTGTTGACAGCTAGCTCAGAGCCTGGAACCTGTCTTCGGATTCTGTGTCTCCCTCTCTATCTGACCCTCCGCTGCTCATGCTGTCTCTATCCCTCCCTCAAAAATAAATAGAATATTTTAAAAAAATCCTATAAAAAAAGAATACAGTGTATACTATTAGTAACAGAAAATATGTGTTAATTAACTATTTATGCTATTTTTAAGGCTTCTGGCCAATAGTAGGCTGTATTTGTAGTTAAGTTTTTGGGGAGTCAAAAGTTATTTTGGACTGTGTATGGAGGATTGGTATTCAGAACCCCCACATTACTGGAAGGTCATCTATATTTATTTTCCAATCCACCCTTACAGTAGCTATATTCTTGGTAGATAGACTCTTTACAGAATTTGTTTAAAGTTTATTTATTTATTTTGAGCAAGACAGAGGTAGTGTGAGTAGGAGAGGGGCAGAGAGGGAGAGAGACAGAGAGAGAGAGAGAGAGAGAGAACCCCAAGCAGGCTCCATGCTGTCAACAAAGAGCCCGATGCAGGGCTCGAACTCATGAATCATGAGATCATGACCTGAGGTGAAACCAAGAGTCAGATACTTAACTGACTGAGCCACCCAGGCGGCCCTAGACTCTTGACTGCTCATTGGTCTAAGCAAGACATTAATTTATTAATTTGTCCATTCAGTCATTTATAATCTCAAGGTACCCATGAGCCATGGGGATCAGCCTTTGGCCTTCTGTCACTGTTAATAAAACACAGACAACCAAAAAGTAATTTCCCAGTGCCTCAAGTTCATTTGTACTTCTTGGACACTGTCAAATGGACATAAACCTATGGTCCATGGGCCTTTTCTTTCTGCTTGTTCTCCCTTCTTGTGATTCTGTAGAATAGAATCTGAAGTCTCAGAAAGACAACAGGTGATGGTAAAGGAATTGAAGACAACAGGTGATGGTAAAGGAAATTGAAGAGTGGCCCAGAATTCTCCTTAATATGTAGAAAGGACGCCTCCCTACCAGGTGTTAAATATCACTGAAGGCACTTCCATCCCTTCTTGGTAATTCTCACACCTAGGACCCAAGTCAGATAATAGCATCCCCATTTTGTAGGAAATGGAACTTTACGTCCAACAGGTGTATAACCTTGAACGTGAACTTGGATCATTCAGCATTATGATGAACGTCCTCCCCTCTTGGCTTGGGAAGTTCATGGTTGGTGCCCGGGTGTAATTATTGATCATGGTTCCTTGCCCTCTCAAAAGTGTGCCTGTTTGGATGATAAATTACATTTATCACCTATTAGAATGCTTTTGGCTTCAAGTAATAAGAAGCCAAGGCTCAGGAGGTTTAGACTCTAAGGGCTTTATAATCTGAGAGATCAGATGTGCAGTTCGGATGGTTATAGGCTCGAGTAACTCGGAAGCTCAAAGAGCTTCCTCTGTCTTTTCCCTTGCCAGCCTTTCTAGTGGGTTCTACACATTGATTATGCTGCTCCAGACATCACTTTCTCTAAAATGCCTGGCTAAAGGCAGAAAATGGTCCATTTCCTCCCTGTATCTCTTCAAAGGGACAAGGGGCCTTTTTCCATAGTCCTTAGCAGATGTCCCCTGGTGGAGTCAAATGATCTCTTTTCAATTTATCACTGGAGGTGGAGCGACAGTGGGATCACATGATTAGCTTTGACCAATCAGGATTTTCTTAAGCCGCATAGAAGTCCAACTGGCCATGAAAGAAAAACCTGGGATCTTCCAGAATGGTGGAAGCGGAAAGTAGCTGTTTGAGGTCAGCAAGGAATAGAGACTGGTGTAGCCAGTGGGTAGAAAGAGGCCAGCCAGTTCGAGGGACCACACAGGGCTGTTCCCACCACCGCAGCCTCCCTCTCTGGAGTCTATGCCCTCTGAGAGGTTATGCCTGCAGGTCAGAGTTGGGAGTTGGGGGAGGGTGGGCTGCTGTTGGAATAAAACCCAGACCCACAGCTACAGCAAGGTCATTGCATCCTCTAGGATTCTATGAAGGCATCTGGGAAGGGTTTAACCAAATAGCAGCTTTGGGCTGCATTTTAAAGGATCAGGTGGAGTTTGCTCTGCAGCTCCGGGCAGGGACAACAAACGACATTCCAGGTCGAGGGAACTGCACATGTCACTTCCCTGGGGATGGGGAAGAGCCACGTGTGTTCAGGAAATTGCACGTAACCCCATGGTAGGTGAGGTCCCACAGTGTGGGGGCAGAAGATGAGGTAGGCGAGTGAGCAGGGCCATGTCTCAAAATGTAGGCATCACATGCCGGGATGATCGTTTTTCCTTAGGGAATCACCGATAGGTTTTAAACCCGGAAGTAGTTTTACCATTGCTGCCCTGAGGAAATCCACCAGCCCGGAGTAAAGACTTCCGGACAGATCTTTTTCTCTTTCTCCAAGGACCTAGAAATCCCAGCTGGTATGTTGCAAAGAGGTTACTCAGGGCCAGGGGTGAGTGTGCAGCAGCCCTGAAAACACTTGGCCTTGAAGTCGTTTCTTGTTCCAGAAGAAATACGTCTCTTTTCTCCATATGTGCATTCCTGATACTTTGTGGGCGGAACCTGCTGTATATGTTCACCGAAACATTGGGCTCAAACCACACTCCATTCTCCTGTGTGTCTGGGAGTTGGGTGAGACCGTGTGACGAAGTTATGGCCATTTGATGGTGGCCGTTAGTGATAATGTCAGGTTGCAGACCTGCCCCCCCCCCCCAAACCTCCCACACCGTCTTTTCTGCTCTTTTCTTCCCCATCCATTTGCCGAACGAGGAAGACTCCAGGGTCACAGGGAAGGGCGGAAGCCACCAAATGGAAGGAGCCTGGGTCTCGGAATGACTGTGTGGAACACGGTGTGGACTTGCCTTGCTTTTAGTGTTACAGAGACTCAGGCTTTCATGGTGATAAAGCATCTGAGACTTGAGAGGCTTTTGTTTGTTACGGCAGCTGGCCCACCCTAATATAAGCCTTACAGGTGTCTCCACGCCCCGGAAGTACGAGGGACACTGACCAAACAGCTTCTTGACCAGGTCAAGCTGACGATTATGGGGAGGCTCACGGCATTAAGGAGACAGAAAGGGTGAGCAGGAGTGGGGGGGGGGGGGGAGAC
>NW_027530357.1:5973720-5976461 GCF_008692635.1 Crocuta crocuta
GGGGGGGGGGGGGGGGGCAGAAAGCAAGTCCTATCCCGCGGGGCGAGGGCTCCCTGACAGTATGTCTGTAAATCACCCAGCAGGAGGTGTGTCTTCATGGAACAAGTCAGGAAGAGGTTTTTGGAGTTGGCAGCTATGACAGATACCTGTCAAAGGCGGGCGGCAATAGGAAGGATCAAATGATGGTATAGCACTTAGCTCAGGGCCTGTTAAATACTACGGAGGCGGCTTATAATAGTAAGTTCTGGTGCGAAGTGACATGATGACTGTAAGAAAGGCCCAGACGGAGGACAGGCGGGTTCAGGAGGAGAGGGCGTTTCAGGCTCGGTGTGGGCGATGACATGAGCGAGAGTGTGGAGGTCAGAATGATTAGAGGAGCTTCCAGAGACAGTATGTGCTGGGAGTAGGGGTGGGGGAGAAGGGGATGGGAGAGGGAAGGGGGAGTAGGGAGAAGATGACCAAAACCATGCCAAGTGGAAGAACTGACAAGTACCGTTTCCAGCCCGATGACCATGTCTGCCCGGAGTGAGCTTGGGTCATTCTAGTCGCCACCGGGCATGCTTCCCGTGTAGCACGCTGGCGCCTAATCATATCTTTCGTGCTATTTCCAAGAAGCTCAAAGGGCTTTCCGGAAGCTATCTGCTTGCTTGTCCCAACAGCCCCGCGTTATCATTCCCATCTCGCAGATGGAAAAAAACCAGGACACTGAGTGGTAAAGCTGCAACCACGAAGGTCAGAGCCTGACTCGGTGGCCCACATGCAGTCAGATGCCAGGCTTCTCGATCCCCGGGCCCCCTCTGCGGCTCCTGGAGGCTAGCTTTGGATCGCCAAGCAGGAGACATCTCCTTTTCCTCAGAAAAGGGCCACCGAACATCCAGATTCCTCCCATAGGGAGACCCTGAGCCTTAGCAACATGAACTTTGGTTTATGCATGAGGGCAAGAGGGGTTCTAGTTGAGCTTCTATCCTTTTGTTCTTAGAATGGATTCTAAAAACGCTCAAACAGATACATTGATGGAATGTGACAGTCAGTACCGGCATACCCAGCAGCTAGGTTCTACAATTAATGCTTTGCTTTGTTATTAGCTGAACTCCTGTTAAGCAGAAAGATGAAATTCTTTCAACGATAGTCCAAGTACGTGGTGCTATCAAAAATCTTTTTAAATGTCTGTGAATGCTAAGAAGACAATTTAAAAAAAATCTTTACATTTTTCAGCTCCTCACCAGTATTTTGCTACCATGGTGAAATCACAAGCAGATTGCAATCTTTTCACGTGGAGAATATATCCTGGCATGAGTGTTTAAAATAAAATATTCTGGTATTTTTCTATAAAAAAAAAAAAGAAGATCCCTTCCTATAGCTAAAAAAATAAACACGCACCCAAACACAGACTTGGGACAATGAACACTTTAGGTCCCTCCTATGGGAAATATGTAACAGGTCAGGCTATAGAAACTGCCTGGCCAGAGACTTGAAGGAGCCAAAGAAATCTTTAGATCTTATTTTAGAGATAAGGCCAGAAAGGGCAAGCGACTTGCCTGAGGTCCCACATCGAAGGCGATTCAGTGACAGTGTTAGACCAGTAACTTAGGACCCTGGAGGCAGAGGCCGGAAAAAGTCCTCAGATGGCCCCAACATTTGGTCAGTATCACTTTGCCCCCCATCCACACCATCCCCGAGGCTTCAAAGAAACACTATCTTCATTTACTGGGCGATAGTTGTGACTGTTGGGGACTCTGGGGTTTAGGGGGACAAGTTGGTTGGACCTGAATTGCCTTCCTGAGAAGGAACTTCGGTGGCCCAGGGATTATGCTTTTCACCTGGTCTTCTCTGCCTGGGGTCTTCGCCCTTGATCCAGTCCCTGAGCTGCCCCCTGCTTGCATGGGCCCCTGGCTGTTTATCTGCAGGTAGGATCTGGATGGACGCACAGCTGGATCAGAAAAATGAATACAGAAATTAAACCTAGGTCACGGGTCTCCCGATTTAGCCAAGGGCAGCCCTGGGACGCTTGCTCGCCCCTTCTAGGGGGCAGGGGCCCCTTCCTGGTAGACCCCTGGCTGCCAGGACCCAGTCTAGAAATCCAGCCTCCTCACTGGACCCCAGGAGCAGCCTCTAAGCTCCCGGCAGAGGCCCCCACAGCAGGGAGGAGGTTGCAGAAAGTCCTATCCCTGCTCTATCGGTTTGTCATCTTTGGCTGTGCAACCGTGAGAGACCTTAATCTCTTGGGCGTCAGCTGGGGTTCTGTCTCGAGCACTAAACTCATTTAAGGGACAGGGGGTGCATATTAATAATGAAGATAACCAAACAGCCCTGGCTGTGATACTCCCTGACCTGCCCCCAGGCGGGCCTTAATGACCTTTTGTGCAGTGCACAGCACAGCCTCAGATGAAAGGCGCCCAGGTGAGTCCGGCCCAGCCCACCGCCCTCAGGACACCTGCTGAGCCCGCTCCGGGGTCGGCCGGTCCTGGGGACCTGGCCCCAGCAGGCAGGCGTGCAGTGGAGCAAGGGAGAGGGAGTCACACACAGATGGAGACACAGATAGAGTGACTCACAACGTGGAGAGAGAAACCAAAAAGGGGGCGGAGGAAAAAAAAGAGATGGGGAGAAGGAATCAGATGGGAGGCGCAGAGCGGGGAGCGGGGACAGAAGGGGCTGCAAGGGACCCGACAGGTACGGACGGGACCGAGACAGGGAAACACACAGGCGCGCGCGGCGGGGGCGGGGCGCAGGCGCGCGGCGGC
>NW_027530357.1:5976466-6001829 GCF_008692635.1 Crocuta crocuta
TGATCACCAAGCCGCTGCTTAGGAACATCTGCAGTTTCAGATCAATTAAAACAGTAACATTTTGCAGAGATGTATTGTACACACAATATGTATGTCAAACATTCTTTTTTATTTGCTCCGCTGCAGCCCACGGAGCCCTTAAGAGGCGGGCCTCCCGGAGCTGGCGTCTCCGCTTTGCTATTTACAAGCTGTGGCCTTGGGGTGAACGTCTTCCCCTCCGTGTGCCTCCGTCTCGTCTTCTGTGAAATGGGAGAATGGAGGTGCCTTCGCACCCGGCTGCCCGAAGGGTGAAAGGAGCGCCAAGGTGAAATGCTTCGACGGTGCAGGCACAGAGAAGTTAGTATTAAGTGGCTCTGAGTCATCGCGGTCTTTCTCCCAGGCTGGCTGAGATTCTGGGGCAAAGCAGCTGCACACACGTTTGGGAGCCAGGCTGGTCTGGTAGTGGTGTGTGTGTGTGTGTGTGTGTGTGTGTGTGTGTGTGTGTGACCTTGGGCCAAGTCACCCCAGTGTGCCCAGGCTGGAGGCTCAGTTTCCTCCTCTGGAACACAGCAGTGCTAATATCAGTGGCTTCCCAGGAGTTACTAGGCGTATTTTAGAGGTTCCCCGCCCCCAACAGTCCCTTCCTGACCCACCCTGGGCTCCAGTACAGCGTTCACAGCCTCCCAGGGCTGCCCATGGCCATCACTGAGCACCGCAGAGGAACAGTCTCCCCACGGTACCCTGCAGTGTAGTCTTGAATGCTCTGCTTCTGCTCCCTGGCCCCACCACCCCCAGACAGATGAATCTCTTGACTGTCTGATTCCGTCTGCGCATCTCCTTCCTAGAAGACCTACGTGGAGCCTAAATGAATTAATTTGTAAAAGAGTCACATGCGAAGCCCACCAATAGGCATTAGGAGCTATTACTATTAGGGCTATGATTACTACGCACTCGCGCAGTCAGCATCCTGAGCAACGGAGCTCTTTCGCCCTTTCTGTCCCATTCTCTCTCTCTCTGTCTCTTCTGCAAGCATTTGGAGACCCTCCTAGGTGCCAGGCTTCAAGATTCATGCTGAGTTGACAGAGCTCCGCATGGAGCTGGGGCCCGGCGGGGAAGACAGAAGAAACAGGCACTGCAGCGCAGGGTAGGAAATGCCTGGGTGGAGGAAGCCCACTGTTAATGACACAGCACAAAGGGAAGGGTGCTTAACTTATCCTGAAGGGGCAGGAGGGAGAAACAATCAAGGAAGGCTTCTTGGAGGAGGTGACCTCTGCATTAGGTCATAAAGAAAGAATGGAGTTATTCAGGTAGCCTGGACAGAAAGCTCTATTTTACTCTTATGAGTTAGGCAGATAAAACACAAACGTACCGTAGGGCCAGGAGGAATTTATTTTTCTCTGTCTGGGAGTAGGGGAGAATCTCCCTGCAAACAGTGACTTTGATTTATTTCCATAGAATAAGGAGGAGAGCAGGGTTGCCTAGTGAGTGGGGGGGGGGTGGTATGTCAGGAAAGTGAGCGAGCCGCTCAGGGCGGACATTCCCCATGTGAACGGGGGCAGGAGATACCAACCTAGTGGGCCAGGCAGGCTTTCTGATTTTTCAGGAGGACCTGGACATTTTAATGTGAAATTTCCCTTTTTTCTTTATCTTCACCACTCATTAAAAAAATAGCGGTTAAGTATCAAACCAACAAACACTGGTTTAATTGAACACTTTGGGGCAGTGGGGGACCAGATTTGGCCTGAGGTCGCCAGTCCGAGATCTTTGGGAAACATACAGGAAGAGAGAGGGATCAGTCATCCCATAAACAGGATCTCAGATGGCCAGTTGGCCTCCTGGCGCTTTATTCCTGAAGTCCTAGTAAGTCCTGAAGTCCTGGCCTCCAACCGCCCAGGCTGCCTTAAGTTGGAGCTCTGAGCCGTTCAGACTTGAGTGCTGGACTTTGCCACTTCCCCTAAAGTCTGTCCTTCTTGAGAGAGCCCTGTGCAAGGGCCGTGATAATTTACGGTTCAAACAGGGAGCCCCAGAGGGGCCAGAGGCTGCAAACATCCAGGTCTGACCTCTTCCCTTCAGCTCTCTCTGTCTCCCGGAAGGCGGAAGACCACAGAACCTTCTAGAACCCGAGGCTTTGCTCCCAATTCCACCCCTCGCTGAAATGATGGCTCCTCTTTCCTTAATCCTTTCTTGGGGCTGCTGCATCTTTTCCAGTTTTCATCATCATTAGGATTGGGGCATGCTGACCCACACGCCGAAAGGAGGCAAATCAAATGAAATATAAAGAGACCTATAGAAATCCTTTCAAGGCAGCCAGGGGGAAGTTACCCCAAATTAAGGCAGCGCCTGTGAGCACAGCAGTCAGAGAGAAAACCTTTTAGCTGAAACCAAGAACATTCCCCGGGCGAGGTATTTCATTATTATAATGGTCTATCTTGGGTGAACAATTTAGGAGAAAGGTTAGTGGCTGAATGCAGTTCTTACCAGAAGAATGCCAGAAGGGCTGCAACAGGCACCTGTACATTCTTCAATTCGAGGCAGGGAATTTGATTCAATACACGGAGCTTTTAGATTTATTTCCCTGGTTTTGAGGCCTGTGGCTTGTAGGCGATCTCCGTTTTCAAGCTTCCAAGAGAAGGCTTGGCTGTCATACTCTGATCGGAGTCTAATTACTTCTGACCACCCATTAGTTAATTGCTCCCGGAAGAGGTGGGAAGCTATAGGGCCCGTGATGATCCCCAGGGCACCTACTAGCCGTGGGATGTGAGCGTGAGATGGTATAGACACAAGTCTCAAGGCCCATCTGGATTCAGAGTCCGGACTGCGTGTCCCCGTGAGAGCGAGTCCCGTCCGATGGAGGTTGTGTGGCTGTGGGGTGACATACACAGTGACAGGTCCTGATAACACTGGGCTGACATGGAGTGAGGGAGCCACCATTCCTGTCGGCATGCAAGGACTATGGATTGAGGACCTACTATGTGCTCCTGAGGGTGTGGCGGCAGGCAAGACACGGGTGATTGACATCACATTGTCAGGGGGTTGACATTTACCTGGCGGATGGCCAGCCTGGAAATCCTCGCGGATAGAGGAGGTGTTCACTTCCTGGGGCTGCTGCAACAAAGAGCTGCAGGCTGAGGGCTTCGAACAACAGAAATGGGTTCTCTCGCGGTTCTGGAGGCCAAAGTCCTTATTCAAGGCAGGGCCATCCTCTGTCGGAAGCCTGGACTCTTCCTGGACGTTTCCCTTAAATTAACTCTTGCAGCTTCCAGAGGTGTCGTATCTTGAGCTGGGCTGTATCACTTCAAGCCCCCCCGCCCCCGTCCCAGGATGTGCTCCTTGTACGTCACTTCTCGCCGCCTTGTCGGGGTGACTGTCATGTTGGATGAAGGCCCTCCTTAGGACCTCATCTTAACTGGATTACATCTGCGAAGACCCTATTTCCAAACCAGGTCACATTCACAGGCATCTGGGCTTAGGACCTCGACGTATTTTTTTAGGGGACATAATTCAACCCAGAGCAGGGCACAGTGGAGGATCGAGTCCTGTAGGGGAGGCGGTGGTGGGTCAGGGAGGTTATAAGGCTTCTCTGAAAAGCTGAAGGCTGAAAATGCATAAAGCATGACGTTTGTCTTCGGGGAGTGGACAGATGTAGTTGGGAGGGTTTGGAGCCAGCCATAAACGCAATTCAGATACCAGGAGAAGACCTAGTGATGAAGGCCAAGGTCTTTACCACATGTGCTAGCATCCTCACAACTGAGTCCATCTTTCTCTATGAACAACTGATTAACAAGTTAACTGGGTACACTTTTCTTTATTCCTAAGAACTTGCTTGGTGCTATGTTTATACCTGGCGTTGTACCCAGGCTGCAGTTAAAGAAAATGAAACCGAATTTAAGGTAGAAAAAAATAAAATTAAAATGACAGGACTCTTCAAGTGTCCTCCACTACGTGATGATGGAAGGCAATCAGATCATCGTAAGAGGTGTGTCCACCAAGGAGAGAGATGGCCAGGCTTTGGAATACAGAGAAATGGGTCTAGTTCTAGCTTTGGTGCTTCCGAGCTTATGTGCACTTGGCCGGTGCGGCAAGGTGTCGGAGCCTTAGTGTCTTATCTGCAAACTGAGATACTAATCTCCGTCTTTCCAGCTGGTGGTCCAGAATAGGTGAGTTAGTGTTGGCAAAAGTTCAAGGGCTTTGTTGGAGCCGTGGGAAGTGCCCAATAGATGGTACTTGGGATGAAGACTTAGCCAGGCAGCTAAGGAGATAAAGTGTCCATATGGAAGAAATTAAATCCTAAAAGACTTCAACCCAATGTCAAGGTGGGGATAGAAGAGATGTTACAGAGAAGAATTCATCGCCTGCTGAACTGTAGAAACAGTAACTGGCATGAGAGACTGGGCTTGTGAGGGGGGTTAACGGATGAAAAGGGCTTGTACGATGAAGGTGGCAAAATGGGGGCGTTCCTTGCAGAGATGATGGGGTAAGTGGAGTCATGGAGTGGGCAAGCTTTGAGTGTGTTTTTATTTTGTAATATTTTTATTATTTGTTTGTTTTGAGAGAGAAAGAGAGACATAGAGTGCGAGCAGGAAAGGGGCAGGGAGAGAGGGAGACACAGAATCCGAAGCAGGCTCCAGGCTCTGAGCTGTCAGCACAGAGCCCAACGTGGGGCTTGAACCCATGAGCTGTGAGATCATGACCTGAGTCGAAGTCGGACGCTTAATGGACTGAGCCACCCAGGCGCCCCTTGAGTGTATTTTTAAAATACTGACTAAAGCGGGTTGACTTGGAAGCAGACGGCTTGCTTGAAAAATGCAGTCCTGGCTCATGGATTGGAAAAGGAGTTTGGGGACTGAAGTGCTTTTAAAATACACTCACGAATTCTTCGGCACTTCTATCAACAGGCAGATGTTCGGGCACCTGGAGGGGCTCAGTCAGTTAAGTGTCCAACTTCGGCTCAGGTCATGCTCTCACTGTTTGTGAGTTCGAGCCCAGCATCGGGCTCTGTGCTGACAATGAGAACCTGTTTGGATCCTCTGTCCCCTTCTCTCTGCCCCGCTCCCTCTCTCTCTCTCTCTCTCTCTCTCTCTCTCTCAAAAATAAATAAACACATTAAAAAAAAGAGAGAGGTAGGTGTTCATCCGCCTGGGTTGCAAATGGGCGATCCTGGTGACTAGTCACAGAAATGATGCTGTGTGGGTTCGGAGGCTGGGTCATAAAGGGAGATGCAACTTCCACCTGACCCTCCCCATGGGGACATTCACCTTTGGAGCTCTGGGTGTGTTCTGAGCTGCCGTGTTGGAGGGACACGTGGAGAGGTCTCCAAGAACGGGGAGGGATGCCCAAGGAGCTCGAGCTATTTAAATTTTCCCAGTCCTGGTACCATATGTACGAGTGAAGAAGCCTTCAAGATGACTCCAGCCCCAAGCTCTATCTGGCTCCGGCGACATGGGAGAGCCTATGCACCAAGTGCCCTGCGGAGCCTAGGTGTCCCCTAGAGAGAGAGGAATAATGCATGCGAATTGTTTCCTTTCATTCAGTTTGAGGCGATTTGCTGTACAGCTATAGATAACCAGAGCGAGACGGGGCTAGGGAAGTCCGCTGAGGAAGTGTGGATTTAAAACTGTGGCCAGTGCGAGCCATGGAAGGTGTTTGAGCTATAGCATGACCAGAGGAGTGCTTTAGGAAGGTTAATCTGAAGGCCTTTGCCAAGTACAAGCGGAGTAAGGAGAAATGGACAGGGGACACCTGTTACGAGGTGAAGATTGAATCCTTGGTCTATTTTCTCCCCCTCCCCGGGAGCTGGTGACTGGGCCAGGCCAGCGGAGCCCTGCTTGCTGCAGAGAAGGGAGGGTTCGCCTTGCCCAAGCACTGACGTCGAGGAGAAAGGCGAGGTGGAGGGACTCGAGGAGGCACTGTGTGAGGTCCCCGGGCCTAGCTGTACCTCTCTCCAGCCGCTCCGGCTCTGGGGGCGTGGGTGTTAGTGTCTTGAACGAGCTTAGGGTTTGAAGGTAAGCCTCAGGGAAGTCCTAAGTGTGTAATTTACCACGTGAGTCACCAGATAGGGCATTACCATAAAATTTACAGCCCCGGGTGGCAATTAGTGTAATTAAACAGACCAGGTTGCTTTGGACTCAGAGGCACCTCTGTACGCTTTTGAGACAAGAGCAAATAGGCAACCTGGCAGATAAGCTGGGGGTGGGGGGGGGTGTGCTGGAAGGGTCAAAGGTAATCCACAGGCTGGATTCCTGCAGCACAGCCACAGGATGTCCAGGGGTCTTTTTCAGAAATGTAGATTTCCTCCTGGGGACAGCGTGGGCTCTGGTGTCTTGGGCTGTCCTCTCAAAAACTGTAGCGATTGGTAGCAGTCAATCACACACACACACACACACACACACACACACACACACACACNCACACACACCCACACACACACACACCCAGGGCTGGCGCAGCGTGCGGTACTCACCTGCGGACAGGTCTTCCGAATGCAGATCCGGAGGCCCCGCCCCAGATCTGCTCCATTGAGGCAGCCGAGGGGTGGGCCCTGGGACTGGTCTTTTTAATGAGCGCTCAAGTTGTACTCAGCCCCCTCCCATGTTTGAGAGCTCTTCCTTCTCCTGGTGGATCCGATCATTCCTCTGGGTTTGCAAGGGAAGGGCTGTTGCATTTTTTTTTTTAAGTAATTACAACAGTAACACATGTTTACTGTAACCAATTAGGAAAATCTGGCCTGCTTTGAATAACTCATTAAAAATGGAAGATTCACAGAGTGATTCATGTGCAAATGCTCGCCAGGGCGTTTTTGAGGTCCCCACGTACATCTCTGGATGGAACGGCCAGGTTCGCTACAAGGAGAGAGAGAGGAAAGAAAAGAGCTTTGGCTTAGTAGCATTGCTCAGGGCGGCTGCCACTCAGCAGAATTGAGCCTGAAGCCTTTTCAGAGCTCGCAGGGCTCGCTGGGCTGGGCCAGCAAGGGTAAGTGGGTGGAAAAAGCCTGCTCAGAAAGTTGCGAGTTACAGCCAGAAGCTCAGGACATTCACCCAGCTCGACGACGATTTAGGCGAGCCCCCATGGTGTGTCAGGCGTTGCCTGGACGCCAGGAGTCCTTACACTTCCGGAATCCGGTGGGGCAAGACGGACACACTTTTGACCTGACCCAGCAAAAGTTGGCCATCGGAAGGACACAAAACCATACGCATTCACCTTTCCAGGAAAATCTTACCCTTAAGATGGGTCTTTCTTGTGGGGCGCCCGGGTGGCTCAGTTGGTTAACTGTCTGACTCTTGATTTTGGCTCAGGTCATGATCTTGTGGTTCGTGAATCGAGTCCCGCATTGGGCTCTGCGCTGAGTGTGGAGCCTCTGCCCTGCACGCACTCTCTCTCTCTCCCTCAAATAAAGCTAAAATAATAATAATAATAATAATAATAATAATAATAATAAGAAGAAGAAGAAGAAGAAGAAGAAGAAGAAGTGTCTTCTTTTGACCTTGGATAGAAGAGAGTTCCGGAAATGCTGACGCACATATTTGAGGATCTCACACACTTGGTACAGCAGAGGTCTCCAAACTGTGGCCGCTGGGCTGAACCGGGACCCCCACCTATTTCACTGTGCACAGCTGCGCTCCTTTGTTCTGTCCTTAATTTTTTAAAATGTGTTTTATTTATTTCTGAGAGAGAGAGAGAGACAGCGTGAGCAGGGGAGGGTCAGAGAGAGAGGGAGACACAGAATCTGAAACAGGCTCCAGGCTCCGAGCTGAGCTGTCAGCACAGAGCCCAACGCAGGGCTCAAACCCACGAACCGTGAGATCATGACCTGAGCGGAAGTTGGATGCTCAACCGACTGAGCCACCCAGGTGCCCCTCCTTCGTTCTGTCCTTTACTGGCTGGCTGTCTCTGGCTACTTTTGTGCTAGGTCAGCAGAGCGGAGTCGTTGCAACAAACCTGGAAATACTTTGTCTCTGGTCCTTTGCAGGAAGTCTGGAAATAGAGCCCTGCGCTAGAGAGCTGCGGGGGGCCTGGACAGGGAGGTCTCCGGGGCACCCCTGTGGCCGGGAGGCGGCAGCAAGCCTCAGTGCACGCCGGCCCTCTGGGATTCGGGAAGAGGAGGGACCTCTGTCTGCCTGTGCACTCTGGGGTCTTGCTTCCCGGGTGGCGTTTTCCGGGCCTGTCGAGGTCCGATGATGACAATTCCATCAACTGTCACACGCCTTCTCTGCCCTGTGCATCTGCCTTCAGGCCCCCAGGTGAGGTCTGGGAGTTTGGGCTTCACCCGCCAGCAAACGCTGGGCGGGGAGGTAAGCCTTGTTTGGTGCATCAGCTGATCTGCACAAAACACGGAGCGCAGGGGCCCTGGAGCCGGTCGCTAGCGATCAGGCAGAAGCCATTTGGGAGACCCCAGGTAGGGCCGCAGCCGCTGGCTGGATTCGGCCTCCTCCCTTCTCATCAGGGCTCCTCCCCATCGGGTTGTAATTACAGGGAGGCCGAAAGGCCCTTAATCCCCAGACTCACGGGACGGATTTACGCTCCAAGGTGCCTTTGCTGTTATTGCTGCAGTCCTTCTCTGCGTGGACTAGCGTCTCCGTCCTTGGCGCGCTCTGCCTTCTGGGAGGTGGATGACACTTGGTGGAGGCCACCGGCTTGCACAGTGACAAGTGACGGCCCCAGAGCTGAGCTCTCAACAGCTTCCCAAGCTCAGGACTCAAAGGGTTCTGACCAAGGACGTGGAGAGGGGAAGGGGGCGGGGCAGACCACGGCCGTGGGTTTGAATCTCACCTCAGCTCTTGGAACCCGGCTGGCTCCCGGGCCATAGGGACTCCACTCCTCTTCAGACCTCGGTTTTCGCATCTATAAAACGACCTCGTAGGGCGGTTGAGGGGATTGCATTAAATGCCAGAGGCTGCCAGTCTCCTTGGTGGTCCCCAGGAAAGGGGTCCTTCCTCTTATGCGCTCCTCCTCTGTTCTGAAACCTTGCATGGCTCCCTGCTACGTGCCTGATCCAAGCTGGGGAGGAGATGTAGCCAGTGAAGAATGGGCGGGCAGGACAGTGGGTGCACAGGCTTGTGAATATTCACGGGTGTGGGGGGTTTGAGAAACAGCTAGAAGGCCTGTGTAGCCAGTAAAGGGAAGAGTCTGGGCCGGGCCAAGTCAGGAAGGGCATCCAAAGCAGTTTGGATCTGATGAAAAAAGAAAAAAGAAAGAAAAATTGGGGCTCCTGGGTGGCTCAGCCGATTGTGTCTGACTCCGGCTCAGGTCACCATCTCACAGTTTGTGAGTTCGAGCCCCGTGTCAGGCTCTGAGCTGCTCCCGGCCCAGAGCCCACTTCTGATCCTCCGCCCCCCACTCCCTCTCTCCCTTTTCCCTGCTCGTGCTCTCTCTCTCAAAAATGAATGAACATTTAGTTTTAGAAAGAAAAGAAAACAAAACAAAAAATCAAATGCGGAGGCTTTCAGCAGAGGGGTGATTCGATCTTGCACCGGGTTAAGATAATGGCTCTGGCTGCTGCACAGGGAATCCTGGCACATGGTTCTCAAAAGCACTTGGCGGGTGCCTTTGTCGGTGTGACCTTCCTCAGGGCCGGGGTTTTCAGAAGGTTGAGGCCTGAAAGGGTTGGGAAACGCGAGAGAAAAGCCCGTTCGTGTTGAGAGCTCCCAAGGCCAAGTTGAGAGGCCTGGATCCCTGCCCGGGGCCACCTAACAGCCCCGTTACTTCCCAGGAAAGAAAGCCAGTGGGCACAGGTGCTCTGGGCTTGCCCGCGTCCCTCGGGCCCTCTCCGCTGTCAAGGCTGCTTCAGCCCGAGGAGGGTGAAGCCCGCAGTGTAGGCAGCAGCTAGAATGGTGCTGTGCCCTCTGCTTGCTTTGGAGTGAGCCAGACTTCACCTGGAGCGGCATCTCTGCCACTTCCCAGCTAGGAGGCTTCTCCGAGCCACGGAGCCTTGATTTTCTCATCTGCAGAATGGGAACAACAGTACTGGCCTTGTAGCACGAGTCTGAGCCCTGGGTGAGGGATGGATGGCATATAAGGCGAGAGCACACCACAGTCACCCAGAAATGGGTACATGCTGCTCTTATTAGCTGCACGGAGATGGGCCCGTATTTTTTTTTTTTTTTTGGAGGAATTAGAAAAATAAAGTAGAAAGAGGATAAGTCTTGGTAATTCCAACACCCAGAGCACACTGAAGTGTTTTTTTTTTTAATTTTTAAAATCTTTTAAAATTTATTTTATTTTTTTGAAAGAGAGAGCATGAGTAGGGAAGGGGCAGAGAGACAGGGAGAGAGAATCCCAAGCAGGCTCTGTGCCATCAGTGCAAAGCCCGACGTGAGGCTCAAACCCACAAACTGTAAGATCATGACCTGGGCCGAGATCAAGAGTCAGATGCTTAACTCCCCGAGCTACCCAGGTGCCCCTCGAAGAAATTTTAATACCTACAGTCTTAAATATTTATTTTTAAAAATTTTAATGTTTATTTTTGAGAGAGAGAGACAGACTGAGCAGGGGAGGGTCAGCTAGAGAAGGAGATACAGAATCTGAAACAGGCTCCAGGCTCTGAGCTGTCAGCACAGAGCCCGACGCGGGGCTCGAACCCATGAACCGTGAGATCATGACCTGAGCCAAAGTCAGATGCTTAACTGACTGGGACACCCAGGCGCCCCTAGTCTTAAATATTTCTATGTAAACTCTTATGAGGTTTGAAAATCTGGGCAGTGACAGAAACTCAGACTTCACCCTCAGATAGACTGAACTTGAATTCTTGGCCCCCCAGCTTCCTGGCTGTGTGACTTTGCACATTTCACAGCACCCCTCGGAGTCCGTTTCTCCCTCTTTAAGACGGCGTTACTTCCCTAGAACAGTGAGAATGGATATGAAGGCAGAACTTCACTGAAAATAAGCTTTAAATGGTTTTGGGGCTCGGTGCCTCTCATTCTGATTCTTTGAGACACGGTCACTCATGTGTGGCCGAGGAGATGGCCGAGGGCGTGCCGTATGTTTTGACAGGAAGTCCTATAGGCTGGGGGTCTGGCGTGAGCCCCACATGCCAATGCTGTGGGTTTCAGGCATGCGCTCCCTTTCCAGTCGAGGGCTTGCCCAGGAGACCTGCCACAGTGCCTTGGCTCTGACGTGACCGTGTTCTCCCTTGGACACCGAATCCTCCTTACAAACTGGGCTATCTTTCCAGAAAGGGAAGGACCCTTTGCTGTGAGTCACGGAGCCACCAGGATGTCACTATTGTCCCCTGGAGCCAGCGGACCTGGGAGAGGAACCCCTCCCTGGCCCAGCGCCTGGAGCACCACCCGAGAGGGTATATAGCCTGGGTGCCCGGGCCTGCACCCGGAGCTGGGGTGGGGTGATGGGGGGCTTCTCTCCGCAGTCCTGGCTCCAAGCACCATCCCCTGGGGCCATTTGCAGGCCAGCTCATTTGGGGGGAGGACCTTCTTTCTGGTCTCCCCATGCCATCCTCACACCTCTTAATCCCAACCACCAAGGGGTGTTCTGAAAACCCAGACAGGATCGTATCACTCAGCTGTCAGCCTTTCCATGGCTTCAGCAGCTCCTGGAATAAGGTTCAAACGCCTACCATGGCTCACACAGCCCAAGGACACAGGGTATAGTATTCCGGAAGCTTCTCCCAACCCACCTTCCACATATTCTTTGCTCCTTTGTCTGGTTCTCAAGGGGTGGGTGGGAGGAAATTGAGGGGATGGTGATTTTGTCCCCCAGAGGACAGTTGGGCAATGTCCGGTCATCACAACTTGGGGGGAGGGTGCGAATTACTGAGGTCTCGTGAATAAAAGCCGGGGTTGCACCTGGCTACCTCTAGTGCGTAGGGCACCCCCGTGACACAGGTTCACTGGTCCAAAGCGTCAATAATGTTAAGGTTGAGAAGCTAGTATAGACTTTCGCTTCCTCCAGAAGCTTTTCCCAAATCCCTGGGCCTGAGCAGATATGTCCCTTGGCTCGTACCCAATCCTGATCATCCCTGTCACCGCCTCCATCACCCGGCGTGGTCTCTGGACTCCAGGTGAAGAACCCGCTTGTCACCCTACATCTTTGTCTTCCTTCCCCTATAGCTCGCGAGTCTCCAGAGGTCAGGGACCATGTCATGTCCACGGCTGTGCCTCCAGGATCTAGCAGGGAGCCTGACACGCTGTGGGCACCCAGTAACGATCTGCTGAATGTATGAATGAAAGAATGAATGAGTGAATGGGCAATGGTCTGGAACTCAAGAAAGCTGGCCTTGGCCTTCGTTGCCTCATTGTGCTCTCACCGGGAGTGCCATTAGACTTGCTCTGGGTTCCTGTCCCTGCGTTCAAGTTCACTTAGGAAGTCGTCCCAGTAGCCTGGTGTTTGTGCAAGGGCATGGGCTAGTGTGGATGGAAGTGTGCTGAGCTCCTTGTGGAAGAAAGGACGCACCCTCTTGACCTAAGATTTTATTATTTTCATGTGTTACCCTGATAATATCTGTTGTCCCAGCCACGCCAGGGAGCAGCCCGGGAGAAAGCCTTTGTGCTGTGAATAACAGAGCAACGGTCTCATGGATCTTAATCTCTTATCTATGACTTTATTTTGGAAAACTGTGCAGAGTCTAGCCCCACCCTTTCCCCCCCAGTCCATGCTAATGCCTTCAACAAAGATCCCTGGAAGGGGAAATGGGATTGAGTTATTCCTCCCCCTCCCCCGCAAATATCCCCACCCCGGAGTGGGTGGAGGGACTGGTGGGACCCACCCCCCATTCAATCTCGGACTATCAGCTCCCCACACACCCTTGAGAATCACCAAGTAGGGTTCAAAACAATGAGAGTTTGAAGCGGAAACAACAGAACAACCAACAATAGATTTGGGGCTCTTCCCCTAAGCTAAGGGCAGCGCTGTTGACATTGGGGACTGGGTAAGTCTTTGCAATGAGAGGCTATTATTCAGTGCACGGTACGGTGTAGAGCCAGACACCTGCATTTGACAATGGCAAACACCCGCGTTTAGAGCTGGACTGGGGGAGGGCATCGCTCGTGATTTTTATCTGTGTCAACTTTGGGAAAGTGAAAGCTTGGGCTGGTGACGTGGGTCCTGAAGCCTCGCTACAAGTTCTTCACAAGCCAGCCGAGTGGCCGTGGGCAATGGGCAGACCTCTCTGAGGGGTAGGGTCCTGATGGATAAATGAGATCTCTGATGACTGACCCACTCACTGGCATGGGTTCACCTTCTCAAATCTGGTCCTTGTATATCTATTATGTAAATGGACCAGACAGTGATTCAAATTCTCGGGGCCACTTTATAAAGTTATTTCCCTGACCTCATCTATTCCCCACTCCTGGCTATTCTGCTGTTCCTCTAATATACTGGGCACACTTCTGCCTCAGGGCCTTTGCATGTGCTATTCCCTATGCCTGAAACACTTTTCATCAGGTATCTTCATGGTTTGATCTCTTGCCTCTCACCTCGAATCTTTCCCCAAACATCACCTTCTCAGTGAGGCCTTTCTAGATCATTCTATCACTCCTCAAACACACACACAATTCCCCCTCCCTTTGTTTTTTCTGAACTTAACTTGCTCTGCAATTTTCTTATTTATTGTACTTGTGATCGATTATCCTGCACAAGAGTGAGGATAGAATCTGTGTCTGTGTTTATTCACAGATCTATCTCCAGCGCCCAGAACGGTGCCCAGCTCAGAAGTGAGTGCTCAAAACATAAATGAATTAAGTGCCAGGACGAACGAATAAAAACACTTGCTACAATCCCTTCTTTTCCAGAAAATGAGGCCCAGAAAGGTTAAAGGATGGGTTACACCCAGCAAAAGGCCGAGCCAAGACTGAGCCCTGGGCTGTCCTCCCCACGAGCTACATGGCCCTTTTGAGGCAACGCCCCTCTACCTGGCCACGAAGAAAGGAGGTGTTTACACACATAATCACACTCGCAATGAACTAACTACGGGTCTAGAAGAGCTGCTGAAGACCGGTGCATGTGCTCACAGAGATCTCACCCGGGAGCTGATTTAAATATCCAGGGTCTGTCTTAAGATCTGTATCTTTTTGAACAATTTAACTCTCCACTCTGGGAGGTCGGCGTCCAGGGTCATTTTCAGATTTGGGATTCCACAGAAGTCCGGGCCAACCAAGGGAACAGCCTCACCGCCGGCCAGTGCTCATCCTCACTGTTTCACACCCAACCAGTCGGCGGCATTCTGCTTTTTAAATAGACTTTCCGAAAAAACGACGATATCCATCTGTCACCCTGGCTAATGTCGCCTCCAAAACAAAACTGGCAGAAATAGGGCTTGGGAAGTAATGGCTCCGGTGGCCCCCAAATACGCACGGTGTAGATTTCAACAACCGCACCGACACAAAGGCTGCTTCCTGGTGGGAGTGCGCGTGCGTGCGTGCGTGCGTGTGTGTGTGTGTGTGTGTTGGAGGAACTGGGGGCTGCGGCTGGAGGTCTTGCACTTGCCAGAGGGCCACCTGCCGTCTGGAATGCTCGCACGCCCCCGGGGGCGATACGCTGGCTCCTGGCGTCTGAGGCAGGACGCTCCAAGGCCATGACCCTCATTATGACGTNAAACAACCGCACCGACACAAAGGCTGTTTCCTGGTGGGAGTGCGCGTGCGTGCGTGCGTGCGTGCGTGCGTGTGTGTGTGTGTGTTGGAGGAACTGGGGGCTGCGGCTGGAGGTCTTGCACTTGCCAGAGGGCCACCTGCCGTCTGGAATGCTCGCACGCCCCCGGGGGCGATACGCTGGCTCCTGGCGTCTGAGGCAGGACGCTCCAAGGCCATGACCCTCATTATGACGTCATAATAGCTGACGAGCTGACTCCGCCTTCCCGTGTGGGCGCCGCACGCACCTGGGTCCTCGGGAAACCCCCGCATGGTGTGCTCTGCGGTTTGGGGGTGCCCTCAGCCCGTCCCCTCACAGTAATGACAGTGAACCTTCACAGTCAGCTCTCCTTTGCCAGGCCTTGGTGCTGGGTCTTTGCGCCGTGTATGAACTCATTTAGTCTTCGGTGCCACCCTTGGGAACAGATCCTGTTCTCCTATGTCCGGCAAAGCCTCAAAGGAACTCAGCTCTGGGCATGAGGCTAGCAAGTGGCCATGCTGAGACCTGAATCAGAGAGAGAGGGAGACAGGATCCGAAGCAGGCTGTAAGCTCCTAGCTGCCCGCACAGAGCCCGACATGGGGCTCGAACCCACGAACCATGAGATCATGACCTGAGCCGAAGTCGATGCTTAACTGAATGAGGCACCCAGGCACCTAAGAAATTATTATTATTTTTTATGAGAAGCTGGTTTTCCACCACAAACGTTTTCAGTGAGTCAGTACTGTCTCTTTGTCATTTCTGTCTATCCAACCTTCTTTCCTTCCTGCTTCAGACACCTAAATCCTACCATCTTTTGAGAGCCACCGCCTCCATGAAGCCTCCCCTGGTTTCTCCAGGTCTCATGGACTTCTGTTCCCTCTGCAAGTCACTCTGGCCTATATCAGGCACTCTGGCGCTACCATGAATATGCCCAGTTTTCAGAGAGTCTTCAACCTCTTAGGCCTTGGGTTCCGTCTCAACATATAGGAGAGAATTATCTCTGCCTTTTGAGGGTGGTTAGAAGTGGGGCGAGAATGAATATGTAAGTGCTCTTAACAGATGCTGGATTAAAGTCTTCTTACATTGTCGATAATAACAGCTCAGTAGTGGTCAATCACGTACTCTATGCGAAACCCTGTGGGGTATATGTTACATCTATTATTCTGTCATTTAAATAATCATTCAAGTGACATCATTCAAGAAAAATTGATAAATTGGACTTCACCAAATTTGAAGACTTTTGCGCTTCAAAGGACACTATCGAGAAAGCGAAATGACGACTTGCAGGCTAGGCAGAAATATTCGATGTCCTAAATTAATATAGAAGAAATATTAACATGGAATATAAATATGTAAGTACTTGATAAATAAGAAAGTATTTGAAAATCATATACCCCATAAGGGACCAGTAACCAGTCTGTATACAAAGCTCTTACAATTCAAGAAAAGGCAAATGACCCAATCAAAAGGGGGCAAGGGCTCTAAATAGACATTTCTTCAAGGAAGCAATATGCAAATGGCCAGTAAACACAGGAAAGGGATGTGTAAGGTCCTTCATCATCAGGGAAACAGAAATCAAAAGCATAATGAGATGCCATTTCACACCCATTAGAAAGACTGGGACCAGCAAGTCAGAAAATAACAAGTGTTGGGGGCACCTGGGTGGCTCAGTCAGCTGAGCATCCAACTCTTGATTTTGGCTCAGGTCATGACCCCGGGGTTGTGGGATCAAGCCCCGCTTTGGGCTCTACACTGAGAATGGAACTTGCTTAAGATTCCCTCTCCCTCCCTCTTTCTCTCTCTGCCCCTCCCACACTCACTCTCTTTCTAAAATTAAAAAAAAAAACAAAACAAAACAAAGAAAAGAATATAACAAGTGTTGGTGAGGTTGTGGGGAAATGGGAGCCCTTGTACAGTGCTGGTGGGAATGTAAAATGATACAGTTTCTTGGACAGACAGGCACGTCCTCAGATAACTGAACACAGTTATCCTACGAACCAGGATTTCCGCCTCTGGCCATTGGGAGGGAATGAGGCGAAATGAGAAAGGCCAAGAGAAACGAACAGATACGTGAAACACAAGCCCGTACAAAAATTGTACAAATGTTTATAGCAACATTATTCATAATAGCCAAAAGGTGCAAACAACCCATACGGTCTTCAGTGGATGAATGGATAAATACAATGTGGTATGTCCATATAATGGAATACTATTCAGTTCTAAAAAGAAATGAAGGTACAGATTGGTGCTAGAACGTGGGTGAACCTTGGAAGTATGATGCTAAGAGAAAGTAGCCAGTCAAAACAGACCATGTATCATTCCTTTCCACTGGTTTGTAATGTTCAGAACAGGGAAATGTATCAGACAGATACAGACAGTAGGTATCTCAGTGGTTGCTTAAGGGGCTGGGGGTTTAAAGAGGTGATAGCTAATGGGTACAGAGGTCCTTTTTGAGGGGGCAGAAATGTTCTAAAGTTGCCTGTGGAAATGGTTGCTCACATCTATGAATATACTAAAAATCACCGAAATGTACGCCTTAAATGGATGAATTCTATGGTGTGGGAATTAAATCTCAATAAAGCTCTTATAAAGGTAGCCATTCAATGTTTGTGCTCTAAGAAACAAAATCGGAAGGGATACCGCTGTCAAATACAAGAAAGAATTTCTGGACTCTTGCAGAACATGCTGAATAATGATAATATGGCCCCGAATATACCCCTGGTTGCTGCTGTAACAAGTTACCGCAAACTTCGTGGCTAAATGCAATACACGCTAATTATTGTCCAGCTCTTTGGGTCTGAGGTCTGAGATCAGTTTCACTGGGTAAGCTTCAAGGTGTCTGCAGGTCTGTATTTGCGTTTGAGGCCCCTGAGAAGACTCCATTTACTTATCTCTTCCCAGTTTCTAGAATCTACCTTGGCTCTGGGCCCCCGTGAGTGTCTTGGCATAACTTTGACCTCCACTTCCATCTGCAAATCTCCTTCCCTGACTCTGACCCTCTGTCCTTCCTCTTTCAGGTCCTGGTGATACACTGGGCCCACTTGGGTATAATCCGGGATGACCTCCCTCCTTTCAAGATTCTAAACTTAATCACATCTCTAAAGTCCCATTTACCATGTCAGGTAACCTGTTTATAGGTCCCAGAGCTGTGGGCATCTTTCCGGGACCATTATTCTACCTCCCACAAGATGTTAGAGTTGCCATCCCTTTATTATTATTTTCTTAATGTTTATTTATTTTTGAGAGAGAGACAGAATGTGAGTGGGGGAGGGGCAGAGAGAGGGAGACACAGAATCCAAAGCAGACTCCAGGCTCTGAGCTGTCAGCACAGAGCCCGACGTGCGGCTCGAACTCATGAACCGTGAGATCATGACCTGAGCCGAAGTCAGATGCTCAACCGACTAAGCCACCCACGTGCCCCATACCATCCTTTTAAAAAGGAAGTGGTCCCTCACCTGTCCTCTATGACAACACAGGAAATCTTCAGACGTCCCTTCTGGCCTGGCACCTCTGACATGTTCTTTTTGTTTCTGCCTTTCTTCGCTTTTATTCCTGCTTCTTCCACTGGAACTGGTTGAATATTGGATGGGGGGGGGGGTGTCTTGGGCTCTCAGGTAAAGTATTTGAGTCTTAGCTGTGCTACTTACTTGTTGTAAGAATGTGGGAGAATTAAGGAATCTCTTTAAGCCTAAGTTCCTCCTCATCAAAATGAGGATTATAATATCCAGCTCGTAAAGTTGATGTGCAATGTAAGCAATGGCCCAGGCACACGGGGATGGTGCATTCGCCAGAGGTCATTGGCATGGCCATATTTCCCCCATTCTTACCTATGTCTCTCTCCTTTGAATCATGAGAATTTGCACACACTATTGAAATAGCTGTTCTCTACTCTGTTACTACACAGTGAGCTCCTTAAAGAATGAACGATGGTCTTCTTTCTCTGAGGGTTTCGCAGAGAGCAGATGGATGGATGGATGGATGGATATGGATGCACGGATAGGTGGATGGCAGATGGGGCACTGCTGAGTGGGTAAATGAATGAACCATGCATGGAGAGATCGATGATGAATAGGAGGCTGCAAATATTGTATGTAAGTGTGGATGCAGGTGTATAGGTAAGTGTGTAGTTACATATGAATGTACGGGTTTATGGATGAATACATAAGTGCATGGAAAGATGGATGGATGGATGGATTGACGGATGGATGGATGGATGGTTATATAAATACATGAGTGAGGGGATGGGTGCATGCATACATGAATAGATCAATGGATGGATGGAGGTTTAGATGACTGAATGGATGGATAGACGTGTGTGTGTGTGTGTGTGTGTGTGTGTGTGTGTGTGTGTGTGTGAGAATGGGTACATGTATGCATGTGTAGATCCAGGGATAAACCGAAGAATGGACTGATTAGGGTATGGATGATGGAAATATACATACATCTATAAATGGATGGATGACTGGATAGTTTTATGGATGAATGAGCAATCATTTAAGCAACTGCATTCTGGCACTCAGAACATTATTTCCATCCTAGATCTTTATCACCGACATTTTCTCTAAACCCAAGCATGGAAAAGAGTATTCTACAAGGATCTACCCTGTGTCCCATAAAAGGAGGCCTGGTGACGTGTGGCGCCATATTAAAATGATATGAATCAATATCACGGCAGAAGTGTTCACTAGAATCATCTCTAAATGCCTTCTCAGTATGGTATCCTCGGGGCGGATTCAAAGCTTGGCCCAGCTTCCGCGGCACAAAATGACATGACCACAAGGGATCCCAGATACCATTTGTTCCTACTTTCTCATTTTCCAGATGCGGAAGTCAAAACCCAGAGGAGGGAAAGGACCTGCCCAAGGCCGCCTGGCGCAGGAATGCCAGATCTGAAATAAGAACTCGGACACCCAGACCAGGGTTCAGATGCGAGACGCCACCTGGCTTCGTGAGTCCCGTCAAACCTCTCTGTCCCCAGATGCCTCTCATGGCCAACCTCACGTGCCGGCCCCCAAGTAAAGAGACCTTCTCTCTGTCTCTCTGTCTCTCTGTCTCTCTCTCTCTGGCTCCCACACCCGTAGGGCCTGAGAGCCATCCTGAACTTGCTCATCTCCTGTGTGGCAGTCATTAACTTAGCTGTCAACACCTGGCCGGCTGAACAGTCAGGAGGATTCAGAGAGACAAGGGCTTTGTCTTATGTGGCTAGATCCCGAAGATGCCCTCTGGGCTTTCAGTATTTAATGTTCTCGTCTCCTGACTTTCTAAAGGGAAATCTTTCTTCTCTTTCTCTTTCATTAGTGGAATAAAAGGAGGGAAGACAGAGTTTGCCCTAGTTACTCAACAAAGGCATACCACAAAGCCTATGTTTGTTCATCCCCGAGGCCGTGGGGGGCCCCCCGGAGTCCTCCTGTGATTCTCAGAGCGGTTGGCAGTGGTGAAGTCAAGGCCTTTCCTGCTCGAAGGTTACATCCTCCCTTCCTGCCCAGGGAAGTCAGGTGTGTGGATATGGGGCAGAGCCCTGTTACAGTGGTGCTTTTGCAAGTCCGCCCCACCTATCTCTGGATTTCTGAACTTTCCGGTTCGAAAGAATGTAGACCCCTGTAGAGAGGAGCCCTCTCTTCTGCCGGAGTCCCCTCATCTGGCCCCGGGACCTGTGTGGGGACAACAGCAGTGTCAGTAATAATAGCTATCGCCCAATGAGACCACCGGCCAGCTTGACTCCGTCCTCACCACAGCTCTGGGAGGGGTGTCCTTTGGGCGGCCCCATTGGATGGAAAGAGAAACTAAGGCCTGGGGAATGCCACCCAGCTCGGGTCCCAGCACTGCGTTTAATTACTGCCTTCTAGGGGCGCCTGGGTGGCTCAGTCGGTTGAGCGTCCGACTTCGGCTCAGGTCATGATCTTACAGTTCGTGGGTTCGAGCCCCGCGTCGGGCTCTGTGCTGACAGCTCAGAGCCTGGAGCCTGCTTCCGATTCTGTGTCTCCCTCTCTCTCTGATCCTCCCCTGCTCATGCTGTCTCTCTCTCTCTTAAAAATAAATAAAACATTAAAAATTTTTTGAAAAATTACTGCCTTCTACCAGGCACCTTACCAAACACTTTAATCCACGTTAAGGCCTCACCAGGTAGGCCCTATTTTTATCGCTATTTATAGAGATGAGGATACTAGGAACAGAGAGCTTGAGTGATTTGCCTAAATACGCACAGCTGGAGGACGGCAGAGCTGTCTCTGTTTGGCGGTGACTTTTGTAAATTATACTCTATGGGATTATCGAGTCATAAATATTTGGGGCTCGATGGGGCTATGAGGACTATCTAGCAAAAATATCATAGGTCCAGACAAAAGACCAATGGACGCAAAGTGATGCACCAAATATCACACAGCTTTGTTAGCTGCAGACTTCTGGCAGAGTTGTAGAATTTGTATTATATTTTAAGTATTTAAATTATTATGATAATAGTATTTAAATTATCATTACAAATTCTTATAGCATTATTAATATTTTAATAAGAAGAATTTTAATTATTTAATTTAATTGATTATTATTTTTAAATTATTATTTAAATAATAATATTTTAAAACTATTTTAAAATATTATTATTATTATTTTGAGAATTGCAACAGGCCTTGGGGAATTTTTGTAGATGTGCACTGTGCAAATCACACTGCAAGGTCATTAAAATAATAATGCCTTGTTGGAGCGCCTGGGTGGCTCAGTTGGTTAAGTGAATGGCTTCAGCTCAGGCCATGATCTCGCAGTTCATGACTTTGAGCCCTGCGTCGGGCTCTGTGCTGACAACTCAGAGCCTGGAGCCTGTTTCAGATTCTGTATCTCCCTCTCTCTCTGCCCTTCCCCTGCTCACGCTCTGTCTCTCTGTCTCCCAAAAATAAATAAACATTAACAAATTTTTTCAAAAATTAAATTTAGCAACGGTCGTCTGTGTGCTTCATGTTTATATCGAAGGTGAGCTTCTCATTGGAGTAAAGGACCCTGGGTTTCCAATGACCGCGGTAATACAAAGCTGCCTGTTGAAATAAATGTAGGTGACACCAAAGTGAGTCAGCACGCAGAACATCGTTACACACACCAGTTTGGGCAGTTTGTGGCTGTTGCAAAACTCGTCACCATAAGGAACGGCCATTGTTTTGGGAGATCTCTGTCTGGATGAGAAGTGGAGAGTTAGCAGACAGGAAGCCTGGGGAAGACATGCCTTTTCCTGATTCACATGACGGTGCTTCATCTGTTGGGTCTGAGCCTAAAAGTTGACAGTGGTTGGGTGGTTCATGACAGGTGCGGCTTGCTGCTATAACAAACAATCCCCAAACTTCGGTGGCTTGACCCAATGGGCGTTTATCCTGGTCACACTAAAGACCAATTGGATGCTCGTCATTGGTGAGGAGTTTCCATGGGGTCATTTAGAGACCCAAGTTCCCTCTGTCTGGCGGCTTTGCCATCCTCTAGGACCTTCATGTCTCCTGTCTCCATTTAGCTGGGAGATTTTCACGGTTATCACCTCTGTCGCATCCATTGGCCACACCTCTGTCACGTGACTACCCCTAACTTCCAGGGCATCTGGGAAGTAGAGTCTAGCCATTTACTGGGGAAGAAAAAGAAGTGGGCTGGGTGAGCCGCTAGTCTCTCTCTGCCCTGGATGGTTAGTGCACTCCATGTATTTATTCAGTCGACATCAGTTTATTCATTTAATATTTCAATATTGATTCATTCAATACTTGTTGAGCACCTATCAGACACTAAGCACTTTTGCACCTCGACTTACTTCCATAAAGTGATGGTTTTACCCTTTTCCTATGTGTTTGGAGATCATTTATGAGATATGTCCAAAAAATTAATTACACATACTGTATTTTCAGTTACAAGGAGTGATGACTCCACTCTTACCTTGGGTCTAGAGATAATCTGTGAGCTAATGTCTGAAAAACAAATTGCGCATCAATGGTGTATTTAAATTATCTTTTCAGAAATACTTACCCATCTTCCGTGCTGATGGAAGAGGGCAAGGGCCATGTCTTAGATGTTATTCCCAAATACCTAACGCTTAGCCAGGCACATGAATGACTTATGTGAAAGAGCACAGAAATTTCTGGAAATGATGAGTATATCAGTTGTGGACTGGACTAAGCGCCAAGATCCTCATCCACATCATTGTCTCCTCAGCCAAGAAAAGACTCCCAAGGCTAAAAGGAAGGGTGTCCTTGGCTTGGTTCTCATGTCCTATTGCCCTGGGGACATGCTGTCGGGCAGCCGTCGGTCAGAAGAGGTTGGGGACCCTGAAGGTCTTCAGAGAGCCTCCTATCAATGAGCCCTGGTCTCCCTTTTCTCATCCAAGGCACAGGCGGTATTTTCTGCTTAATAAGATCTATATGAACTTGCCTGTTGAACTCATCCATAGGTGAATTCCTCCAAAAAGTGGGGTTCAGAGTGTCCTAGGAGCATGGTGAGCATGGCTAGCTCTTTCTAAAATGTTGAGTGCACTCTGCCCCCCTTTCTTAAAAATAGCTCATTCATTCAATCATTCATTCACTCATTCACTCATTCATTGATCTAACTTGTATTGAATCCAAAGCATTTGCGGTCCTTTGTGTAAGTCATATCTTCAGACATCCGCTTTGGGGGTGGTTTTCAGCCTTGGCATCCCTCCTCCACGAACCCCAATGACACCACCCCATAATTTTCTGGGACATGTTTCTCCTCCTCTTCACCTGGTTCCCATAGCTACTCTCACACTAGTCACACACGGGCCCTTAAACATATATTCCAGAACCCTTTCTCGTGTCATCCACATTATCTGTAGGTATCTATTCTCTCCATAGTAATTTGGTTCTTTACCAAAGATTGTTAAGTAGGGAAGGACATAATAAGATTAGATATACTTTGTTTCACTGTAGAAGGCTAATTCTGGGGCAATGGAGGGTGGAGGGAGGGGATAGAGGCAAGCAGAAGTAAAGGAAAGGCAGGAGGCTGCGGGAATAGTCTGGAAAAGGGCATGGAGCTAAGAGAAGCATCCAAGTGGGCTGGGTGCGGGGGTGGGCCCTGCAATGAGACCTAGGAAGGTTCGCACGCTTGCTAGCCATACCAGCTTCGGGCAAGCGATATCATCTCCCCAGCCGCATCTTTCTCATCTCTGAAATAGGTCTATTGTGGCACCTCACAGAGCTGTTTGAGGGCTAAACAACGTAATTTGTGTAAAACATTCCGTGGAAGGCTTTCTAAATGGCTTTGAAAGTATTTATAATTTCTAATTCATATAAAGCCACTTTTTCTTTAATTTTATATAAATTTTTAACGTTTATTTATTTTTGAGAGACAGAGCCTGAGCGTGGGAGGGGCAGAGCGATAGAGCAAGCGAGACACACAGAATCTGAAGCAGGCTCCAGGCTCTGAGCTGTCAGCACAGAGCCTGACATGGGGCTCGAACTCATGAACTGTGAGACCATGACCTGAGCTGAAGTCAGACGCTCAACCGACAGAAGCACCCAGGCGCCCCCACGTAAGGCTGCTCTAGAGAAATTCTTGGCATGTGGGGGGCGCTCTAAGTTCCCTGGTATCCTTATGGCTGTGGCGTCAAAGTGGTTTTGTGCGCCTGCGTGAGTGATGGTACGTTTGGCCCAAGCATGAAAGCTTGGAGCTCATTGAGGGAAGGATGGGCAGCTGGGTGTGGGCTTTGTTAGCCCTTGTGACCTCCTAGCCTCGGCTCCCCCTCGGTATGTTCTTGACAAGTCCAGGGACCGGCTAAGCTGGGCTTATGCGTGTAGATGACCCAAAGCCTTAGGGCCAAGAGGCACAGACCTCTCTGCTATCTCTTGTGTTCATGCTTCTATTGGAAGAAGACTCTGGGGTCTAGGGTGTCTGATTGTGCCACAGCCGAAGGGAAGCCTCCTTCCCACATTGGAAAATGCAACTGGGGTCACGTCACCCACTGGTTAAAAGCCTCCCGTGGTGTCTCCTCGCTCTCATGATAGAAGCAGAGTGCGCATACTGCCGTGGCACGCTGGGTTCTCCTGGAAGCGGCTCTGTGATGGAGTGAAGTGCACAGCATGAGATTTCAGGTACGTTCTTGGAATCGGTGCCTGTGGAGACGAGAGGACATAGGTCCCCCTGAGAAGGGGCGTGACCTTGGGCTAGGTGGCTTGCTGCTCCTGGAGGACTCCTTGAGGAGGCTGATGGCTGAAGGTCAACTCAACGGCTCACAGTGGCTTTGGCAACTGGGGTGGCACATTTTTCCTTAGAGGGATCTAGAGAGTGTGTCTCCATGTCCACTTCAACGGCCGTCTAGATCCTGCCTGATGTGGGTCTAAAGATCTCCCCAGTGGACATCTTTTCTCACCTAATTTCCATTTCAATCTCTATGCGCTAGCCACAATGACCTCCTACGTTGCAGGTGCCACATGCTGTTCTGTGCCAAAGGGCCTTTGCACACTCGATACCTGAAATGCTCTTTCTGGCTGTTTTTATCTGGCCAAAATCTACTTGTGCTTCCAATTTCAGTTCAAATGTCACTTCCTCCTGGAAGCGCTCCTTGAAACTCAGATACATTCAGAGTCCCCTCTTTTGCACAAGCAGTACCCTATGGACTTCCCGTTCACCATTTGCAATCTCAGATTTATTTGTGTGCATCTTTTCTTGATAGTTCTTTTCCTCATGCAACTAATAGCTCCATGAGGGCAGGATCTAGGGGTCCTAGGGTTCACCACCATGTCTATCTGGTCCGTAGGGGTGCTCAAGAATGATCAGTTTCCTCTTCCCTGTTCCCACTGGGCTATAGAAGACATCCTTCTTTGACATAGTTGTTATTTTGACCACCGTCCG
>NW_027530357.1:6002047-6038708 GCF_008692635.1 Crocuta crocuta
GTATTTAAGATTTTCCATTATGAGGACATCAGAGTGGAGAACAAATCCCATTGCTTAGCCTTTCAGTCAAACGTTGAAGTATATTTTTTAAAATGGCTTTGGTGAAAGGCAAATGACTTTGAATCTTCATTCTTCGACTTCTAGCTGTGCGATCTCGGGCAAGCCCCTTCGCTTTGCTGAGCGTGAGCCTTCTCTTCGGAAAATTTCCCCCTACCTCTTAGGATATCTTGGGGCGTTGTACAGAGCCTGGCATAATACCTGACCCATAGTAGGTGCTCAGTGAACACTGCTTGCTTGTCTCTTCTCAGATGCAGCCTAGACTCTCACCACATTGCTGCCTGTCAAGAAAACAGACACGCCTCAGACAAACATACTGGCCTCACCGCCTCACCCTCCTGGCTGCTGAACTCGCGGGGGCTAAGGCTTGTTTGCCTTGGAAGACATGCTGATGGCTCCCAAGATGGTTTGTTTAACTGGTGGCCTTTGAAGGCTGGGTCTCGGGATCGGGAGACCCAGAGGCTGCTGGTCAGGTCAAAGGGAGCTTGGCAGACAAGCTGGCACAGAAGCCCGGTGATGCACTGAGTCAAAGAGGAGCGACTGCTTAATGTCTGTTGCTTTTGGAAAGATGGCTCTCCGTGCCACCCGTGGAGACAAGGGAGGCCTTTTCGTTCCTTGTTGATGGCTTGACATTTAAACATGCATGACAAGAGAACGTATATTCACGAAAGTGGCAGCTTTAGACAGTGGTCCGCAGGCCACAGAGTTCCTGGCATGGCATCCTCTGTTCCAGATGTTGGATGGCAGATGTTGGTAATGGGGCTTCACCGGATGCATCTGGCCTCCATAGACATGCGATGGCTTCCTTCCTGTTCATCACCTGCATTAACTACTATCTCCCTTCCAGGGAGGGATCACACACTTGGGGTGACATGTGTCTGTTTATCCAAACTGTTCAGGTCCAGTTAGGGAGGGAGACCTGTGTGTCAGGCTCCACCTCTGCCACCGGGGAGATACAAGACCTGTCTGTGAAAACAAACAGCCGTTTGTGCGTGTGTGTGTGTGTGTGTGTGTGTCTATGTGTGTTTGTGTGTGTGAGTATGTCTGTCTTTGTGTGTCTGTGTGTCTGTATATGTTTGTGTGGGTGTGTCTGTGTGTCTATGTGTGTGTGTGTCTGTCCCTGTGTATCTGTGTGTGTCTCTGTGTGTCTGTGTCTGTGTGTATTTGTGTGTCTGTCTGTGTGTATGTGACTGTGTGTGGGTGTCTGTGTGTGTTTGTGTCTGTGTGCATTTGTGTTTGTGTTTGTGTGTATGTGTCTGTGTGTTTGTGTCTGTGTGTGTGTCTGTGTATTTGTGTGTTTGTGTGTATGTGTCTGTGTGTGAGTGTCTGTGTGTGTGTGTGTGTGTGTGTGTTCCAGCCCAGCCACTTAGGCCTGTACAACCCCGGACCCCGGACCCCCTTTCTGGGGTTGGAACCTCCATTGAGCTGTTGACAGCCCCCCCCATCTGACCTCTTGCACAATTGCCAGGGACAACTCAGCAGCTTAGAAAAAGGAAGAAAACAAACAGCAAAGTCGGCCGAGCCTGTTTGTTCTGAGGAAACTCACGGAGGTGTTTGACAGTCAGTAGAGGCCAGCGCGGCTCTTGGTCNGAGGTCAAGCGATAGGGGACCCTCTGAGGGAGCTGGTTAGGGGCTCCTCTGTGAGCTCCTGGGGCTTAGGGTGTCTGAATCCTCTGCTTATTCGTACTTATTTGTCCATTCTGGTATGTCCTTCCCTCCCGTCTCCCCTCCCCCCTCCTTCTTTCCTCCTCTGCTTTTATACCTATTTACTGAGTGCCTACTATGTGCCCAGCACTGATCTGGACACTGAGACCATGGCAGCAAACAAAGCACTTAAAGGTCTTGCTCCTACAGCGCTTTCAGGCTGCGGACTCAGTACGCAACGTCAAGGACTGTAAAGATCAAGAAGGGCAGGAAAGCTGGGCAAGAACGAGGGAAGTGCTGGGGGCCATTCTGGATCACGTGGTCCGGGGAGGCTTCCTGTGGACCTCGGAAGACAGGCCTGAGTGCGGGGAAGGAGAGAACCGTGCAGCCGGTGTGAGGAAAGAGCGTTCTAGGCACACTGGGGAGCGAAGGCACACTAGAGTGTTGGTGCTGAGGCTGAAGCAGAGGGCAAGGCAGGAGGCGGGGAGGTCAGGGAGGGGAGCTGAAGACCGGCGGTGCAGGGCCTCGCGAGTCGTGGTGTGAGTGTCATTGGCACGCGATGGCAGCCCCCTGGGGGTGCAGCAGGGCAAGCGTATGCTGCGGTTTGTGTCCTAGCCGGACAGCTGTGCGTCCCACCGAGATTTCATCAGGAAGCAGAGGCATACACACTGCTGTGGCGTGAGGCAGGGTCTGGGGTGCGGGGCTCCAGGGGTATGACCCGAGATCATCACGGTGGGCTTCTGCGTGACGATAGACTGGTGGCCTGGAGCGTTGGGACCACCATGGGAGGCTCTAACGGAGACCCAAAGTAGGTCCATCTTTTTACCTGCGGGGTCCAAGCACCTCTGAAGCTTTGTACTTAGTTCCCTGTGGCAGAGAGAACTGCACTGTGGATGTCGGCATCAGACAGACCTGTGTTAAGCTCCACGGCAGTCCCTAGCGTCTCTAAGCCATAGTTTGCTCATCTGTAAAATGGGCAAAATAGAACCCAACCCTGGGGCGGTGGTAAGGACTGAATAGAATGACTCCAGGGCGTAGTGCAGGGCATCTTCTATAAGCTCTCAGGGCATGACCTGAGCTTTCCTCGGAAGCAGAACAGGACAATCAGTTACTCACAGTTTATGATATTTGGCAAAAAAAATAATCTTTGTGGATAAAATGCTTGGGTTTGTTTGGGTTTGTTACAGCTGTGCTCTACATCTCCTTCTTCTGAGTCGTGTGAATTGCCTAAAAAATCAGGACTGTCATAGAAGGTGCTGGAATTGTTGTTGACGCATGGATTCAGGAGTTGGAGGAAATCATTTTAGATTCGTGTGTTCAGTTCCTCTAATGCAGTGGGACAATACGTTCCAATCCGTTTGGGGGAAAGTGGAGGAAAAAAACCCACCACCGTCAAAACACTGCCACCAACGTGAAGAAACAACAGCCCCAACACCAGCAGCAGCAGCAGCAACTCCACCACTAAACCATGACCCCCGTCACCATCACCACCGTCATCACCACCATCACCGTCAACGTCAAAAACACCAACGGCAATGACAACACAGAAAACCAGAAAGCCTTGCATTTCTGTCTCTTACCATATGCGTGGCACCAGGCTAGGTGGTAAGGAAACAACAAGCCAATCGTACTTGGTCTCCGACTTCAAGGGTCTCATCATCAAGTGTCTGAAGTTATAATAGATGCTCTGAAAAAGGCAAAGTACCAGTAGTGTCCAAGTTGAAAGACAGGGCACATCTACCTGGAGATGCGGATAGATGAGCATTGGTCATTCTGATGGAAAAGGTAGAATTTGAGAAGAACGCTACAGGGGATGTCAAATCTTGGCCACTCCGGACAACCCTTGACCAGGAATGGCAAATGGGAGGCTCTTACTCCACTTCCTCTGCTAATGGTGGAGATCCATAACCCACCACAGTAGACTAGCTGAGTCCGCAGTGGCCCTAAAATCTGCCTCAAAACAGGGCTACCACCCTGCACCCTATCACCAGCCCAACCACCTACAGTGAACTAAAACTGGCTTTCAGGATAAACCCTATCTGCCTGCCCTAAATTTGAGAGCAGGTGCTTCAGGGCAGATACCTATCTTGTGAAGGGCTGTATCTCCAGGGTTAGGCCATGGACCTGGCTCAGGGATGGCTTTGAGAACCATTGAAGGAATGAGTGAGTGAATGAATGAATGCAGAAAAGAGGATATTCCACATGCAAATAATGAAGTAGGCAGAATCCTGGAAACAAGACATTACAGTGTGTGGCCTGGGAACAGCACATAGGCTATAAAAAATGAATGAAGAGGGGGGAAATGACCCTATTTTGAATGCCCTTGAATGCAACCACTGAAGGCATTTGAGAAGGAAAATAGCATGATGTGAGTTGCTCATACACCCTGGATAGAGACAGCAATAGTCTAGTGGAAAGTAGGCGAGACATATAACTAAATTTTTTGTTCCCTTACTGTGTTTGGTGTTGATGTTTTTTTTCTAAGTCCTCCCAGCAAGCTTTTGAATTAGATGTTGTTATGATAGCCACTGAACAGACGAGGAAACTGAGGCACGGAGAGAAAAAAGTTACTCACCCAGAGTCTAACTTAACAGTAACTGGTAACGAACACCTGAACGGGTTAAATCCATTTCAGAATGAAGCTGAGCAACTACTCCCCACTGTCCCACAATATTTTAGCTGATTTTTTAAAATTTCTGCTTAGAACCAAAGGATTCGTTCCCTTCTTTCTGTAGCAGCGGGGGGCAAGCGACTCATCTTTTATGAGCCTGATGACAGCTGTTCTTCCCCCCACCCAGCTGTCCTGTCCTGAAATAGGATAGGGAAAGAATTAGACATTTTCACAGATAGCGGAGGAATAGCCTTGGAGCTGGGGTACTGAGTCTGAATCCCAGCCCACCCATCATGTTCCGGGTCACCCCGGCATCCGATTCTGCCACCTGGCCTCCCAGCCCATCAGCAGATGAAGACACGCCCCTCTCCATTTGGCTCCTGTGACCACAATGAAGAGGCAGGAGTCAGTCTGCAGACGCAGAAATACTTTGTCTAATGCAAGTATATGTAGAGCCTGCAGTATATTTGTCCTGGGTGGCAAGTACCGCGTGCCTGACAGCAGAGTTATTTCTACAACCATTATTACTATTTGATATGTGACTCCTGAACTCCAGGGGGCAAGTGGTTCCCTCAGAGGCAGGCGTCCAGTCCCCCTGCCTCACCTGTCTGTGATTCCAACCACCGTTCGGGGTCCAGGTCTGACCACATCGCACGCAGTTGCGATGCACAGGGCACCTCCCCGACCCCACCCGCTCCCTTGTACCTCTCGCTTCTGGACTGCAGGCCTGTCCTTCAGATGTCCCAGTGTGAGATGCAGAGGAGAACTCAGCATCCTGGAGAGGGCGGGGCTGTGTGACCTGTTCGGATGGCCCTGTGATGAACGGGGGAGGCGAGCAGGAGGTGAAGCCGTCCCTCCTTGCAGACAGCTGGGCCCAAGGTCCATTTCACGTGGTTTCTCAGACCCGACTGTAGCCTGATGGTGGCCCACTCGGTGGTAGTGCCTTCTTGTGTTGGCTCTTTCATTCACATGCTCTCTGGAGACACACTTGCCATCAACATACTGATGCGTACATCTTGGCCTCAGTTTCCTGGGGATCCCAGACTTAAGTAGGGTTGAATCTAGACTTTGGAAGTTGGATTACCCCTACTGCCACTCCTACACGTGTGCCCCACTGAGGGGTCTAGCACAGTGTCTCACTCATAGCAGGTGCCCAGTGCATGAATAAACCAACGAGATGCTTATATCTCAAGATCGTAGCACAAGACAAATTGGATTTACGGAACTAGCAAAGTGTAGTGGTTTTCGGTCAAGACTTCAGAACTGAGAAGCAGGATCCAAATATTACCGGGGCAGTAATAGTAGCCATTACCTCATGTAAATTCCCTGGCCTCTCATACATTGGTTTCCTTGTCTGTAAAATGGATACAACCGTTTGTCACACATAGAAGGATTTCATGACCTCCTCTATGTAAAGTACTTGGCACGCAGGCTTCAATCAACCAACGAAATTGTTTTTCTTAGTAATAGTAGTATTACAGCTATTACATGAGAAAAAATGTATGGAAAAGCCGTAGGCGAGGATTCAAAAGGCGTACGTGTGATTTGGGGCACATCACTGAATGCCATCCACCCCCCTCTTTTTTTTTTACTCTCTTGTTGCAGGGATAGTAATGTCTAAGCCATCCGCGTTTTATGTGATAATTTTGAGAGCACTTTACGAAGTATACAGAAACAGTCAAAGAAGTAGGGACTATTTTTCCTCCGTGATATCGGAGGTGGATGGTGCTATCAGAAAGCACGTCCGATGGCTGAAGAAAGGGCTCCGTCTGGGGCAGATGGAAAGTCGTCCGTCATTTCTGAAAGGTGATCTCCCCAGCTGACCACAGCGTGAGCACCCGCTGAGATGTAAATCCCTGAGACATGTGAAGGGAACCTAGGTTCCCGGAATCCTGAAAGGTGGTACCGGCTCCATATTTCACATGTGGCTTAAGCCCATTATGGCTGATGAAAACGGGATTTTTAAAGGACATGTTTCTTTCACCCTTCAACCTCATTCAGTGGACCTTTGGCCAAGACCCGGAGGTGGTGTGTGCCGCCAAGGAATTTCTGGTATTTCCTGTGATGTCACTGGACTGAAACATAGGAGGAATTTCTTTTTACCTCATCTGCAGGGTAGAGGCAATCAGGCTCCTTCTTTGATAAAATTTTATCAACTTAGAATATGCCAAACATTTGTCTTGCTTCATTGTATTGAATTGTGTTGTATTGTGTTGTGTTGTATACATTGCATTTTCTCTTTGTTCCACTCCTCATTCTTATCTCCCTCCCCACTAAAGGCATCTAAAGGCATTCACATTCATGTCTGAATATGCCCTTAAATATTTTCCCCTTAGAAACATATAGCAACAAGGCCCCTGGGTGGCTCACTTGGTTAAGAGTCTGACTCTCGGTTTCTGCTCAGGTCACGATCTCACCGTTCATGGGTTCGAGCCCCGTGTCTGGCTCCATGCTGGCAGTGTAGAGTCTGCTTGGGATTCTCTCTCACTCTCTCTCTCTCTCTGTGTCCCTCCCATGCTGGCTCTCTCTGCCTCTCGCTCAAAAATAAATAAACGTAAAATTAAAACGTTAAAAAAAGACAAACATTAGAAGGGTTAGACTTAAAAAGATATCAAAAGAAAAAAATAGTAAGTTTTTGTGCATGACCTTATTTTATGTAAGAGTCAGTGAGCTATGATCTCATTTTGTTCATTTTTTTGGGGTCATTTTTTTTAACACTTATTTATTTTTTGAGAGAGAGAGAGAGACAGGGCATTGAGTGTGGGAGAGGCAGAGAGAGAGAGGGAGACACAGAACCTGAAGCAGGCTCCAGGCTCTGAACGGTCAGCACAGAGCCCGACACAGGACTTGAAGTCATGAACTTCCAGATCATGACCGGAGCTGAAGTCGGACACTGAACTGACTGAGACATTCAAGCGCCCCAACATTTTGTTCGTTTCTTAACTCAACACCATGTGGTTAAAAACTCCCTTTGCTGCCATATGAACATATTAACACACAAGTGTATGTGTCATGTGTCCGTGTATTTGTTTCTAACGCATAGAGCTCTGTAGGTTCCTGCCCCCATTTTCTGTATCATTCCCCTGGAGTTAGACACCTAGCTTATTTCCAATTCTCCACCACAACCAGCACTGTAGAGATCGATTAAGATCTTTCCTGGAAGTAGATTGTTGGATCTTAATATACATCTTACTTAAATCAGGATAGTTTCTTTTTAACTCAGGTTTAATTAAAGAGATCCAAGCCACTTGGTGGGTAACTTTGCCCAAGCCCCTTGCTCTCTATGGTTATGTACTTCCCTTCATTGGTACAGAAAGGAGGTTTGGATGAGAAAATCTCTAAGGGTTCCCGCAGTTGGAGTCCACTGCTTGTTTCTAAGCCAGCTGTGTTTATCAAACAAATGGGAGAAAAGTTGGACAATATGTGGTAGTCCATCATCCAAATATTTGGAAGTAGCCAGATGGTTAGCATCGTGTAGACATCCCTCAGAGACTTTCGCCAGTGTTCCGAGGTGGCTTTCTCAGGGCTATTTGTGTGCTTTTAGGTTTCCAAGAAGCCGATTCTTCTTTCTTTCCGAGAGTTAATGTAGATTCAGTCTAGCAGGGGTCCTGCGGTCTCTCAGGAATTTGGGCTTCAGTTTCGTTCACTGGAGGGCTGGCATCTATCTATCTATCTATCTATCTATCTATCTATCTATCTATCTATCTATCTATCATCTATCTATCACCTATCTATCTATCTATCTATCTATCTATCTATCATCTATCATATCTATTTTCTATTTGTCTATCAATCTATCATTTATATGTATCATTTGTCTACCTATCATATCTAGCTATCATTTGCTCACATATTTATTTATATATTTATGGGGGATTCAATACTTAGGGCTTAATGAGAACATTGACTCCAAAATTAAATAACATGTTTCAGACAGATGTGTGTTCAAATGACTGGCTCTTTGACTTTGGGCCAGAAATCACTTCTGGATACCTCGGGTTTCTTATATATACATTACAAGGAACTTAACTCGGGACTTAACACAAAGTAAACCTTACTTATATATACACACACACACACACACACACACACACAGAGCCCCTAAATATTTTGATACTCTTCCCATGGGGAAATGACATCTATGACTCTTCCAGTTGATTCTGCATAGGCTTGGCACCGCTTCGACTAGACAGTATGGCAGAAGTGACGCTAGGTGACTCCTGTGGCTAGGTCCTAAAAGGTAAGGCAATTTTTGCCTTATTCACCGGAACACTAGTTGCTGGGAAAGAAATCTAACTACCCTGAGGCTGCCATATTGGAGAAGGCTCTAGAAGGCACCTGGGCTAACAGGCCTGTCTGAACCCAGCCTTCCAGACATCCTCGCCAAGGTCCCAGACACTTAGAAACAGACTTTCTAGTCCGCTGCCAAAGTCTTCCCAGCGGACACTAGATATTGTGGAGCAGAGGCCAGCCACCCCCGCTGTGCCCTGTCCCAGCGTCTCACTCACAGAATACGTGAGCATGATGGAATGGCTGCTGCTCCCTGCCACTGTGTCTAGAGGTAGAATGTTCCACAGGAGTGCTGTAGAACACCCTGACTAGCACTATTATTCTGCTCCTTCGAGGCAACACTCAAATATCATGTCTTCTCAGAAGATGTATTATTTTTTCAGCTTCACTGAGGTATGTACGATCCTTATATTATAAATTTTGATGATCTGAAATATGGATATATTGTGAAAAGACCCCCACCACTGATTTAATTAATACATCCATTGCCTTACATATTTATATTTTTGGGGGGAGGGTGTGCGTGCGCACGCATGTGTGTGAGGACATTGAACTTCTACTCTCAGCAAATTTCAGTTCTACAACACAGTGTTAACAGCTATGGTCCCCATGTTATACATTAGATCCTCAGACCTTATTCGTCTTATAACTGAAGGTGCGTATCTTTTTGCCAACTTCTCCCTATGCCCCCGCCCCCCAAGCCCCTGGCATCCACTTTTCTACACTCTCTTCCTATGAGTTTGGCTCTTTCTTTTTAAGACTTCCATGTAAGTGACACCATGCAATATTTGTGTTTCTCTATCTTGTTTATTTCATTTAGCATAACGCCTTTCAGTGTCCCCCATGTCGGTCCAAATGACAGGATTTCTTTCTTTTTCAAGGCTGAATAACATTCCACTATATGTATACACTACATCTTCTTTGCTTTTTTTTTTTTTTTAAATAAAAGTTTATTTGTTTGGGGACAAGGGGCAGAGAGAGAAGAGACAGAGTCCCAAGCAGGCTCTGCACTGTCAGCATGGAGCCCGACCCAAGGCTCTATCTTGTGACTCATGAGATCATGACTTAAGCCCAAACCAAGAGTCAGATGCTCAACCAACTGAACTATCCAAGGTGCCCCACATACACCACATTTTCTTGATCCATTCATCCCTTGAGGGATACTTAGTTTGCTTCTGGACATTGGCTATTGAGAAACTTACTGCGATGAGAATGGGGATGCAGATATTTCTTCAGGATAATGGCTTTGTTGGGAAGACATATTCTAATATTGATAGCGTCTGACATTTATTCAGTGTTTGCTGTATGCCTGTACTGTGTTAAGAGCTTTATAGGTATATAGTCATGTAATCTCATGACAACACTGTGAGGTAGGTACTATTTTACTTGTATTTCAGTGCTGCACAAACAGAAGCTTAAATAATTTCCTCAGAGTCAATGAGCTACGAGGCTGGTCACATTTGAACTCTACTCTCTTTGACCCACATAACGAGTGTTCATGACATGGCAGGACTAGACATTGCCGTTATAGAGACAGCACCTATTTCTGGTGGCTTCTGAGACATGAACTGTGACACCTGATAGGAAGTTTTCCTCCCCTGCGTCCCCTCTCCTACTTCCCATTCAAAAACTAACCAAGTTGTGCTAGAGAAACAATCTAATATCGATTCTTCCAGAGGTAGGGGACGGTGGGGGGGGGGGTGTAAAACTTCCCAGAGAATCTGAGAGGAAGGTAGTTTCCATCACGGAGAGGGGGACTTCATTATAAAGAGCTAATGCCAAGGTATGCAATTTCCTGAAATGGCCAGGGCCCCCCAAACTGATGGAGCCCCCCCACATCTGAGGGGGCATCAGACAGTCCGAGCAGGTCGAGAACTGGATGGAAGACCCTTAGGCCGCTCCCCCTATCCCAGCCCCTACCTTAAATCCACAACTTTAAGTGAGCATAACCATAAAGCCACTAATAAAAACATCTCCACCAGCTCTATTTACCCAGCTGTGCATCTCAGGATCTGCCGCTGACATTTTTAATACTCTCCCGTTTCTCTGTCTTCCACAGGATTCATTGGAGGTGGCCCACAGGGAGGGGTGTCACTGAGGAAACAGAGTCCAGGCCCCCCAGGCCTCCGACGGAAGGGACTGGAGCATGCTGGGAAAACACGTCCACTTAAGGAGCACAAAAGACCCCAGGGGTGGTGGGAGCTGGCCTGGGGCCAACCGGAGGTCCGGGAGGGGCTGGCCGAGGAGGGGGGTCTGCCGGGGGCTTGGGAGCACTTACCCTCCCAATGCTAAGGCAAATAGTTTGCCCGTTGACGTTGGAAGGCAGCAACGAGGGAGGCCTCCTGAGGCCTGTAAACCTTTTTATGAATTGTAGTGTATCTATGGGGGGGAACAACCCGTGAAACTTAAACACACAGCTTAACAAAATCAAAAAGCGAACGCTCATCCAACCACACCCAGGCCGAGAAGCAGAACGTGTTTGCTGCCCACCCAGCCTTGTCCCTTCTGCGCCTCCCCGGCCACTAGACTTCACCCCTTCCTCAGAGGAACCCCTGTTGTGACTTCTGGCTGACGCTGTTCCTGAAACGTGTCCTTCTGTGGCCGGTCTCTGGGGTGGAAACCCGGGGGGTGGGGGGCGCCTCGTGTGCTCTGTGAGTGCAGCTGCCCAGGTCATGGTGAACGCCATTCCGTTGCTCGAATATACTACGATGCATGAGGTGATTCTAGGGTTCGTGGGCATTGGGTCGGTTGCCCGTTTGGGAGTCATTGATGGTGAGGGCACGACGAACATTCTCCTCCCTGCCTCACGGTGCACTGACTTCTGTCAGGACTATGTGTAGGACGGGGAGGGGGCTGTGGCGCTAAGACATGGGCATGTCAGACGGTCTTCAAGAGCGTTCCCGCCAAATTCCATCGCTCCCTAGCAACGTGTCAGGGTTCTGGAAGCTCGTATTCTCGCCAACACGTGGTGCCATCTGTCGTTCCAACTTGTCGCCGCTCTGGTAGGCGTGCGGGTATCTCACTGTGTTTGCATTGTTTTCACCATTTATTTATTTATGTATTTTTAATTAATTAATTTGTTTCTTGTTTAATTTAGCTCCAAGTTAGCTAGCACAGAGTGCAACAACGACTTCAGTAGATTCTTTAATGCTCCTCACCTATTTAGCCCATCCCCCCTCCCACAATCTCTCCAGCGACCCTCTGTTTGTTCTCTGCATTTAAGAGTCTCTTATATAAGGGCACCTGGGTGGCTCAGTGGTTAAGAGTCTCTTATGTTTTGTCTCCATGTTTTTATATTATGTTTGCTTTCCTTCCCTTATGTTCATCTGTGTAGTATCTTTTAGTTTTTTTTAATATTTATTATTTTTCTTTGAGAGAGAGAGAGAGAGAGAGAGAGAGAATGAGTAAGGAGGGGCAGAGAGAGAGAGAGACAAAGACACAGAATCTGAAGCAGGCTCCAGGCTCTGAGCTGTCAGCACAGAGCCTGACTCGAGACTCAATCTTACAGATGGTGAGATCATGACCTGAGCCAAAGTTGGAAGTAGGAAGTCAGATGCTTAACCGACTGAGCCACCCAGGCACCCCTTGTTATGTTTTAAACTAGCATAGTAATGACTACTGTTGAGACTGAATGCCTTTTCATTTTTATGAAATGCCTGTTCAAGTCTTCTGCCCAGTTTCCTATCACGTTATCTGTCTTTCTTTCTCCTTCTACTGACTTGTCAAGCTGTCTATATTCTGAAAATGAATCTTTACTGGATTATAAATGTTACAGATATTTTTTCCACTCTGTGACTTACCTCTTAACGATGTCTCTTTACAATTACAAATCTTTATTAAACTTTTTTTTTACTCTTTTTTTTAAAAGTAAGCTCCATCCCCAATGTGAGGCTTGAACTTACAACACTGAGTGGCACATTCTACTGATTGAGCCAGCCAGGTGCTCCTAAATTGTATTAATCTTTTCCTTTAAGGTCAGTTTAAAGGAAAATCAATTTTCCTTTCATTTTGTCTGTCTCTTGCTTAAGAAATTTTTCCCTGGCTGAGTAAAATTTTTAAAAGTTCTCCTATGCCCTCTTCTAGAAGCTTTCTTCACAGTTAGATTCACAATCCACCATTTTCCCCCTCCATTTCCCCCATCATCCAGCCTTCTTCATCAATTTAATATCAGAATCCCTAAATTCTTTATCAGAAAAGAAGTGCAGCTTTCTTACCCAAAGCGACAGCACCACCAATAATATTAACAATTTAAATGTATATAGAACTTTATAAAACACATTCCCACCCAGTACCTGATTTCATTCTTTCAGATCAACACTTGGAGACAGTTGGAACAAGCATCCTGAGGCCCATTTTATTTTATTTTATTTTATTTTTATTTTTTTAATGTTTTATTTATTTCTGAGAGAGAGAGAGAGAGAGAGACAGCGTGAGCAGGGGAGGGTCAGAGAGAGAGGGAGATACAGAATCTGAAACAGGCTCTAGGCTCTGAGCTGGCAGCACAGAGCTCGACGCGGGGCTTGAACCACGAACTGTGAGATCATGACCTGAGCCAAAGTCAGATGCTTAACCGACTGAGCCACCCAGGCGCCCCATGAGGCCCATTTTAAAATGAAAGATTGACCCTCAGAGTAACCCAACTTGCCCAAGGTCACACAGCTAATAAGGGGTAGAATGGGAGATTCAAATCCAGATTTGTCTGGCTCCCACGCATTTTACTAGCTCTTTTGATTAAAATGGTATGAGAGAATCAATCTAGTGCGCCACTAGAGGGTTGGCATTTTGACATGCCTAGGAAAGGCAGAATTTCTTTACTAGTGGTCTCATCTCCTCCTCTGGGAAGCGGAGATGATCTATTAGAGGCTGGCTGGTCTTGATGCTAAACAGTATAAGTAACAGCCTTCAAGAATCCTAGTTGCTGCTTCAATCTGAGGAGATGCCCTTAGAGTTTGGAAGCTATATCCAGAACAGGTGGATGAACAAACAGCTGGTAGTTGTGAAAGATGGCGCATGATCGTAATAATAAGGGTAAGACAATGGAAGTCTTCTATAAGGGATTGCCTGCCATTGCTTGGGCTGCCAACGTTCCCCCTTCATTAGGGATAGATATCTCCTCTCCTTTGATAAATTAGTCCCGCCTCTTTTCCTGAATGGAAGTTGCCCATCCTAGTTCCTCACCATCTTGACTCAGGCGATTGGTGCCGACTTGGACACATGACTTAAAAGGGCCAATGAGAGCACGCCCTGGGATGTTTTGCAGCCAAAGCAGGAAGAAAACCATCCTGTCCTGACTTTGGTGAATCTGTGAGGTGTAAGATGCTCTCCACCCCAGGGAAGGAGCTGGCTTATAGTACGAGGGAATAGAAACAAAGAGAATTTTTGGAGGGCATTTGACTTTCCTCCTTCCACTCCTTCCTGAGACTCACCATTATGCCGGCCTTTCTTGAGTTGGGTGAGCCTTCCAGTACATTTCCCTTCATGCCTAAGCTAACTTCAGTTGGGCTTTCTGTCACTTTCAAGCAGCCCAAGAGTCTTGACGGATCTATTCTTCATTTCTCCACAATCAAAAAGCATGACGTCATTGATAAACCCACATATTCAGTTAAACCAATTGGATTAGATCCTTGATCCACTCTTTATTTCTGAGTGTCCTTTGGAAAGTCATGTAAGCTCTCTGGGCCTGAGTTTTCTCCTCAAGAAAATAGAGAGTAATAATGGAACCTGTCCAGAGGGTATATGGGAAATCTTTGAGGCTCCCCATCAATTTGGTTTTAAATACAGAATTTTACTTTAAACAATAGCCTTAATAATAAACATAGTCCTCGGCTCATGGGGCTGATGTGAGGATGATTTGGATGCTGGAGGTAAAGTTCCTAACAGATTGACTGGCACATGGTGCAGATTCACTAACGATTATTATTAACAAGAACTTGCAAGGTCCAGGTCAAGGACAAAGGTAACTGTGAGTTTGTAAATGTGCTTTGAATAACCATCTCAATTAGAAACTCCTATCCTGAATTCTGTGGATGTTGGAGGGATTCATGGATGTGAATCCACTTTAAGAGACCATGAAACCCGTGAAATTATAAGTGAAAATATGTATCTACTGCATTTGGTAGAAGTCATGTGGCTTTTATCAGCATTTCAAAGTAGTTGGAAATCTCTCCTCTTACCTCCCGTCCCCCCCAAATCAGGAAGTACTGTTTAAAGATGATTCCAGGGAAAAACTTACTAGGCGATACCCATCCCCTCTTCTCATGTTGTACCGGCTGATTTAGTTCCCTTCGCTGGGCAGCGAGTTCCTTAAAAGCATTACCGCACAGTTGGCACAAAATTGTTTGGTGATGAATGAACGCTTGGGCTGGGATCATCTGTGTAACCCCAGTCCCTGGTAGGGATCTGACACAGAGGGAAGACACAGCCAATCCTGATGCCCAATTTCCTAAGCATGTGTGGTTATGTAGTAACTGACCAGGAGGCCAGCAGGAGGCTACTGCGTCCTTGCCCCACGCTGCCTCGTAGCTGAATCCCCGTGTCCTGGAGCAGGCCATTTATGTCAAGCCCTCGCCTCCTTCTCAACCTCTCTGTTCCATGACTCCTGGTATCTGTGGCATTCTTCTTCTTCTTCTTCTTTTTTTTTTTTTTAACTGTGCTTACTTATCTTGAGAGAGAGAGAAAAAGAATCCCCAGCAGGCTCCACACCATCAGCACAGAGCCCGACGCAGGGCTCGAACCCACGAACCGTGAGATCATGACCTGAGCTGAAGTCGGATGCTTCATTGACTGAGCCACTCAGGCGCCCTGGTATGTGTGACATTTCTGCAGAGATTTATGTAAGGACATCCCTTGGCTTTTGCCTTGCTATCTTTTCAATCCATTCCTATCTCTCTATGCTTATTCAACACTGTCCTTCTTCATTTATTTCTGAAGGTGACAGAAGCTACTTACCGAGGGCATGTGGTCCTGTGTGCCAGGCTCTTTGGAGTATGTGCTTCATTTATTTATTCCCACAACGTAATAAAGCATGATATTCACCCAATAATAACCTCCCAAATTGTGAAGGAGAAAGCTGAGGTATACTAAGCATGATGTCTGCAGTACAGAGTGCTGGGAAAACTCGATAGCCATAGCACAAATGAATGAAGATGGACCCTTATCTTACGCCATATACAAAAATCAACTCAAAATGGATTAAAGACTGAAACATAAGCCCCGAAACTGTAAGACTCCTGGAAGACAACCCCGGGGAAAAGCTTCTTGATGTTGGCCTTGGCAATGCTTTCTTGGCTATAACAGCAAAAGTACAGACAGCAGTTGGAAAAACAGACAATAGATTACATCAAACGAAAAAGCTGCTTGCACATCAGGGGAAAACGATCCACAAAATGAAATGGCAGCCTACAGAACGGGAGAAAATATCTGCAAACCACATATCTGATACAGAGTTAATATCCAGAATATGTAAGGAACTCAATTGCAGTAAAACAAATAACTCAATTTAAAAACAGTCAAAATAACTGAATAGACATTTCTCTAAAAGAGACACACAACTGGCCAAACAGCTATACGAGAAAGTGCTCAACATTACTAATCATCAGGGCCATGCAAATCAGGTATACGATGAGTTATCATCTCACACCTGTTAGGATGGCTATTGATTAAAAACACACAACAGAAACCCAACCAAACTCAAGGTAACACGTGTTGGGGAAGACATGGAGAAAGGGGAGCCCTCATGCACTGTTGGTGGGAATGGAAATGGGTGCAGCCACTGTGCAAGACAGTATAGAGGGCCCTCAAAAAAGTAAAAATAGAACCACCCTATGATCCAGCACCCCTACTTGTGGGTATATAGCCAAAGAAATTGACATCAGGACCTCGAAGCGATTATCTGCACTCCCATGTCCACTGCAGTATTATCCACCAAAGCCAAGACAGGGAAGCAACTTAAGTGCCCATCCGTGGATGAATGGATAAAGAAAATGTGGTGTTCCCATGCAATGAATATTATCCAGTCTTAAAAAGAAGGAAATCCTGCCATTTGTGATAACATGGATAGACCTGGAAGATATTCCAATAACTGAAATAGGTGAAACACAGAAGGACAAGTGCAACATGATACCATTTATATGTAGAGTCTTAAATGGCCACACTCATTGGAGCAAAGATGGTGGTTACCAGTAGTTGCTAGAGAGGGAAGCGAGGAGTCACCGGTCAAAGATACGAAGTCTCAGACATACAGTTAAAGAAACCCCGGCCATCTACTGTCTAGTACACTGTCTGCAGCTAACAAAACTGTACTCGATACGTAAAAATTTGCTAAGAGAGTAGATCTTCTGTTAAGTGTTCTTACGCAACTAACTAAATAATAAGACGGGAGAACAAAAAAGAAAAAACATGCGTTAGATTTCTAGTTAAAAATAAACGTGATGGCCGTGAAGAAAGAAAAATTGAACAATTAAGTCTATTTTAAGTTTCTCATTTAAAACGTTTTCATTTTAAGTATCATCTAATAAGATCCCTGGTTGACGTATCTTGTGTGCCTATGCAGAATACTTCTGCTTACGTGGATAGTTTTGTATTATGTGTGCGGCAGTGGATACGTTCACATATTTTGTCTTTTCTTACTCTGTGACATTAGCTGCCTATAGGCTCTGTGGGCTTTTGAGTTTGCAATCTCTTCTTAGATCTTGTTTTCCATAAATTAGATTGTATATTTCTTAATGTTTATTTATTTTCAAGAGACAGAGAGACAGAGTGCGAGTGGGGGAGNTTCTAAACCAAGGGAACAGCACATTCAAAGGCCCTAAAGCAGGAAAGAGTTCAACTGAAGAGCTCTCCAAAGCTCAGCGTGGCCCGAGCACAGAGACTGAGGCGCTAGGGGTGGGGGTCGCATTAGTGAAGTCTGCATGAGCCAGAACTGGGTTGCACTGGAAATCTGAGATTGAATCCTAAGGATCTTGACAAAGTCATCCTGTGCTTGAAGCAGACATGTGATGTGATAAAATTTGCATCTTTGCCTTCAGCAAAAATATCAGAGCTCATGGATGGGGAGGGGCAGATAATAACCAAGAGTTCAGTTTAGATACATTGGCCTTCACGTGTGCCCATGACCCTTAGCTCTTGGCTTTAGACTTAACGAAGACAATAAAGACAGTCTTCGTGTTGCTACCTCCTGAAGGAAGGTCTTTACTTTGAGCAGATAACTGCTGAGGGTGGGGCCAGAAAACTGAGAAGTTATCATGACACTCACACTTTTTTAAAAAAATTCTTTTAATGTTTTTATTTATATTTGAGAGAGAGAGAAAGACACAGAATCGGAAGCAGTCTCCAGGCTCTGAGCTGTCAGCACAGAGCCCGATGCGGGGCTGTAACTCATGAGCAGTGAGATCATGACCTGAGCCAAAGTGAGACGCCTAACCAACTGAGTCACCCAAGCGCCCTGAAACTCACATTCTTCTGGGAGAAGCCAGGCTGCACTTCTGTACATCTTGTTTTGTCTCCTCCCACGCGGAGCTGTGGGCATTGGATCAGGCACCCAATATAGCTCAGGGATTTACTGGGTCAACAGACAACTGCTTCTTCCATTCCCTCATGGAGTGGGGTGAGTCTGGGTACAAATATCCCAACATCCCTTTCCAGGGTCCCGTGGTAAATTCGGAGGCCACAGAACCGAGGGGAGGGGGCAGGCTGAGGTTTATAAGCAAAGCACCTTCATCACCTGTTGACTGCTTACTTCACCCAGCACATTCTAAATGCATTCTTGTTATGCGTCCAAAGTGCTCAGGCCTTCACCTCTGTCTGTTTCATGCTTAGAGACTGGTTTTCAGATACATCTCCACATGTACACAATTTCTCTGCTGAGGCATGAAAACAGACAGAGACATCACCTCACCAAACAGGCGCAATAGGCCCATAAACTGTCCTCACTAACTCCTATCTGGTATATAACTCGAAGCCCTCAGGTTTCAGTTTACTCTGGGATAATCTGGTGGCCTGGACTATGAAGTAGCCTTGACTTTGTGACATAAACACCTCCTCACGAGCGGTGTTTTGGGGGAACCCCAACCAGAACACACCCCAGCCTGGGGCCGGTGTCTTTTCCTCTGTGCTCCTTGCGTTTATTTCCCTTGGAGGCTGTGATTTCCACACGGCTTAGCATTTTCTTCTAGAAATGTGCTAACAACTGAGCATTCTCTTGGGGTGAGAATGGTGTCCCCAGGTGCTGGCATTGTACCCGAAATACATGAAGCATCCACCTCATTATGGGTGATTCACCTCTGTTGCGGGGCAGGGATTTTGAGATTTTGAGCTCTTGTGAGGGATCTCTGCAGCGTGAGGGCTTAAGAAAAATCTCAGTGATAAGATGCTTGCCTGGAAGATCCTCTATGTCCTGGGGGAGAAGAAAGGCCCTTATTCTCAGAAGTGAGCCTCTGGGCACTCACAACGCACGTGAGGAGTGTTTGGTTTGGTTATCAGTCAGCTGAGAAAACACAAGTCCTTTTTTCTGATACCTTCTACCTGGCCTTTGGGACCATAGGTAAATAAGCTCTAATATTTACTGGAGCTTCTGCTATTTCTTATTTTGAAAACAAGTTAGTCCTAAACCTGGATGCGTATTTTTTTTTTTCTCCTTTGGTTCCGGGAAGCTTGGATCTGGGGGGATTTGCTTGGTGAGCTGTCTCATGGGGCAGGGGGTGTGGCCTGCGCCCATCATTAGTTCTGGCTTTGGCCTCCAGGGCTCAGGCCAGCTTCAGGGGAACACAGATCAGCAGGTGGGGTGAATTTAGCAGAAGCAAGAGCTCATCAGAGAGGGCGGGAGCAGTGGATTTGAACTTAGATGGGTCAGGACCTTGCATACGCACAGATAATGCAAGAGACAGCCCACATTTACGGAGCCCTTCTGAGTGCTGAAAAAAGTCTAAGCATCTGCATCTACACCATCTCATTTCACCCTCTCTGCAGCCCCGGAAGGAGGCACCGACACTACTCTTTAGAGATGATGAAACGAGGCACAGGGAAGTGGAGTAACGGACGCGATGTCCCTCAGCTCATAGGTCGTAGAGCAATTTGAAACCCAAGACAGGGCTTTTTTTTTTTTTTTAATTTTTTAATGGTTACTTATTTTTGAGACAGAGAGAGACAGAGTGTAAGCAGGGGAGGGCAGAGAGAGAGGGAGACACAGAATCTGAAGCAGGCTCCAGGCTCTGACTGTCAGCACAGAACCTGATGTGGGGCTCGAACCCACGGACCGAGAGACCATGACCTGAGCCGAAGTCGGACACTTAATGGACTGAGCCACCCAGGCGCCCCCAAGCCAGGGCTTTTAACCACCGGGAGGAAGTGGCCCCAGCAGTATCTGCTTAGTGCTGTCCATCTCCTTGTCTCATTTGCAGGGACCTCATGGGAACTCACGCTAACTTCACTCCTGCTGCAGTGGGGAACCTGGGAGAGGCCGTTCCCCAGAAAGGGGGCTACACTCTGGGTTTGTCCCTCTCTTCCTCAAAAAGGATCCCTGTCCGACACCTCTGGTTTCTGAGCTTGGCTTTGCTGCACACCACATGACTCCACCTGACACCCTAAATATCCTGTAGGCGAATTCAACCTTCCGAAATCCCCTTAGGAGAAATCTCTCCTCCTTCTTCCTAACTCGGTTCCTCTGTGAAGTCGGCCAAGACCATGACTCTGAGCCAGAGACCACCCATGCAAATGAATACGTGTGGCTGTGTTCAGGTAAAACTTAGAGAGGCCTGGGCGTGCTCTGCGGGGGTGTCGTCCACTGACCCCCGGTCTATAAGCATCCTCAGCCCTTCCTAGCCAGTCAGTCAACATCTGTTAAACGAGTGAACGGATCCTCACTGCCAAGAAAACAATCTCGTGGAAAGCAGTCACGTAGCTGTCGCTGTAGAACTCAACACATTTTTTCAGAATGACGGGCAACAATTAGGAGAGCAGGCGCATATTAATGAGTGGGCAAGGAAGGGAACAAATGAATGAGTGAATGGATGAGCAAGTAAATAGATGCTCCGTGATCCTGATTGTTTCCTGTAAGCAGCGCCCATGTGTATCGTGAGGAGGGGCATTTTGTTCAGGTTGTGTTTGCTGCCGGGACTTGGTGGGATAAATCAAGCGTTTTATTTGGTAACATTGTGTGAGTCAGGGTTTGGTCAGAGGACACTGCAGATAGCTTGTCTCTGCTCCAGGTCCTGTGACGTCCTAACTGGGCGGAATCTAACGGCAGGGAGCGACTCCAGAGGTGGGGGCTGGGCTCCTTCAGAAGTGCCTTTGCTCAGCAACGCGGCGCGGGCGCCCTCCCAAGCTGGTGGCCTCAGGGTTAGCTGGACCTCGTGCGTGGTGTTTTAGGCTTCCAGCACCAGTGTCTCAGGGGGCAAGATGGAAGCTGGATTGCTTTAAGACCTAACCTCTGAGGTCACACGGTTTCACTTCTGTCACACTCTGTTGGAACTCTGGTGGTCAAAAGCACCCAAAAGCCCATGAAGATTCAAAGTGGGGGGCGGCCCAGACCCCACTTCTGGAGGGGACGGTGGCTGGGCCACATTGTCTAAGAGCATAGGGGTGGGTGGGGGGAGCCCTGGGTGCCTCAGTCAGTTAAGCGTCCTACTCTGGATTTCAGCTCTGGTCCTGATCTCACAGTTCGTGAGATCGAGCCCCACATTGGGCTCCATGCTGACAGTGTGGAGCCTGCTTGGGATTCTCTCTCTCCCTCTCTCTGTGCCCCTCCCCTGGTCACCCTCCCTCTCTCTTTTCTCTCTCTCAAAATGAATAGAAATAAACTTAAATAAAAAGGAGCATATGGGATAGGAGATATTGTCATAGTCTCATTGGAAAGTATAATCTACTGTACGACTTGAACCAAATAAGTTGGTCTGGGAGGGAGGTTCTGGTTCTGGAGACAGATAATCTCCGCGCTCCTGGATTCAAAGTCTTACGAACACCTCCCGGGGGGGCTGTCTGCACCGCAGCTGCATCCAGTGTGAGATCATCGCGCCGAGACTCACAGGCGGACAGAACACGCCCAAAGTAGAATCATGGATCCCAGATATGGCCGCGTCATGCCCCCCGCGACATGTGACCATGCTCCCGTACACACAAGGGCCTTTGTAGATGTGACTATCTCAAGATGGGGATGATAAGCAGGAGGCGGAGTGTCAGAGTCACAGAAGGGAGGTGATGGCAGAAGCAGATGACAGACACTCTCTCGCCAACAACAGGTCCGTGAGCTTTGATGACGAGGAAGGCGCGACGAGGCCAGGAATGCAGGTGGCCCGCGGGAGCTGGAAAGGACCGACAATAGGCGCTCCCCCCAAGCATCCAGAAGGAGCACAGCGCTGTAGCGGCCATTGCTAGTCCAGGGAAACCCACTCTAGGCTTGCTGCCTTCCAGAAGTGTGAGATGGTAAACAGTGTTGTTCGGTGAATGGTCATGGGGTCGTCTGCCATCATAGCAGTCGTGGGGACACATATGTGAAAGAGGAGCCTTCGGCTCTCACGCTGCCTTTGATTCTGGAACTTTCTCCACGCGGCTGCCCTCAGAACTGTGCTACGGTAGGTAGCAGACAGTTGTTCATGCTGAGGCAGCCTGGACCCAGGAACTAGTTACGGTGGATTCCAAAGCTTTACCCAAGTTGGTCTTGATGTTGAGGGGATAATGTTTCTCATGAGAAGATCTTGGTAAGGGCCCCTCTGTGCTTCCTCATTGAGGAGCTTCGGAGCCTTGCTATTCAAAGTGTGGTCCCCAGACCGGAAGCTGAGTATCCTCTGGGCAAACGGGCAGGAGATACAGACAATCTCAGGGCCCAGCTCACACACACCGAGTCAGAGGTCTGCACTGTCCAAAGAGCCTCAGGAGACTGATATGTGCATTGATTTAAATTTGTGATGCACTATTTTAGAGATTTGAGGGCATCGACCCACCTCCCCAGAAGTCCTCAGAGAGAGCATGAAATGGTTGTTTCCTTTGTAATTTTTTAAATATGTTATTCATTTTTGGGGAGAGAGAGAGGGACAGAACATGAGTGAGAGAGGGGCAGAGAGAGAGAAAGAGAGAGAGACAGAATCTGAAGCAGGCTCCAAGCTCCGAGCTGTCAACACAGAGCCTGATATAAGGCTTGAACCCATGAACCACGAGATCACGACCTGAGCCAAAATCTGATGCTCAACCAATTGAGCCACCCAGGCGCCCCAGTCTCTTCCCTTTGAAAAATAAAACAGAGGTGGCTCTGAGTGTGAGCGGGCCTGCAAAAGTAGAATGTGTGTCCCCCAGTCAGCAGCGCTGGGGGCCTGATTCATGACCTACATGAGGCTTAGCATTGTCACTTGATGCTGTTTCCAGGCCAAGCAGAAAACACACACTTGCGTGTTTTCTCCAGCAAATACTTACAGAGAGAAGCTCGTGATGCTCTAGAGAAGGAGCAGAGCAAGGCTCCCTCAAAAGGGTAGATGAACAAAGGAATACTCGTGTTTCCTTCAAAACAGTCTTAATTCCATTTCTGTTCAGTGTCATCTGGTGACATTACAGATGCTCAGAAGCTGCTTTTTTTTTAGTCATGCAAGGTGGCTGCTTCTGTTCAAGCTGTCCCTGCATGAAGCCACCCCGATGTCCTGTTTGTGAGTCTTCATGGAGCGTGCGAAGGAAGGAGGAGGTGGGTGAGAGAAGGAGGGGCAGCCTAGGGGATTTGTCAGACCAACACCCACTGCTTAGGACCTTGGTGAGACTCTGCTGTGATTCCAGATCCAGTGTGTGTCCATTTCAGAAATGGATTCAGGGCTGGAAACGAGAGAGCGGAGATGTCCAGGAACCGAGTGGCAATTCCTGAGAATGCAAAAATGCCAGCATCATGGAANCTTTCACGTTCCATTTTCCCATCTCCCTCAGCGACACTGCAGGAAAGTCGGAGATTTGGATCCTCAGGGCTGAGAGCCACACGTAGCCTCTTCATCAAAGATGCGAGGAAACTGGACGGTTGGATTGTTTGCATTGGGTTTTTTCCCTAATCGGGTTAAGTAAGACCCTTTCGCGGGGACCATTATTCCGCATGGTCTGTAATTATTCAAAGAAATGTGAGAAGGAGGCTTTGATTTGGAAGTATTTGAAAAATGGGCTATTTTAAATAACACGCTGCTCACAGTCAGTGTAGGGTTTGACCTCACCAATGAAGCAACCAACCAAGCCAATTTACCGCAAAGCCCCGTATGGAAATGCACAACTCTTCAAGACGCCAGTGTTCTGAGTAAGTTGAAAGACATAGGGGAGTGGCAGACAGACTCTGAGAGTCTCTCCAAGGTGCTGGGCTGAGGGGTTTGCACACATTTTCTCCCGTGCCGCTCAGCACGCTCTCACGTCGTGTGCCATGTTGGATTCCAGTTCGACCAACGAGCCGCCCTGCAGTGAGCTGAAGCCCATCTCTCTGGGTTCACAGAGGTGGTGAAGCCCAATGCTGGGATTCAGGTCCCACCAAATCTGAGTTTCTCTCCTGGAATCCCTGTCACAAGCCCTCGGTGTGGTGGTGATGGTGGTGGTGACCCATTTTCCAGATAAAGACAGTGAGGATTGGTGACAGAGTCACTCAGATGTCACATGGCAGCGTCGGGCTTCCAACCAAGGACTCTCCGATCTCGGTGTTAGACCTTGTCGTGGACTGAAGTTGTCCTTTTGAGGCCAGCTCTTTGTGCTGATGAAACAGTTTGATATCTTGACTATGAGTCTGGTTACGTAAATGCACGCGTGTGATAACATTTCATGGATGTCTGCACACAGCACACACACACACACACACACACACACACGTACATGTGAGACTTGGCCAAATCTAAATAAGGTCTGGACCCGAGTTACTAAGCACTGTGGTCTGTTTCCTGTTCTTGACAATATATTATGGTTATGTGAGATATTATCATTGGGGGAAGCTCCGTGGAGGGTCAAGGACTCTCTGTACTAATTTGCCATCTCTTAGGAGTCTTACCATGAAAAAAAAAAGGAGTCTTCAAATTCTTTGATGCTTCTCCAGTGGAAAGATGAGATCTCTGTTTCCTCCCATTGAATCTGGGAAGGCTCTATTATGACTTCTAGAGTACAGTGGGGGTGGGGAAGGACAGACTGCGAGCTCGATTCTCAAGAACCTGAAAGCCTCACTGCCTTCATCTTTCTGAACTGGCTCTAAAAGCGCTGAGCCACTGTGTGGCCATTCCAGTTAGTGATCCTGGATGAACCCAGCCTTCTGTCTGTCCCTGCTGAACTCCCAGTCGCAGGAGGAGGAGTAAAGCTCACTTGGACCCTCCAGACCAGCCCATTCTCCGGCAATAAACACTGAGGGATGTCCATCAACACCACACAGGGCAGGAAAACGCCCAACTGAGCCCTGCTCAAATTCTTGACCCACAATAACTAGATTTACCGTGGGGATCATTTCGTAACATCTAAAAATCTTGAGTTGCTCTGATGTACACCTGAAACCAATAGGATGCAGTGTGTCAATTACACTTCAGAAAAAAATTCTTGAACAATGAAATCATGAGACATAGGACAATGTTGTCAGAGGCTTCTACGTTGTGGGCAGTTGGCTATGTAGTAACAGAGAAGAAAATAGACCATTCTTAGATTTTAAAAAGGCAACACTGATGGAAAGGGGCTTGATGTGTAGAATTAGATGATACATACAGTAGGCGTGTTCCTTTCTCTCTTTTGGCCTCAGTAAAACTGGCTTCACCTTGAACATCACCCTCTCCAGGAAGCCTTCCCTGATGCTAGAGTCGGGATTAGGTGCCTCCTTCATGTTCTTCCCTTTCTCCCCTGTGGTCAGCAGAACTGAGAAGTAGCTTGATGCTTTGCCTTGTTTATTTCTCTCTCCCTTCCACAGACAGCAAATCCCACGAAGTCAGAGATGAATTTTGCCTAAGTCGCCACCCCTCCACTCTGCCTAGGACATGACCTTCAGTAGGTGGTTGTTGAATGAATAAACACAGAGATGGGTGCCCTCCAGAGTCCTGCTCGGCTCTGGCCTCCTGCAGTGCTTTATCTCTGGAGCTTTAGGGCAGGTGAGAAGGCTCCAGGTGCGTCTGCAGCACCTCGCAGGCGTCAGCTTTCTCTGTGGGACTCCAAGACCCTAAGTCCACAAATCCATCTGCTGGGCAACGGCTCAGAAGCAGCAGGAGCTGGCAAGGCAGAGAGACGAGAGGTGTGCCTACCAGTCCCCCACCAAGCTGGCGTCACCCAGCTTTGCTTATTTTCCTGCCCAGCTGCTTTAGCCAGAGGAGGGCCATCACCATGGGCTCCTGCCTCCTCAGCCATCTCCATGGGAGGTCTCTAGCCCCTCCCAATGTTTGCCTTTACAGCTGCCTCCCTTCTCATTTAGGCTCTGTCGGGGGAGGGGGAGCTATTTGGCTCCTCCCGGGCTGCCCTTGACAATTCCAATCACAATGACACAACAAATATTGACTGAGCATTACTCTCCAACAATGCTGGACCAGGCGTCAACCTCCAGGGGCTGAAGATCTCAGTGGGGTTGTTATCGGGTGGAGGCTGGGAGATGACAGAAGGAAAATCAAGCCACAGCCATGCTCCCGAGAAAGTGCCGTGGTGTGCCGAGCCAGCGGCTACGGGCTTGTGAGAGCCGATAGAAATTTCATGAGCCGGTTGTTAAACCATCCGTGCTTTGAGATTGGCCACGGTGGGAATATATATATCAAGAACACACTAGAATACCAAGCACACGCTAGAATCCAGCACCCTAACACCAGCCTGTCTACCGGCGCGCCACTGGGAAATTCACTTCCCCTTTCTGAAGCTGTTTCCCTATCTGAAAAATGGGAATAAAAATTCTTATCTTGAACGATTTCCCAGGTATTGACGCAGAATGGTGCCTGGCACATAGCAGGTGCTCAGGAATGACCAGTTCCCTTTCCAGCCTTCTCTCTCCTTCCTGAACTAATATTGAAAGTAAACAATGGGGTCAGTTTTCCTTTGGATTTATGGGGTGATGAATAAATATCACTGGGTAGGAAAAGAATATACATTTTAGGATGAAGCATGAGACTGTTTCCTAGGGACTGTTTCTCAGCTTTCCCAGGAGAGATCTTAACATTTTTCAGGATCTTCTCCCACCTCAGCCTTGATAAGGGGGCAGGAAGGACAAAACCAGGGAGAGATGTTGAGGGGGTCAACATTTAAGGTCTGTGTAGTTTTGTAAGCTGCCCAGTCTGGGACAAGTGTGTGCTCACGGTACTTCTGTTTGGTCATTCATTCAGTCAGTTGCTGAAAAATACATTATTGAGCATCCCAACAGGCCAGCTAATTTCGGAGGGAGACTCAGGGGATGCAGCCATGAACAGATGTTTCCCCTGCCTTTATGGAACCTAACAGGTTATTGGTGAAGACAGTCATTAAGGCAAGTGATTAGAAGGTAATAGGTGTAATATAAGGGAAAGGCAGATCACCGTGTGGGCATGTAAGTGGTGGGGAGTGATTTCAGTTGGAAGTTTCAAGGAAGGTTTCTCTAAAGAAGTGACATGTAAGCAAAGGTCTGAGGGGACACGGTGTTTTGTCAGGCGAGGTGACGAATATGGCAGGCTCTAGGATGGACCCCATGATCCCTGCCTCCTGGCGTCTGTACCCTCGAATGTGGACAGGACTTGTAACGTTTTCCAAGAGCATAAGGCAAAAGTGATGCTCCATCCTTTCTATTATTATACTATGTAAGACTGTAATTTCTGTCTTGCAAGTGGACCCTTTCTTTTGCTGTCTTAGCTCGTGTGCATAGATGAAAATGGCTGGAGAGTTCCACGTGACAGGGAATTGAGAGCAGCCTCTGGCCAATAGCCAGCAAGGAACTGAGGCTCCCAGTCAGTCCAACAGCCCATGAGGAGCTGAATCCTGTAAACAGTCAGTGTTTGGAACTGTCCAGTTCCAGTGCTTGGAACTGTGTTCTTCCCTTGTTGAGCTTTCAGATGAGACCTCAGCCCTGAGTGAGAACTTGGTTGTAGCTTTGTGGGAGACCCAAAGCAGAGGACCCAGCTAAGCCAGGACCCACAGAAACTGGGAGATAATAAATGTATTTTAGCCCTCGGCCACTAAGTTTGTGATAATTTGTTATGCGGCCTAGCTCACTGATACAAAGAGGGAACAAGAATTTATTCCAGGCAGAGGGAACCATATATGTGAAAGGGGGTGAAAGAAAGACAGCCTGAGCACTGGAGGGAGGAGAAGCAGGTTGGTGTGGCTGGAGTGAACATGAGGGCAAGAGTGTGGTGAGTGAGAGGTGAAGTAGGAAGGTGAGCCCAGGCTATGCCCTGCGGCCCACGGAAGCCACAGAACAGATTCTGGAACTGATCCTGGGAACTCTGGGGCATCAGTGAGAATTTAGAAACAGAGAGCTGGATGAAATCTGCTTTGGAGAATGCCAGGCTGGCTGCAGCAGAGAATGGGTTGGAGGGGGGCACAGGTAGATGTGGGGAGACCCCCTTGGATGACCAAGAAACATGCCACGGTGGCTCGGGCCCTGAGTTGATGGTTGACTCATAGAGGAGTGAACACTTTCAAGAACTATTTTCGAGGTGGGAGGGCCAGGATTTGATGACAGAGTGGATTCAGGGAGAATGAGAAGTAGAATCATCTGTTGAAATAAAGAACAAGGTTTATGGTTAGAGATATTTTTAAGGGAATCAGAACATTCTGGATGAGTCTGGGAAGATTAAAAACTGCAGTGGAAATCAGTCTTTTGATCCCAGCTTCTGTCTGGGTCATTCTGACCTCCCTTGAGCAAGGTGGTTTAGGATCTGCCTAGCTACTGAGCACAATTAACACACTATGCAGAGATTTGATTAGCATGTGAAGAAGGGCTGGCTGTGGAATAAATCTCCATGTCATTTTACTGATGCTAATTATTTCATCTGAAAACACTCAAGAGTGTGGGTGTACATTTATCGGAGGAAAGTTATTTATGTCCCTGGGGATCGAGCCAGGGCTAAAAACGATATGGATTTATTGTGAATGTATGAAGTCCTTGACCATCCCATTGTAGATTTAACAGAGGTAGAATATTGTAAGATGTGAGTGTGGGGGAACCATAAAGGTAAGTGAGCTTGTTCTATTTAGAGAGGGAAGGCATCAATTCATTCTCCTTTCATTTATGCATTCACACAATTTTTTCTTCTTACAAATAAATCACTTGTAAACGCTTTGATAATCATCCCAGAACATCCCCTAATTTTTCCATGTCTTGGTTTCCTCCTGTGTGAGGGTTGGAATGCCACACATCCATCTGGACCCAACTGTTGATGAAGCCAAGACTGATTCTCCTACAGAGTACAAGCCCCATGAAGGCAAGAATGTGGGTAGCGTTTTCTCAGCTATGTCCCCGGTGACTTAGGAAACTGCCTAGCTCCTTAGTTATTTGCTGAATAAATAAATGACAATGTATACAGCATATGATGGCCCTTAGAAAATGGCAGCCCCCTTCTTTCTTTTCTTCTTTGCTCTTCTTCCCCTGCTCTGTTCCCTTCCCTCTCTTTTTCACCCTTCTCCTCCATTATCTGCTCCTGGGTTTGGGAAAATGAAAACAGAAAGTAGCTCTCTCTACTGGGTTTCTGGTTTGCTGTTGGCTTGTCTAGCATTTGTATAATTAGGTTTATTTCTTTTTATATTATAAAAATCAGAGGATCATCACATTTGGGGAGGACTGGCTAAACTCAGCAGTAGAAACCAGTGCTCTGGAGGTTGGGGCTCAGTCTAGTTCCTCCTTTGAAAGGATATTTATATTTTGGGAGGTGGTGGATGAGTGTGACAGTTGTTCCTTGGCTCAGACGTTATTTGCCTCAACTCACGGAAAATGAGAAGTGACCTGAGAATTGACAGGGTGAGCAGTCTAGACTTTAATTTTGCTGCTTCTCAAGATGGGACACAAATACTTCTTTTATCCATCCATGCATCCACTCATCTGTCCATCTGCTTATGTATCCATCTACTGCACCATCCATCCATCCATCTACTCACCTCTCCATCCACTCTAACATCCATGCATGCATGCATCCATCCATCCATCTATCCACTTATGTATCCATCCACTTTGGCATCCATCCATCCATCCATCCATCCATCTTCTCACTTACCCATGAACTCTACCATCCATTCACCCACTCATTACTCACTCACTCACTCACTCACTCACTCACTCACTCACTCACTTGTTCATTCGTTTTTCCATTCAAGGGATATTTGTTGAGCATCTGCTATATGATCAGCCTCATGCTATGAACTGGACATACCACAGTGACGAAAATGGGTATAAGTTCTTTCCAAAGGAGCTCACTGTTTAGTGCAGGTAATTCACAGGCTATCGTGGAGTAGAAAATTCTGCACGAAAAAGATGACAAATCTTTCTGGCCTTTGGTTTTACTCAATAGTAAGTAGGTGAAATACCATTTTTATTGTAATGGAGATTGACTGTAAAGTAGAATTCAGAGGTTGCTAGAACTTCTGAGATAAAGTGCAGGACTTCCAAAGGATTTTCCTCTTGAATAGGCCTCTTTGGGCTCCTCCTTAAACCGAAAGTTCTTCTCTATATTTGGGGACATTTTTGGGGAGAATCTGGGGAGAATTTTAAAAGCACTGTCAGGAAAGGGGTTGCAATGAGTTTTTGAAGACAACAGGGTGAAAAACTGTTATTGGATATTAATCAACAAATACTGACTATATCCCGTCTATGCATAGAGCACTCTGCTGGGCATTGTGATGTGGAGAGTACAGGAGGCATCTATGAGCATCTCCTGAGGTCATGCCTCCTCCTCAGAACTGTCCCTCCCTCCCACCCCTTCTGAAGCAGTAAACTGAGGCAGGCGTGCCTGTGCTAGGTACCCTGTGACCCTTCTTCTTATCTGATTAGTCCAAGAGTAGCACACAGACACCATTAACCCAATTCTTTCCTCTTAGGAATTGACCCATGAAGTATGAGTCTAAGGGTGAAGGGACAGTATGGTCACCAGCGTTGGGACCAGAGCCCATGATTGCTAATGACATGCAGGAGGGGCAGCTTGAGTCTTTAAACACACAGCTGGTGGTCAGAGGGAGAGAAACCAAGGTGGCACACAGCAGACATGAACTGTATGTGTCCTAGAGATTGGGGCTGGAGTCCGTGGGGCTGGACTCTACTTCTTCAAATCGGCTTTGTTGAGCTTCCCCTGATTTTCATAATCCCCTTTTGCATTAGCTAACTTGTCTGGGTCTCTACTTCGTAACACCCTCATGAAAAATAGGAAAAGTGATCAAAAAAAGACTCTAGGAACATGGTTCCTGCCCTCAAGGAGCTAACTAGCTAAACAAAATAATGCCTGCAATGAGGAGCACACACTGAACTCATGCTATATAGACCAGACCCCTTGCATGATCACAGCTGAGCCTCACAGCCCTCTGTAGGTTATTACTGCCATCATATTAACAAGGGAACCCTGGTTTAGAGAGACTCAGCTACTCACCTCCAGTCACACCATTAGCCATAGATGGAGTCAGCTGTGGATGTGGCTAGCCTGTCCCAGAGCTCTCTCACTTACCCAATATGCTTTGCTGACCACATGGAGAAAGAAGGGAGGCAGGGCCAGAGAGGATGAGGTGAGTGGCGAATGAATGAGAGGCACTCTATTTAATCAGAGAAGAGAAAAGGTGACTGTGGGCTGCTGTCTGGCGATAAGCGGAGAAAGACCCAGATGGTAAGTTTCGGGGATCGGAGAGGGCCGCATGTGCGAACGCACACTCAGTCATTCCACACCCTTGATGTGGATTTAGCATGCTTATTGCTAGAAAGCGCTGAAATTGACCTGGTCTTCAAGGGAAACGTTTTGGCCACAGGGATCAAGGACCCTTAACAGGCCCTCAGTGTTCAGCAAGCGAATTCCACATTGGCAGATATTTCACAAAAAAGTCGTCTGCAATGCACGCCAAGTAGTAGGTGCAGCGGATCGCCATGAGCCCATACTTAGAACAGCAAAGGATTGGAAACACCCTGAAGTCCAACATGGGGAACGCATCACAGCAGGGAACAAGCGGTTAATGACGGGCTGTCCGGTTCATAAGGGTTGCCTTTCGGCTTCAGTCCCATCCTTCTAGGCTTGGCTTTGTGATGCTGAGGCTGTGAGTCTGTGACCACTTTCTTACCAGCAGATGAGTGGTAGAGGTGATGGACGGCGGGAGGAGGGAGGAGGTCACTCCTTCTTGGTTGCCTCCTGTCCCTATCAGATCACCCCTGCCTCAGTGACTCATTTCAGCTGTGCTGACAGCTCAGAGCCTGGAGCCTGCTTTGGATTCTGTGTCCCCCTCTCTCTCTGCCCACTCCCCTGCTTGCACTATTTCTCTCTCTCTCAAAATAAACAAACATTAAAAAAATAAAAATAAAAATTTTAAAAAATTACTGAGATATCTTGACATATAACATTATATTGGTTTCAGGTATACAACGTAGTGATTCCTCTATTGATATCCATTGATAAATATCTATCTATATTTATATAGATTAATATATATTATATCTCTATATATAATATCTATGTATAGATAGATACCTATATATTGATAGATATATAGAGAGTATATAATATAGATAAATATAGAGTGAAACAATTCTCTATAATATATAGAGGGTGAAATATAGAGATATAATATAGATAGATATAGAGAGAGTGAAATAATTCACAATAAGCCTAATTACCATCCATTACCGCCCATGGTTACAGTTTTGTTTTTTCTTGTCATGAGAACTTTTAAGATCTACCTCTTTAGCCACTTTCAAATAGACTCCACAGTATAAATGAGAATCTCCATGCCATGCATTGTATCCCCAGGACTTATTTATCCTATAGCTGGAGGTTTGTACCTTCTGATGGCGCCCCTCCCCCACCCGTCCGTTCTCTGTGTTCAAGAGAATGCTTATTTTTTTGAAGCATAGAGAAAAAAGAGTGAAAACAGCTGTAAAGAGCAGTGTGACCGGTGGCGGCCTCTGATGGCTGGCACGCACCCTCCATGGCACGGAAACCCCCTAGGGTCTCACTTGGCTCAACCCTCCCGCTGCTGCGTCTCCTGAGAAGCTGACGTGTCTGGCTTGGGACACTTGGGAATTTTTCCTACGGGGTCTGTCTTTCTGTTTTCCTCCCCTGCCTCCCCTCTTTAGAGGCCTGGTGGGGTCCTGGGCATGGTCCGTGCCATCAGGGAGCATGGGAAGGCCCCCTTTGATGTGGGCACGGCCAGGGAAGGAATCGCTTTAGCGGGACAGCCTGACAGATCTCGGGTCCCATTTCTATGGCAACGGAGTGGCAGAGGCTGAATGTCTGATTTTGTTTTGGGCTGTGGTGGCCGCTAATTACAGGCAGCTCTGTGTCCCTTTGCTCTTCCTTAGAAAGGTCTCTATTTATTTGTTGGCTGGGTTTATTTACTCCCCCACCCCCACCCCAGCTTTTTGGATTTTAGTCTTTCTCTTCTTTTTTCACTTCACCCTTTAGAAAAAAAAAATCTTTGTTGTATCTGCGGGATATTTGCTTTCCTGGTTGTTATGGAGATGAAAGGCCAGATTATAGAGCAGGCTCGGGAGGGGAGGAATGATCAGCGGGACCCAAGGTAGCCTTAGCCCAGCTGGAGATGAGTGCACCTCAGAAGGGGCAGAATAGGGCCCCCAGGAGAGCCTGGGAGGTGAGGGGAAGAGCAAACGGGGGCCCCGAGAAGGTGGGCCAGGTAGCAGGCTCACGAGTAGATTCCTGAGAAGACTCACAAGATGGCCAGGGACCTCTCTGTCTGCAATTGGCTTGTCTTCATCGAACATTTTGATGTTCCATTTGCTGCACTGTCTGGCTTCCTTCTTTCCAAAGTACGGTCTGCAAACTTTTCTGCTTAGCAGGCGGACACAGCCTTCGGGGCTTTCGTGAATAATACCTTCTGGGGAAAACCCGTGCTCCATTCCCTGGGACCGCCTGCGGGAACCCCTCGCGGGGCTGGCATGCAGGGATCCCAGGAGGAGGCCTCAGGCTGGCCCTGCCCTGCCCAAAGGGGTAGCCCTGAGCACTAGACGGCTATGGAAACCGACGAACATGAAATAAGATGGAAAGTGGAGTCCCTTCTAGGTACTTTCTGCTCTCTTTTTCTGGAAACCCTAAAATGGCTCCAAAAAATAAAGTCCGTGAAGCCAGTACACTACAGTACCTCACCTGCTGTATTTCAAGTATTCAGTAACCACAGGTAGCCGGTGGATACTGTGTTGGGAAGCTCAGATGTACAATGTGCCTATCGGCACAGAAAGTTCTGTCGGAGAACTTTGGTCTAGTCAATAGCATACCTTTCTGGACTGGGGTGAAAGGAAACCAATGCTTCATAGCCATTCATTCATTCATTCATTCATTCGTTCATTCATTCATCCATAGACACAGGCAGCTCCTGTCCTCATGAAGCTTATCTGTTGGTATATGGTAAGTGTCCCAGGGGCATCTGGGTGGCTCAGTCTGTTAAATGCCCAACTTCAGTTCAGGTCATGCTCTTGCAGTTCATGAGTTCGAGCCCCGCATCGGGCTCTGTGCTGACACCTCAGAGCCTGGAGCCTGCTTGGGATTCTGTGTGTCCCTCCCTATCTGCCCCTTCCCTGCAGAGAAGAATTTGGGTCTGGAAAAAAATGAAGCAGGTTAAAGGAGACTAGAGAATTCTGGGTGCTAAGAAAATGGAGTGGGGTCTATTCTATTGTATTTTTTTTAATGTTTATTTATTTTTGAGAGAGAGTGAACAGGCATCTCCTTTAACCCTGCCAGATTAAATCCTCCCGGAGAGGGAGACAGAATTCCAAGCAGGCTCCGCTCTGTCAGTATAGACCTGATGCGGGGCCGGAGCCCACAAACCGCGAGATCGCGGCCTGAGCTGAAATTAAGAGTTGGATGCTTAATCAACTGAGCCACTCGGGTGCCCCGAGAGGAGTCTATTTTATAAAGGGCAGTCAGAGTTGGCTCACCAAGAAGGTACCAACAACATGGTAACAACAACAAAAAACAAAAAATAAACACACACACAAACGGCAACCAAACACAAAAAGCAAAACTCAAACAGCAACAATAACAAAAAGATTGCAGATTTCCAAGAGGCAAAGAATTCCAAGCAGAGGGAACCACTCTGCAAAGGCCCCGTGGAAGCCTGCTGGCAGTTTTGAGCAGGTGGGTGAAATGATCTGATGCGTTTTCGCAGGCCCCCTCTGGTTGCTGAGTGGAGAATAAAGCAGAGGGGGAAAGAGAGAGAGTTGTCTCAGAGAGATCAGTGGGGCGGGGTGGGGGGGGATGTTGCTGTAATCCAGGTGAGAGGTGACAGTGGCTCAGACCATGACAGCAGCAGTGGGAGAGGTCAGAAGTTGTCAGATTTCAGGAGACAGTTCAGAAGCAGATTTTTCTGCAAGATTCACGTGGGGTGTGAGAGAAAGAGAGGAGTGAAAGACTCAGAGGTCTGAGGATCTGGAAAGAGAGGGTTTCCATTCACAGAGATGGGGAAGGTGGGGCAGCTGCAAGGTGGGGACCGATCAGGACCTTACCTGTGGACATACAAGTCCAAGATGCCTATCGAATATCTGAGCGATGCTCTCAGGTGCCACATGAATTGATTATACGAGTGTATTCACTCAACAGGCGTCTATCAGGACTTAGTCATCCTGGGTATAAGAGATTGACACTAGTTTCTTTCGTCTTTCCAATTTTCTTTGGTTGATCATTTAAAAAAAAAAAAAAAGAGGGGCGCCTGGGTGGCATAGTCGGTTGGGCGTCCGACTTTCGCTTGGGTCATGATCTCGCGGTTCATGGGTTCGAGCCCCACGTCAGGCTCTGTGCTGACTGCCAGCTCAGAGCCTGGAGCCTGTTTCAGAGTCTGTATCTCCCTCTCTCTCTGACCCTCCCCTGCTCACGCTGTCTCTCTCTCGCGCCTAGAAATAAATAAAACATTAAAAAAAGAAAAAAAAAAAGAAACACCTTGGGGCATCTGGGTGGCTCAGTCGGTTAAGCGTCCAACTTCGGCTCAGGTCATGATCTCTCGGTTCGTGGGTTCGAGTCCCCACATCGGGCTCTGTGCTGACAGCTCAGAGCCTGAAGCCTGCTTGGGATTCTGTGTCTCCCTCTCCCCTGCTTGCACTCTGTCTCTCTCAAAAAATGAACACACATTTTAAAAAATTAAAAAGAAACAGACATCTTGTTTCTGTTATTTTTATACCAACTCGGGCAAATCTAAGGTCCACCCTGAATAGACACCGGGCTACCTGGTTCCTTGAGTCTCCTGCTCCGCCCCCCGCCCCCCACTTTTATTTTCAGTTCATCCAGTTCACAGCCAGACACTAAGGGGCACTAAGAGCATGGAATGCAAGGCCCAGCCCTCAAGAAGCTGACAACTGGTAGGAGTCACTAAGGCACAGAACAAAGCACTTGGGCTTTGGACCCATCCAACCTGATTCCCCAAACTGGCTCCATTACTCACCGGGTCCTTGTCCTGGGGCCATGCACTTAGCCTCTCTGAACTTACTTGCTCATCTGTGTGATGGGGCACCTGATACCCAGCGCTGAGAGCTGCCAGCAGGATTAAAGGAGATGCCTGTAAAAGTGCCAACATACTGCCTGACACATCTAAGTGCCTCCTTAATAAATGGTTGTTAGGATTCCCTTCACTGTTAGCGAATGGAACAGGCACGTAATAGGAAAAATCACAGCATGTGGTGTCCGTGCGCTTCTGAAAACAGATGTGAAGAAAGGAAGGCAAGACAGCTCAGGGGCTGGCAATAGGGACCTTTGGAGGTACATGGTGGTTCCAAACCCAGCACCTCCGCTTATGCCTGGGTCGACACTGGGCAGGCACTTTAATTTCCCAGAGCCTTGCTTTTCTGGTCTTTAAAATGGGCACAATAAACCAGGAGTGCCAACGCGAGCGTTTGTCATGAACATAAAGACTGTGATGTGTGTAAATACATTAGCACAGTTCTTGGCTCATCGCAATTGCTCGATAAATGTCAGTTGCTACTATTTCCAGGAGAACACAGGGAGCCTGAGCGAGGAAGCTCCC
>NW_027530357.1:6038940-6046156 GCF_008692635.1 Crocuta crocuta
GGGGGGCGGGGGGGGGGGGACAAAAGAGAATCAGAGGGAATGCGCGTATTCGAAATTAGGGAAAGAGAAAACAAAGCAAAAGAGAACAGAACAAAGCCCTTTTCTGGGTGTAGAGGAAGGCAGCCCAGGCCTTCCCTGTCTGGTGTGGACAGATGTTTTTGATGTTCCCAGGGAGGATCCTGAGGCTCTTCAAGATTTTAAGCTTCCAAACAAATCTTCCAAGCGTCCGCCTTGACTGAAGCAGGAAAATGGTGGCTATTTTGGGGGGGATGCTGATGTACAAGAAGGTGAGTGTGTTTTGGGGGCTGTATTTTTATTATGGGACATGTATGCCAACTGGCCTTCCTCATCCCCAGCCCACAGGGTCTGTGACATCATCCCAGATGTCAACTCTAGAACTTGCATGAGCCGGGTAGGCAGTGAGCGCTTGTCTGTGTGCTAACCAGGGTGGTGTAACCAGTTTGTGGGCAACGTTTCCCTGAGCTGGTAGGGTGCCTACAGCTTCCACTAACTGAAGCCTTGGCCCACAGCCTGACCTACTTCACGTTGACACAGGCCCGTAGCTTCCCTATGGACATCACCAAGAATCCAGAGGTGAAAGGCGAGGGCTGATTCATCTCCTTTTGTTATGATGTGCTCAAAGCACCTCATTGGCTTTGTTGGGATAACCCTTCTAAGGTGGAAAGCAGGCAAGGTGAGCCTTGCTCTCTACGCCTTCAGTGAATAAATGCATCCTGTTGGTTATCTCAGCCTGGTGAGGTAGACCACAAGAGTCTTGCAGTCAACAGCCAACCCACGGTGTGAGCCCTGGTTCGGCTACTTACTAACTGGAGGCAAGTCGTTCAAGTCAGTCTTTCTTTATTTCCTCATCTTGCAAAACCAGTTACAAACACTTAACATTTATAAATGGCCACATCTACACCAAAGACTGTTGTAAGGCTCGAAGCAACAACATATGCCCAATGCCTTCTTGATAAATAGGAACGTGCTAGTACTTACTAGCCCTAGCCCTATGCTAGGCATTGAGCTTGGCGTGCTACCTTCATAAATTTATTCAATCTTCCCACCACCACTGTAAGGGAGGAAGTATTATCGTCTCCATCTTACAGATGTAGAAACAGAGAGGTGAAGACTTTCCCGAGGTTACTTCGTAAGTAGTAGAATGGACATTCGAAGGTTACCTCGTTCCAAGTCTTGTGTCCTTAACCATTATAATACTCCCTTTCAGTAAAAGATTATTGTTAAAATTTTACAAATCTAGTCTTTCCTGGGTGCTCTGTGAGCTGTTTGCGTCCCCCTCAGAACCCAGAAAGGACCACAAGCTTGTCTTATTCCCTCCACGGAGAACAGTGGCGGATCTCAGGCCAGTGGAATCTGTACCAATCCGTATACTTATTTATAGCAAGACAGAACTAAATTCTGACCATCCAGTCTCGCGCTCTCTCTCTCTCTCTCTCTCTCTCTCTCTCGATCCCTGGGGGCCTCTTAGTAGCTTATTTGGAGTGAACACCATCCGGAAAAAAAATTTTGCTAAGAAAAACAGGAATCAAGACATCAGGACAGGTTGCCGACAAGACCTTTGATCTGGCCGGAAATAAATATAAGCGAAGCTGTCGAGAGCTCTCTTGCCCAATTTCCATCTAAAACAATGGAAATGGGCCTCAGTCACTGAGCCCCTCACTGACCCCCGGAGCTGGTGAGCATGGAATTGTGACCCTGACTTCCACATGGGGAGCCAGCACCCGTCTAACACTTCGCTGGTGCGCTCTGTGTCTCAAGGGCAGACTGGGGAGAAAACGAACCTCCGTTGTCCACTGTAGTATTATTCACAACAGCCAAGATACCGACCTGTGTGTCAAGGGATGGATGAATTAGGAAATGACGGTATTCAGCTTTAAAAAAAGAAGGTGATCTTGCCATTTATGACAGCACAGATGAAACTGGAGGGCACTAGGCTAAGTGAAATAAGCCAGACACAGGAAGAAAAATACTACATGATCTCACTTACATGCGGAATCTAAAAAAGTTGAATTCATAGAAACAAAAAGCAGGCTGGTTACCAGGGGCAGGGAAGTGGGGGCGATGGGCAGACGTTGGACAGAGGGGACAAAGTTGGATTATGCAGGATGAATCGCTCTGGAGACTTACTGTGCAGCATGATGGCCCCAGTTAAAAACACTATATTGTGTTCTGGAAACTGGCTAAGAGCATAGATTTCAGGTGTTCTCAGGAAAAAAAAAACGATAACCATATGAATAGATGAATATATTCATATGTTCATTAGCTTGGCTATAGGAATCATTTCACTATGTATAGGTAGATCATAATATCCTGCTATATGCCTCAAATATATGCAGTCGTTGTTAATTTCGTTTTAAATCAGGGCAGGAAGAAAGTTCTGGAGTTGATTTGGACCTGGGGGCACCTCTAGTTCTGTGGGGAAGGTGAAGTTACATAACAAATGACTTGACCATTTGGGAAATAGTAGCAATTGTTACAGGAATTTGTTTATGCAGCAGCTGCTGTGCTAAGCACTTAAGTGTATTCGCGTGCTTCACCATCACTTCACCCTATGACATATGAAGTATTATCGTTTCCATTTCACAGATGAGAAAACTCAGGTCCGCAGTGTTTTAGCAGGTTGCTGTGGGCCTCAGGAGCTACAGTGGAGTGGAGGAGGAATTCCAATTCAGGCTCTGTGGCTCCAATATCTGGACGTTTAACCACAAATCTGTTCTTAAGTAATGACTGGAACCCAGAAATGGGAGGTTTCCAGTGGGAGTTTCCTTGTTCGTGAAGATGGTCCTTGAGCTGCAGAATTGTAGAGCCAGTGAAGTGAATCTTGGCATTTATTGAGAGCTTGCTGTATGAGTAGCACCATATGAAGGATTTCAGAGAGTCAAAGAACAGTGTAGAAGACAGGGCTCAGAGGACGAGTAGGTAAGGGGGAAATAGGACCCAGGAATGGTTTGATTCGAAGATGATGTAGACTCATGTATCTGGCTTGGGTGATGGGGTAGGTGGTGGAACCATTCACCAGATTAGGCCACTGAAGGGAAAATCTGGAGGAGATGGTGAGACAGACCAGCTGGGAACCATTTCCTGTCTTCCATACCAGTAGATTTGTTCACGTTTTGGCCTGTGGGCTAGAGGTGGTCACATGACCCAATTCTTATCAACGAGACTTGGATGGAGAAACAATGACTCTGGAAACATTGCTTACTTATTGATCGAAGGAGAAGGTAATTCCAGGAAAAGACCCCCCTCCATACACACACTTTCTGCCTTTGGCTGAGATCACGATACCAGGACTTGCGACCGCCATCTTTTTTTTAAAAATTTTTTTAATGTTTCTTATTTTTGGGGGAGAGACAGAGAGAGAGACAGAGATCAAGCAAGGGAAGGGCAGAGAGATTGGGAGACATAGAATTGGAAGCAGGCTTCAGGCTCTGAGCGGCCAGCACAGAGCCCGACAGGGGGCTCAAACTCACAGACCAAGAGATCAAGACCTGAGCTAAAGTCAGCTGCTTAAGCAACTGAGCCACCCAGGTGCCCCTGTGACCGCCATCTTGTAAGCATAAGTGGCCCAACATGAAAAGTCAACATATTGAGCCCACTAGAAAGGACCGACGGGCAGAGCTGGCCTTGGTGTCCAGCTGACTGGCTGCTCACACCTGGAAAATGACCGCTTGTCTACAGATGTCCAAAATATGTCCAAATGAAATATCTTTAAGGTTTAGTGCACGGTGAGCTGGCTTTTCTGTTCCTGGCAGCCGAAAAACTCCTAAGTGGTCTCAGTGTTCAGTTCGGTGCCGGGGCTCTTCAGCGTCTGGGAGGTCACTTGGCAAACTTCTTGAGAAAGATGAAGGAAGAAGGAGAGAAGTGGCAACAAAGTTGTATTGGCTTGTGCTGGGAGAATGGAGTGAGAAGGGGTGAAAGCGTTTGCTGGAACAGGAAGCTACAAAGGCCCTGAGCGCATGCAAATCTCCTAGCGGGTCACACTTTCGAAGCTGGTTGTCTGACTCCATGTGTGGCTCCCACACAGGCACCCTTCCTGCTACGCCCTGGAGGCCAAATTGTACAGCTTGGGGGCTAAACATCTCTGTCTGGGTGTCTTTCCTCGGGGTCTAATTTGGGGGTTCCAGGCAGGTCACAGTGAGGAAGAAGTGTCCACCAAATCATGGCCAGCCACGGTCAGGGCAGCTCAGGTGAGGAACTTGGGTAGGGGGAGTTCCCCTGCGTTCCGGGTGCCTCTCCACCAGCCTGCTGGTGTTGGGATGCTCTTGGTCAAGGGGACCTTGCCGTGAGTTTCCTCCTTCTGCAGAAAGTGGTCCCAGCCTTACTACACCAGCCTTTACTTACCCAGCCTCTGCGCTGTGCTCCAGACAAACAGATGCGGTCTGCTCTCTGCTCCCCGTCGGCTCCATCTGCAAGCATTTGCGTGTCCCCTCTCTCTGGGGATTGGAGACCTGACCTCTTCCTCCCTCCGTCTTCCTCCTCCCACCCCCCTCTACTTCCTCCCGTGACATCTGAGAGGGGCAGGAGGCCCCGTATGTCCCTGTTACAGTCTTTGAAAGCCTCCTGCACCGCACCTCCTTCCCCACCTACCCTCCCTGGAAAGGCCTGGATGCCTTTCCTCGCTGCACTCTTATTTGGCACCAGATGTTAGAGGTTATAAACCGACCCCCTCGCGTTTACATCTTCCTTTATTTTATTCGCCTCCCCGCCTTCCCGAGGCCCTGCCCACACCCCCCACCCTCACTCCCCACCGTGGCGTGTGTGTGCTGACCTCTGCACGCTCCCGAGTCAACCGATTGCGCCTGAATCCACTTAAAGGTGAAAGGATAAAGCAATTTTCTTCAAGATGTGGCCTAAACTGTTTAGTCTTGGAGGCCTCCAAAGGGCAGGAATGAAAGGGTGCCCCCCATCCCCACCCCCACCTCTGTCTCCGAGCGCCCGATCCGGGCTCGCCTTGATCTATGCAATTTGGAATAGGTTAATCTTCTGCCCCTGGGCGGGTGTGTCAGACCTCTGCTGAATTAGGCCCATAATGTATGGACAGTGTCAGCAACTGCCTGGTTAGCAGACTTGGGGCAGGGGTGGGGGGGGTAAAATTAAAAAGGGTAATAATCAATTGTTCCTGCATCCAAAAGTCAGGAGGCATCAATCCAAAGGAGAAAGTTGTAATCCATCAACCTGACAGAAGGACAATGAGCTGTGACTTGAGATTTTTAATTGTTAAGTGAGGGACTGGAAGGTGGAGGTTTGAACCAAAAGATCTCTGGGCCCCATCCACCGGCAAAGCACATCCGGCCCCACGGGCGTCCAGAGGTGTTTGATTGGGGAAGGGTTTGTGTTAGATCTGGAGCAACGTGAAGAGGGTGTTGTCATTGGATCCCGCAGCATGGAGGGCCCTTGGAGACAGAGAGCTTTTCTCTTCCAGGGAATGATTCTAAGTTCCCTGGTTCTAGAAGCTGTCTTTCTTCTGCAGCCTTCATAAGTGGTCTGTGAAGCACACTATGTATGGCCCGTCCCGAGGTACTGTCATTGCCTGGTGGTTTATTTTGTGTCCTTCCACGAGTCCGTGAGCTTTCTGCAGGCAGGAGCCACGCCAAGCTTGCCCCATGGTGTGGTCTCCCGGTAATCTGAATAGTTGTGACTTTGTGCAAGTGACCGTCTGAGCCTCTGTTGGTCCGGCTGGAGAAATGAGATTCAAGAGTTAGCACTCTCTCCATAAGAGAATGGCAAGAATTGAATGGGCAATCCAGGCACTGTTGGTTACATAGTAAGTGCTCAACACATGTTCATTGTGTTATTACCGTAATTATTGTGGTTGTCCCCAAAGGGCTGCCCCCTCGAATCTCAGGTATATTCATTTCGAACCAGCCCTACTACAGGCAGATGGTAGATTCTTCCTTTCATGGAATCTCTGGAAGGTGTCCTATCCCAAGAGGCCAAGGTGTGGGGAAACTGTCGCTAAGAGCAGTCTGCGTGAAATTCCTCCTCTGTTCTCTCCAAATGCAGGCACATGCTCGTCTTTAAAAACCCGAGAAAATGTTGGTCATTCTCTCCAATGCCTTCACAGATATCGTGAGCTCTACCCAGAATTCATGGTGGCATCGGACTTCCTAAAAACAACTCGAAGGCAAATGTGTACGCCCGGAAATTCCACCTTTCTGATTCTCTCCTAGAGAACTACTTGCGAATGCACATTAAAAAAAAAAAAGATGGTCATTGCCGTCCTATTTGCAAAGGCATAAAACATGAGATAGCCTAAAGGTACATCGGTGGGAGACAGGTCAAACACATCACGGCCTGGCCACGCAAGGGAAGGGGGTTCAGCGGTTTAAAGAGGTGATCTGGGACGAAGTCTCCAGGATATATTGATAAACAAAGGGAAAAAAAAGAAAACAAATTCCACAGCAATTGCATCCACGTAAAAAACACCATTAAAAAGCATCCCCTTGGGGGGCGCCTGGGTGGCTTAGTCGGTTAAGCGTCCGACTTTCGCTTGGGTCATGATCTCGCGGTTCGTGGGTTCGAGCCCCGCGTCGGGCTCTGTGCTGACTGCCAGCTCAGAGCCTGGAGCCTGTTTCAGTCTGTGACTCCCTCTCTCTCTGACCTTCCCCTGCTCACGCTGTCTCTCTCTCTCTCTCTCTCCTAGAAATAAATAAAAATATTATAAAAAAAAATCCCCTTGGACATTGCCTAGGTCTGTGCACCGATGCAGAGACATGTCTGGACCCAAAGTCAGCAAACCAGCAAGAACGGAGCTGAGTAAGTCGGGATGGAAAGAAGGAAAAGGAAAACAGAACAGGAACATTCGCTTCTTGTTCTCACCTGAAACGATGACTTTTTTTTTTTTACCACAAGAATATATCATGCATTCCTATCGTAAACTGGGACGTGAGAGACACACACATAAATAGGAAAGCTTAACACTCCAGCTCGGAAGGGCAAGATTTCAGTAAACTTCAGTAAGAATGAATAAATCCCACGGGCCTCTCAAGAGGAGGATGGAAGTAAATTGGGGTGCACTCGCAGACTAGGCTAACGAGAAGAAACAAAGACCAGCTCCCCACAATGCTGTGGCTAAATCTCACAAGTGCACCACCAACACGAAAGAGAAGCCACGGCACCCGATTCCACTGATCTAAAAACCAGAACCAGGCAAAACAAATCTAGCCTATTTTTAAGTCAGGCTATCGTCTGACCA
>NW_027530357.1:6046260-6066251 GCF_008692635.1 Crocuta crocuta
GGTGGGGGGGGGACGGGGGGAGGGGGTGGGGGCGGGAGCATAAGGAAGCTTCCAGATGCATGAATGCTCTCTCTCTTGATCTGGGCACACGTTACACCGGTTTGTTCCGTTTGTGAAACGACATTAAGCTGAACACTTATGATTTGTGCACTCTTCTGTACGTATGCGATAGTCCGTAAAAGTTAAAAAAAAATCAATACTAAAAAAAATGGTTTTTTTATATGACAGGGAGGGAAAAAGCCCTTTATCTTTCTAGCAAAGAAGAAACCCCACCATAAACCAGTCTTAACCATTTTTGAAGCCTTTAACACAAGTAAATAATCATTTTTTTTAATGAAGGGAGGAGCCCATACCTTTCATCACATTTTCAAAGGGAACCTTCACCCCCTGAAAGATTAAGAACAAATGCTGTGCTATTTTTCAGGAAAGGTGAGTAAGGTGGAGGCGTGGGGGGTTGGTGATTATTAAAAAAAATAAAAATAAAAATAAAATCCTTGGGAGAAATTTGCTTCCTGCTCTAAAGGTATCTGCCATGAAATGTCAAGCTGAAGACTGTTGGAAGTGGGAAAGGTCTGGATGAGCTCTTCGGGCAGCCATCCACCTCTTCCAAGTTCTCGGTCAAACTTGCCTTCTGTCTTGCAGGCAGACATTCACCTTGCTGGTCCCCGTACATCTGTGGTTTACGGTGATGTGTGCTGCTGGGCAGGTGATTTATAGCTTGGCTCAGGCTTGGGAAAAGGTTTCTAGGGGAAGGTCCTCCCCCTGCCTGATTTGTTTGTAATTTAGGGGCATTTCTGGAATTCCCCAGGCCATTGGCTCCTGGCAGACAATGAATGTGGGTCGTTTCTAGGATAGATTCTCATCAACATATGCGTTCTTGTGAAGAGAGAAGCTTGGTCAAGGGAAGGCTTTGCCCCATAAATCACCATGCACTTGGAATATGTTGTCTCTCCTTATGAGATATGAGAGAGAGAGAGAGAGAGACAGGCAGGCTGGACTCACGTGCAGGGCACTCTCACAGGAAGCAATGCATCAGGGGGAGGAGGGCAGAACCTGGGGGCTGCCTGGGACAAAGTAGCTTAAAGAGGCCCCCTCCCAGCCACGGCAGGACACCAGCAGGCCACATGGTGGCCCGTCCCTGCATTCTCCCTATCAGGATGCTCCGTGTCCCTCCTTGGCTCACCCACTCCCATCTGCTTCCCCATTTCCTCTTAGAACAGTGTTGGGGAAGGCAGTTCACAGACTTGGGGTCCAACCCCAGCTCCATGTCTGCTAGCTGTGTGAACCCGGGCGTGCCGCTCAAGCTCTCTGAGACAAAGATGTCTCCTCTGCAAATCCCACTGCCTGCCAAACAGGGTTTTTCTGGTAGATTCCGTGAGAAATTCAATGAGATCAAAGGTCTCCCATGGTGCATTCAGCTGGATCTGGGTTCATAGTAGTTATTAGTATTATTATTTATACCTTTTTCTACACTTATTCCTTGGAGGTGTCTGGAGGCATTTTGTTTTGTCACCACTGGGGTGGGTCCTCCGTTAGGGGGACGCCGGGGATGCTGGTCAGCACCCCGCCATGCCCAGCATGGCCCCCGCGGCCACATTTCGATAGTGCTGAGGCTGTTTAGTTGGGGCGTTTTCCTCCTTGCTATTCCCATACTATATTTGGTGCCCTCATTCCCTTTCACCTTCATGTGATGCTGCAGGGAAGTTATTTATCACATCTCCAACATTATTAGAAATGGGTCCAAACCCTGGCATTGCCACGTACTGGCTGTGTGTCCTTGGGTGAGTTACTTAACCTCTCTGAGCATCGATGTCCTCGTCTCTGAAATCTAAGGCCAGTGTTTGAGGATGAAGTAGGATCCTGCACAGGAAAGACAGCCCACAGGACTGCACGTGTCTCCACCATCCAAGCAACCTCAGGAAGACCGTGAGTTTCTTGAAGACGAGGGTCCACGATGGGCTCCTTTCTGGGCCCTGCATAAGGGCAGGAAAATGGTCTCTCCTCTTTCATCTCTTCCCTGATGTTCTCAACTGGCCCCTTCCTTTTGCTTTCATTCCTCGCTTTTCTTCCTTCTTTTTATTTCTCCTCTTCCCCCCCTCCCCCCCAGCTCACCCTCGGGCGGGAACAGGGGGGCCCAAGCCCTCTCTGCTGTGGTTACCCATGCACGATTTCAAAGCCTCCTTCTGAACACAACGTGACCTGTTTCCAGGGGATGGTTTGCTTGTCTGGTTTCTTTCTCTTTCACCCCCTGGCTCTGGTTATTAAACTTCGGTTCCTGGAAGAGGAAGGGGTGAACTTTGAAAGCTCCGGAATCAAACGCTCCTCGGGGCCTTCTTATCACTTCCCCTCACCCCCTGCCTTTCCTCCTTTGGTTGTAAGAGTTGGGGATGGCAGACCCCTGGGCAGGCCGCCCTCTTCGCTCATCTGAGTCCCATTCGCCCTGGTCTAGTCGCGCAGCCCCTCCTGCCCTTCGCATCTGAGCACCACCTGACCAGCGCTGCCCGCAGGACCAGATGGGGAGTGAGTCTCCCGTCCTGGGTGTGTGCTCCTGCCTGGCCCCCCACCCCTACCACCGCCAGGAACCGCCACCCTCTCGGGGGCTCCCTTGTAAACAAGTCCCATGTGAGTCAAGAAAGAGAGCCCCACTCGACATTGACTGGGCATAGTCTATGCACCGACATATTGCTAATGCATATGCATATGCTAATATTGCATATTTCCATACACGATTGCATTCAACCCTCACGCCACCCCAAGGCCTTGGCTGTTTCATCCTTCCCATATTAAAGATGATGAAGTCCAAGCCCCAAGTCACAGGCTCGCTAGGTAGCAGAGCTAGGCTTCAAACCCAGGCTTCTCGGATGCCAGAGCTCCAGGGACTGACTGGTCCCTGACTGGACCCCCATCCCCGGTTTTAACGCTACGAGTCCAGAGTCCTGGAAAAGCACGCAGGCCTGGGAGACCCATCATGGCCTGTAATCAGAAGAAGCAATGAGGCCGACCCTGATACTACAGATGCCGAACGTGTTTAAGAACAAGATTTCCTCTCCTTTCCTTCCTTTTCTTTTCCTGCGTGGTCGGCTGCAGAAGGGGCTGGGCTCGCAGTGACTTTTTCATCTGAGGATCCAGGATTGCTGAAAACTGACAGTGTCTGGCTTTGGAGAAAGCTACTTTCTGGTGCTGAGGTGATGTACAAGACGTGATTTACTCCTCGGTGGGCTTAGGGTCTCCCCGGAACCTTCTCTAGCCCAACCCTGGCAGTTTCTTGACTTACAATCGTGGTTCACAGATCATCTTCCATTTTCCAAAATGTTGCCTTTCATTGGGAGCAACCGGCTCATTTGAGGGGAGCCAGCCATGAAATACACAGCATGAGCCAGCCAGCAGAGTTCGTTCGGTCTGGCAGGTAAGGCTCCCCATGATGTCCCCAGCCTTCCTCGTCTGTGTCGGAATCTCCAAGTCCACTTCCTCTTCCCCCTGGTCAGCACCTGGGCTCCCTTTCCCCGCCCCCCGCAGTGGGATGCGGTCGTGCGACAGAGTTCCCGCCAGTGAGATACAAATGGAAGTGAGGCTTGCCACGTGGTCCATACATGTCATCCACCTGCGAGCCCCTCTTCAATACCTGCAGTCTCTTCACTTCTGGTGACGCGAGAAGACGCAAGAACCACAAGATGGGGGAATCCTGGTTCCCAGAGTCACCTCCTGGAACGGAGCTGCCTGCTACTGAACTTGATCACTACCCAACATCTCTATCCTGGTCCAGCGAATTTACACACCTCTTCTCTCCCCCACCCATGCTTGTATGTCCTCTGCCTGGAACAGTCTGAGTTACTTACATCCTATCTTAAGCTATGTTCATCTTTTTAAAAAAATTTTGTAAGTGTATTATTTATTTCTGAGAGAGAGAGAGACAGTGTGAGTAGGGGAGGGTCAGAGAGAGAGGGAGATACAGAATCTGAAACAGGCTCTTAGCTGTCAGCGCAGAGCCCAATGTGGGGCTTGAACCCACAAACCATGTGATCATGACCTGAGCCAAAGTCAGATGCTTAACCGACTGAGCCACCCAGGAGCCCCAAGCTATGTTCATCTTTAAAGCCTAAGTCTCATCTCTTTGGTGAAAGATTCCCATAGGCTTTAAGAGACCCATTGTACTAGGGCGCCTGGGTGGCTCAGTCCGTTAAGCATCTGACTTCAGCTCAGGTCAATATCTCACAGTTCATGAGTTCAAGCCCCACATCGGCCTCTGGGCTGACAGCTCAGAGCCTGGAACCTGCTTTTGATTCCTTCTTTCTCTCTCTCTGCCCCTCCCCTGCTTGCCTCTCTCTCTCAAAAACAAATAAACATTAAAACAAAAACTTTTAAAAAGAGACCCATAGTATCTCTTGCCCTCATTCATTCATTCATTCACTATTCTCTTAATATACTCTGTGAGCATTTCCATGAATGTCAGGAACTCTGTTGAGTATGCAGAAGAGGAAAACTCCCAGGCCACACTCCATCATAAAGGGTGGTAAGACAAACAGAATAAAAACTAGACGTCACAATCCATTGTAATAAATGCCCCATAAGCCTATGGGAACACGGACAGGGATGAATGACCCATTTTTGGAAGGGTGGCATTCAATAAATAACAGCCATTGTGATTTTGCCAGACCTGGGTTTATTCTGATAAAGTTCGTAAAGATGGTGGGACAATCGATAGCCTCCTGGGTGGCACGTCTCTCTACGGAGTCTCTCTGTTTCACCTCATGTTTTATCCTGTGATGCCCAACCATGCCGATGTGTCGCAATCATGTTAGCCACTGGGTGGAAAAACACTCAGAGAAGAAGAGCCTTAAAAATAATGGGCACAAGCCCTCTTCAGAAGTCAGTGTTGGCCTTGGGAGGCAGAGGAAGGAACTTGACATTTTTTGAGGGATCCCTGTGTGCCAAGCACACCGTCACATGTTAAAAAAGACTTCACCATCACGACAAGCGTATGAATTGGATATTTTCTGTGTGCATATTTTATAGGTGAGGCAGCGAAGTTTTCAGGGAAGCATAATACTTGCCAAGTTCACGTATCAGGGAAGGGATAGAGCCCCGGACTCCAGAAACCCAACTGTCAACCACAGTGCTGGTATTGGTTCAGAGTCCCGCAGGAGAGAGAAGGCTCACTCCACTGGAAGAAAGGGTAACAAAGGGGCCACTTTGAAAAGTGCATGCGGAGTTAAAGGAAGCTAATGAGCTTAGTGAAAGACCCTGACATTGGCCATCGCCTGAGGTGTTACCCACTATTGGCCAGAAGAGGTAAGCATGGGGAAGGGGAAATTACTGGAAGGTGAAAAGAGCTGTAGGTGTAAGAAAAGACCTTCAGAAGGGAGACGTGGCCTTGGTAGAGGGACTCGGTCATTGCCGAACTCAGACCCCGCGGGAGAGAATGGAGAGGTTAAATACCCCGACCTCTCTCTCTACTCCATTCCTTTATATCTCTTGTAGATGCCTCCCACTGATCCAACCCAACTGGAATCCCAAAGACAAAGGAGCCTGTTGATGCCACCCATCAGGCCAGCCTTCCAGGGCAGAAGTCGATGTGGAGAGCTGGGCTGCAAGGGCGAATCATGTTTCCCCCATGCAGCTCATTTAAATGGTGGTGGATGGATTGTGTACTTTCCAATAACCTTTGTTCTTTCTTTGTACTGTATTCACGCAACTGTATTTTAGTGGGAATAAAAGCATGAGCGAATTTAACAACGTTGTGACCACAGACCATAAATTTCTGCCGCCGAAGGATTCTGGGAGCAGATCTCTCTGGAAAATATGACCTCGAGCCAATGTGGTTATGGTGGAACCAACCAAACTTCCTCGGGCAGAAGGAGCGATCATTAAAGTCTTTGTAACTCTAAGCTCCCTCATTTCTTGGACAGATTTTTAAAATCCACTCATCACTGCCGGGACTGGTGGCACCGAGCACAAGCATCGCTGATTAAATGAAACAGAAGCAAACTGTGTTGGATTAAATAAAAGGAGAAAGAGAGGCACACCCAACATGGCTTCTCCAGGAAGCAGAGAAAGAAGCAGACGAGCCAGAGCCTTCAGCAAAAAAGGAAAAGCAGGAACAGAACCAGGAAAAAAAAAAAAAAGGGAAGAAAGAAAACACACACACACACACACACACACACACACACAAAACAAAACCACCCATTTCTGATTTCCTGAGCTTTCAATATGGGGATCATTAACAGGAGCATTCTGGCTAATCTTAATTGCTAGGGCTGAGGAAAGGAATTGCCAGGGTAATCAGACCCCAAAGCATACGGGGCTTTATAGATTAAAGCAAAGTTATCTCCTAATCCCATCAAAACGTCATAATCTTGTGTCACAGCGGCATCTAAACACAGCTGATTGAGATCCCACGAGGGCCGAATCTGGGATCCATCACAGGCCTGCTGTCCCGGAAAGCAAATAACCCCAAATGAGAAGATTGGATTTAGTGTGGTCTGGAGATATTTACTACAAAGGCCGGAGTGCCGGCTCCGTCTCTCCCTCGGGCTTTGCAGGGGAAAAACTCCAGTGTCCCCCAGATGCATCCTTCTTGAAAAAAGTTTTCCCCAAATGGAAATAGATCCATCGTGTGTGCTGATTGTAAAATTAATATGTGACCGCTGTAAAACACACACACACACACACACACACACACACACACACACACACAAATGCAGACAACACAGCGAAATACGGAGAAGCGAAGAGGAGGTATGCAGACTCACCAGCCAGGGTAGCTTTTGTTATTTTGGGTGTGTTATCTTTCCACCTCTCTCTGCTTCTCTTTCTAACACCCCCTCTTCCCCCCTCCCCCCCCNGTCCCTTCCACTCCTAAGGCAGTTCACTTGGGCCGCATCCACACTCACACGGCTGATGGTGACTAACACAACTTTCGTGTCTCCATCTGTTCAGTGTCATCAACCAGTAGACAGTGACCAGCATCTCTGAATTCCATTTCAGATCCCACAGAGAGACGCAGCTAGCTGTCTTCGGGTCATTGGCATCGTATTTATCTCTTTTTTTACATTGTTTTTTAAAAAGTTTATTTGTTTATTTTGAGACAGAGAGAGAGAACACACGCAAGCAGGGGGGAAGCGGAGAGAGAGGGAGAGAGCGAATCCCAAGCAGGCTCCGCCATGTCGGTGGGGAGCCCAGTGTGGGGCTTGAACCCAGGAACAGTGAGATCATGACCTGAGCTGCAACCAAGAGTTGGATCCTCAACCGACTGAGCCCACCAGGAGCCCCTCCTTTCCCTCTTCTGCTCTTCCTTCTCATTTTCTACCTCCTGGACTTTCTTTCTTTCTCTGCCTCTCCCCTTTTCTTTTCCCTTCCATCACATTTCTTCTATTTCTTTCCGCATTAGAATGCTCTCAATGGCTTCCCTTTGTGGATCAGTCCTTCTGACATCAGGAAGAGCTAGCAAAGTAGGCAAAGCCCAATTACCAGAGCGCTCAGAGAATCCATTCAACCTGCCTTTCGCGAGACTCAACATTCAAGGTCTGGAGCCCAGCCTGTGACACTCTCTATGCCTTCGCCTATGCTCTTAGCCTCCATCAGATAAGTTTCCCTTCTGTAAAATGGGGTGAAAAATCTACTACCTCACTTGACATCAGGAAGTTTCTGAATGAGATGAAGCATGGCTGCTACCAATATTAGGAAGACATAATGTGAAAGGGATACTCTACTTATTCCGGATAGATCCAGGAAGAACAATTAGCAGTGGTGGGACAAAGTTACAAGAAGATCGAGTTCGGCTCAATGGAAAGGAAAAATTTCCCACAAATGTCTGCTGATGGGCTAGGTCTTCTTTTTTTTTTTTTTTAATTTTTTTTTAACATTTATTCAGTTTTGAGAGACAGAGAATGAGTAGGGAAGGGGCAGAGAGGGAGACACAGAATCTGAAATAGGCTCTGAGCCGTCAGCACAGAGCCCGACGCAGGGCTCGATCCCACAAACAGTGAGATCATGGCCTGAGCTGAAGTCGGATGCTTAACCAACTGAGCCACCCAGGTGCCCCAAGGGCTAGGTCTTCTCCGGAGATCCTAAGCTCTCTCTCACCAAAGTGTCCAAGACAAGGCACACATGCCACGTTCTTGGATGTTACAAAGGGAATTCAAGGCACTGTGGACAAGCACTGACTTCTGATTCGCATTTCAGATCTCTTATTCTCGGCGTCTCCAAGCTTTTGGTTCTCCAACTCACACGCCTTATGTCTACATAACCGAAGCTTAACTTCACAGAACTATGGGTGGTGGCAGGGAGGCAGGCTGATCTAGAAGTTAAAGTGTCTGACTTTGGAAACACACCTTACGGCAACAGTAAGGAAATTGCATCACTCCTCTTGGGTTTTCTTTGCTCAGGTTGACAAGAGGCGAACATGCTCTACTCTACCTCCCCGCCCCCACCCGTCCTATCCAGGTAAGGTGGGAGAACGTTCTGGTAATGAAGGGTTGGCTGACTACTGTGATGAGTGTAGGTGTACATGCTAGGGAGCAGGTCCCCTATGTGGAGGGAGAAGACATCGAGTCTCCATCCGAGAAAAGGCAGAAGGGAAGAAGAAGGAGCTGGGAAGCACGCTGACACAGAAGAAGGATTCTTCCAAAGCACTGAGTGGAGAACAGGAAGGAGCCAACGTGAGAGAGAGGACTCGCCTGATGGGAAGGCATCGATCAATTTTTGGGAGGTGACCATACAAACGCCCTCCTCCTTTTGCTCTGTGGGGTCTTCAGTAAAATTTCTGTGGCTCACTAATGCTGCTGTTTCAGGTGGCCATGCTCCGCATCGACCTTGGCATCGGACGAAACAGAGAGACCATCGGGGGCAAGCTGACTTCTGCGTTCCATCTGTCAGAGGAATAAAGTGGCCGGTATCTCACCGGATGCAGAGAGCATCTAACACCCAGCAGGCCCTTGGTGAGAGCTCTTTGGATCTGCAAGTTTCCCCTGGAACGTGAGGGCTGTCTTTTTCCAGACCAGTTATGTTTTTCTCTCTGAGAAATGACCAGGCCTTTCGCGTTTTGTGAGCATCGGGTTTCCCATTTACTTTGGCCTGGAGAGAGAGTGAGCAATGGCCCCTGTGTCCCGGGGAGCTCTCTATTACCTCTCTCCATCTCTTTCCCCCCACCCTGTCACACCAACGCCTCGAGCTAATTTGGACAACTCGCTTGTTTCGCTGCCTGAAATCCAATCCTCTGGAACATTTTCTCAAAGGAGAGAAACACTAACGAAGCTATTGAATGGAAATGTCCAGCCCCGAGAGGCAGGTTTTTGGAAGACAAGGAGACCCTGAAGTCTTCACTGGGATAGTATTTTCCCACCTTATTTCCAGAAATCCTGTGGTATCTCAGCATGGATCTCTCTCTCTGTTTATCTGGGGCAATGCATGGTAGATAGACTAATTGGTGACTAAGACATTGTCCCCTCTTCTAGGGCATTCTACTCTGGGAATGGCTTTAACAGGCCAATTTGAAGTCATGTTGAAGACACAAGGTTTCCTTTCAATGGGAATTTTGGGGGGCGTCCTATGGACAAAGCAATGGCCAAAGCTTACTTAGTAAGCTACTCTCTTTTGTTTCCTTCACCCATAACTGAAAGATATGGACCCCTTGGGTCAGGGGAAGGTAGAGATTTCCAAGAAACAGGGTTGGAAGTTATAGTCTTCCTTCTTCAAGCACTAGTGGTGTGGAAAGCATTGGTCTCCAGGTAACTTGAAAATCAGACCATGTCGTCAGCTGGGGTGAGGATGTGGGGGGATGGAATGCGGGAGGCGGGGGGCATGTAGGTTATGAGTACATTACCCGTGAGTTACAAGTGTCTCACTCCTCATTTCCAAACACAGCAGAGCTCTCTGCTTGAGGCTGCCAGCCTCACAGGCTATCATGTCCTCCAAAGCGTCTTTGCTCCAATATGTGGGCCAATTCTGGATTAAACACCCTGGAAGACCTAACTTGGTGAGTACTTGGAAACTTCTTTACATGGCATCTTGAAATCCAGGGTTTTGGAACCGGAAAGCCAGTCAGAAAGCGAACAGCTACCCCAAGAAGCTTCTGTCTCTATGGGCTGTCACCAGGAATCTGAACGTTTGCCTATAAAACAACAGAGAAATCTGCTCAATGTGGAAATCAGTTTGCTAGGTATAAAAAAACAAACCAAACCAAACCGAAACCAAAAACAATTATAGAGGCATTCTGGGTGGCTCAGCTGGTTAAGCATCTGACTCTTGGGTTCAGCTCAGGTCATGACCTCACAGTTCGTGAGTTCAAGCCCCACATCGGGCTATGTGCTGAGCGTGCACAGCCTGCTTGGGATTCTCTCTCCCTCTCTCTTTGTCCCTCTCCCCACTCTCTCTCAAAAAAAATAAATAAATAAACTTAAAAAAACAGTTATAAATAATAATAATAAATATTAAATGGTAACATAATAAAAACATATCATTACTCGTAATAATATTGTCAATAATTGTTCTTTTTCATCACATCTGTAGAATAGTTAGCATATGCCTGGGTTGGACTGTGAGAAAAATAATGGATAGCATATATAATGAGCACGTGCCGTGTTTCAGGACTGTCCTCAGACCTTCACGTGTATGAAATCATTTCCACGCAGTTCCGTGAGGCAGGTACAAGTAATGTTTTCATTGTATGTTTCTGAACAAATGCTTTGCCCCTTGATCTATGCCGCCGCCATATCATGTACTAACCTGCTGAATAAGGTCTATTTCTGGGCTTCAAGCACATCCTGCGCGCCCTTCCGCCGGTGCACACAATTTGATGGTTGTAGCTCGATTGCATGAGTATCCAGAAAGGCAAATAGTCTCACCTTTGGAAGGAAATTAAGGGCTAATCCCACGCATTTAGCCGTCTAGATGGACTTGGAAACAAGCTACCTTGACACTCTCCCGTCCTTAACCTGCGCCTCACGAAGCCACCACTGGTATTTTGGTTTTGAATTGCATCGTATCTTAAGCAATCTGGAAGAAAGGACATCTCTTACAAGGTTGACTCGCTTCATGTAAGCGTATTTTTTAATGTGCCCATTAAGAAGGTTTGGTAGTTTTCTGCATGTGGGTAGGATATGTGTTCTCTTATGGTTTTCTCTAGGCGTCTTATGAAAGTTGTTGCTATTTGGGGGGAATCTTTTTTATTTTTCTAACCGCTGTTTGTGGCCATTTAAGAAGCTATTGATTTGTGAATGTTTAATTCAGTATCTGGCAACAGGACTGAGCTCTGTATTGGGTTGTGATTTTTTTAATGGTTTCCTTTATGTTTTCAAAGGTAAAATATTGTCATCCACAACTGATATTTTCCTCCTTTTTGGGGCCTATTTATCTATTTTTTATTTTGGCAACATGAATTCTTACAGAGCCTAGGCCTTTCAGGAAAAACGTTAAATGTTAATGGTATCAGTGAACATCATTGTCTTATTTTGATTCCAATAAAAATACTTGTAGTAAGTTACCATTAAATGACACTGTGGATGTGGTTTTGAGATAGATAATCATTAGAATTTTTTTTAAAAGCTATCTTTCCATTCCAAGTTTTATGAAAGGATTTTTGGTGAATGGGTGTCATTTTTTGTTTGTTTGTTTTTGCAATGGCCTTTTATGACTCTATTGGGATTGTTATACATTTCTACTTTGCCTATTAAACAAGCTATTTTATATTGTATTCCTAAACTAAACCCTCCTTGGACCTGACAGATCATCTTTTTAATGTAGAATTTAATATAGCATTTACATTAATTAAGTATTAATTAATAGAGTAGATAAGGGGCACCTGGGTGGCTCAGTCAGTTGAGCGTGTGACTTCAACTAAGGTCATGATCTTGCAGTTTGTGAGCTTGAGCCCCGCGTCAAGTTTTGTGCTGACAGCTCGGAGCCTGGAGGCTGTTTCGGATTCTGTGTCTCCCTCTCTCTCTGCCCCTCCCCGACTCACACTCTGTCTCTCAAAAATGAATAAACATTAAAACATTTTTTAAATAGAGTAGTTAATATAGTATGTAGATTAATTATTAATAAATTAATTAAGTGAGGATTTTGGCATCTGTAACTCTAGGTGAGAGTCTTCTGTAGCTTTTTTTCTGCGCCATTCTTGCTACCAAGTTTATGCTGGCTTCAAAGGATGAAGGAAGAAGGGTTTCACCTTTGCCTATGTTCTGGAACAAATTATATGGCATTGGAATGACCTCTTTGTTCCTTGTGAAAAACTGGCTTTGAAATTGGGCTGCTGAATCTTCCTCGGAGATGATGGTTTTGAATATCGTTCTCTAAGAAACTTGTTCTATGTTAGCTCTCTGCTACCCCGGCCTGTCTGATACTTCCCAGAATATTAACATTTTTGTTGAGATATAAGTTAGGGGTGTGGGTTTGTCCAGGAGACTGTGTATTTTTTAAATAGTCTCATGCAAACCGTGTAGCTGAGAGTTAGGATCCAGAATATGTAAGGAACTCCTACACCTCACCAGCATAAAGCCCAACCCAATTAAAAAATGGGCAGAAGAACTGAATAGGCAATTCTCCAGGGAAGGCATTCAAATGGCCAATGGGTACATGAAAAGGCACTCAACATCGCTAATCTTCAGGGAACTGGAAAACAAAACCACAATGTGATATCATCTCACACCGATGAGGACGACTGTGATCCACATGAGCAGAAGAAGATAACAGGTGCTGGGGAAGATGTGGAGAAAAGGGACCCCTCATGCACTGTTGGTGGGAATGTAAATTGGTGCAGCCACAGTAGAAAACAGTGCGGAGTTTTCTCAAAATATTAAAGATAGAACTATTGTGCGACCCAGCAATCCCACTTTGGGGCATATAACCAAAGAAGTTGAAATCAAGATCTCAAAGAGATAGCTGACTTTCCATGTCCCGGTACCATTATTCACTATATCCAAGACATGGCTGCAATCGAAACGTCCAGCAGAGGGTGAATGGATAAAGAATATGTGATGCTTACATATATTGGAATATTATTCAGCCTTAAGGAAAGATACCACTTAACTGTGGAATCTAAAATAATCAAACTCATAAAAACAAAGAGTAGAACGAAAGTGGCCAAGGAGTGGGGGATGGGACCCAGGGGGTTGTTGGTCAAAGGGTCCTAAGCTTCAGTTATGCAAAATTAATAAGTCCAGAGATGTACTGTATATAGTATATATAAGTATAGTGCCTTATATATAGTATAAGTATATACTATAAGTATACTTATATACTATATATATATAAGAAAAATGCCTATAGTTCACAACACTACATTGTATACTTAAATACTTGCAAAGAGCATAGATCTTATGTGCAGTGTTCTTATCACACACACATGCACACAAATAACGGAGAGGGCTGGGGGAAACTTTTGGAGGCGATGGGTTTATGGCATAGATTTTGGTGGTGATTTCATGGATGTATATTTCAAGTTCATCAGGTTGTATAAGTTAGATACTTATCATTTTCTGTATGTCAGTCATTCCTTAATAAAATGATTTTTAAAACCCTCATGTCTCTCTCTCTTTCTTTCTTTCTTTCTTTCTTTCTCTTTTCTAATATGATAAATAGTTTCTCTATCCTCTCACCTGGATCGATTTTTTAAATATCAGTGTTATTCAATACTCATGGTTGTCAACAACCGCGACCAATCTGCCAGACACCATTCTTAATACTTGACATAGAAGAACTCATTGGAACCTCACAACAACGTCAACAGATGAGGAAATAGAGACTCAGAGAGGTCAAGTGACTTGCCCAAGGTCACCCAGCTAGCAAGTGATAGAGCTAGAAGCCAAGCCCATATTTCCTCCCTACGGAGCCTGGATACAGAGCTGATCCACAATGAATCAACGAATATCTTGAAATTTAAAAGTAGAACAATTGATGTGACTGAAAAGCAGAGGGAGAGTAAAATGATAGCAGAACTGTTAAATAGTGGTGATGGCTTGCCTCCCCCATCTTTCAGGAGAGTTGATCCCAGGGACTTTCACATTCACTTCATTCATTAATCCATTGAACTCACTCTTTTCTAAATATTTATCAAAACTTTATTGTGCTTCTAATAATGATCTGGGCACTAATCCATGGATTTGAGATGCATTAGATAAGCAAACAGACAATAGTCCCTGCCCTGGTGACTCTGACATCTTAGCTATCAGCTTGGAAGCAGGGAGAAGAAGGGGATGGTAAAACTTCCTGCAAAAAAAATAGTGGATAGCATGGCATTTGGGTAAATGGTTAGTTTGATTCAAGTCTGATGAGTGTATTTCTAGTTATCTCTCTATAGATGTTCTCATTCTACAAATGTTTCAGTAACTATCATGTGCTGGTCCTCGGCGTGGGGGACCAAACAAGCCCCAGATGAGGGAGCTGAGGCCATTTTACCGAAACACAATCATCAAATGCTTCTCCCAGAAGGGATGAAATTGACCTCATTGCCCACAGGAAGCAGGGACATTTCACTGGTACCAGGAGACCTTTAAACAATGACGTGCACACTCCAGGCTCTCTAAGATTGAAAGAGACAGGCATCCCAGTGGCTTTTCCTGCCTCACCTCCCCCTCCGGTCATCAAGGCAAAGTCGGGCTGCAGACGGGCCCCGCTGCCTTCAACACGGGTCTTGCATTAGATGTGTGTCAACAGAGATTAGCTCAGCCCCACACGCCGCCATTCGCCATTTGTTAGGCCACCTTCACCAACCCCGTAATCTAATCTCGGCTGGAGCAGTGCCTTTTCCAGGTTAAATGCATTAAAGGAGCGGGGGGTGGGGGGTGGGGGGGCTGCTCAGGGCTGCGTGGCCTCTCTCTTTCTGACAAGCCTGACCCCACTCCAAACCCCTTTTCCCCAGAGACGCCAGGGGTCAGAACCTCCCCGGTGTGGAAGAGAGCACACTCGACCCAAAAGATGAGAGGATATTGGAAACATATTCCGCAGGCGTCCGCGCTTCGGAAATCCAAGCAGAGCAGGAGGTGACAAGTTAAAGCTTTCACTGCTGGAACTGTTTTTGCCTCTCTAGGTTTCAGCAAGAACTTGATAGAGATGTTGGTGGGGTGGGTGGGAGAGGTGAGGAGGGAAGCAGAGGCAGCCGGGAGCAGATGGTACCTGAAGGCAGGGGAGGGATGTTTTAGACACCTTTCCTGGAAATTTATGGGGGACGGCTCTCCACGGCCCGGCTCCATTCCCATACACGTGTCCTAGAATCATGGGCTGGTTCTCAGACAAATAAACGTTTCATCGGCAAATCTCACCTTGCCTTTTGCTCCGAGCTCCTCTGAAACCTTGACTGGTGTGAGTGGGTATCCGCGTGGCTTGCCGCCATTTGCGCTTCACGTGGAACAGGGTCAGGATGAGAGGGTCTCTTTCCTCTGAGCATGTCTGCTTCTCTGTTCCTGTGATATTCTTCCTGCAGCCGAAGCTCCCCCCCGTTCATCCCTGCAGAGCCGCATCTCGGAGGTTTTCTCTCTTACTTAGTGTCTCTTAACTCTGCTCATTGTAAGACTGATAGCCACTGCCCTGGACCAGCCACCACCATCTCTAAAATGGCACTGAAATGGGTCTCACACACACACACACACACACACACACACACACACACACTCACTCCTCTCTCTGTGCTTGACCCAAGTAGAATCTTAAGGTCTCCACTCCTTTTTGTCTGTTTTTATTTTTTCCATGTGATGTTATTTGTGTGAGCACCTTCTGTGTTACTGTGAGGAGGGGTGGATCTTTCTTTTTCATCGCTGCGTCGGATTCTGCATTGTGTGATTACAGCACAATCACCCCTTCGGCCTACTTTCCGCGGTAATGGGCACACGGGAATTTTTCCATTTGGGGCTCTTATAGGTAACAGTGCCATGAGGGTCCAGGTCGTCCCTTTTGGTGACCGTGTGTGTGTGGTAGGTAGAAAGTGCTTTAAAAAAAAAAAAAAGTTTTAATGTTTGTTTTTATTTTTGAGAGAGAGAGCACACGAGTGGGGTTGGAGCAAAGAGAGAGGGAGACACAGAATCTGAAGCAGGCTCCAGGCTCTGGGCTGTCAGCACAGAGCCCGATGCAGGTCTTGACCCCATGAACTGCGAGATCATGACCTGAGCCAAAGTTGGACGCTTAACCAACTGAGACCCCCACATGCCCCGAAAACACTTTTCTTAAGTCACAAAAACCTGATTGCTCCTCTCTTTCCGGAGCTTCAACAGATCCTTATCCCCTTACGGTAAAGGCCCACCTCCTCCCTGCGGTCGCCAAAGGGCTGAAAGGTCTGGTCTCTGCTGGTTCCCCACCCTGACAAAGTGTGTCAGAGGGGTGCAGTCAGGACACAAATGAGGGGAGGGGCCCTGGGCGGCTCAGTCAGTTTTGCAGCCTACCTCGGCTTAGGTCATGATCTCTCGGTTCGTGAGTTCGGGCCCCACGTCGGGCTCCGTGCTGATCCCTTCCCCACCACTCTCTCAAAATAAATAATAAGTAAGTAAGCAAGCAAGCAAGCAAGCAAACAAACAAACAAACAAATAAATTAGTTAAGTATGTAAGTAAATGAGTACCGAAGTAAGTAAATAAGTAAACAAACAAGCAAATAAGTAAGTAAATAAATAAGTAAATAAACAGATAAATAAACACATAAGTAAGTAATAAACAAATATAAGTAAATCAGTAAGTAAACAAACAAGCAAATAAGTAAGTAAATAAATAAACAAGTAAGTAAATAAATAAGTAAACACATAAGTAAATAAAGTAGATAAGTAAATAAGTAAACCAACAAGCAAATAAGTAAATAAACAAATAAATATGTAAGTAAGTAAATAAATATGTAAATAAGACCTGCACCAAACCCCTTAACAATTTCAACAGCAGAGATTAGAATCTGCACTGCGGAGAGGGCTCATGGGAGGGAAGAGAGAGTGGGTCAAGCTAAGCGTACAAAGGGGAATAGTGAGGACCCGAGAGAGAGCTGGAAGGTTCCTGAGAGACACTTGTAGGAGGGAGAGGGTCTCCGACTCCATCGCCATCACAGGACCTGGGACACGGCCGGTCCTCATTACATATATGCTGCCTTCTCCCTGCTTGTTGGTTTTTCCTTTAAGTTGAGTCTGCCCGTCATTTCCGGTTTATCGTCCACTTCCTGTCATTTTGTTGAGACATAACTGGCCCAGGACACTACGGTGGCCTCAGGTGTACAACATAACACCCCAGTATTTGTCCACATTCTGAAATGACCACCTCAATGGGTCTAGTTAGCATCCGTGCCCACCACACAGGCCACCTTCCTCTTATGGCGATGACCCACGTCTCACTTGGTTTCCGGAGGGTCAGGGTAGCAGTCACGTGGGGGGAACAGCATGTTCCCCAGGCCCGCCCCAGTGTGCCCTATAGCAAGGTCACCAAGGTTCGCGAAGAGCGCGGTGCTTGACAGTACAGCTAACGGCGAAGGGAGACAGACACCCTCTCGGCAGAACGCGGAAGGAACGGGTCAGAGGGACGGGCAGCCATGCTTGGAGGTGGTGCTTCCCCATCCCCACGTCGCATGGGGGGGTGGCCTCGAGGGATCTGAATCACTGACAACTTACAGCAGGGGATGAGGAGGCCAAGGGGTTCTGGTGAGTGAGAAAGGTGCGGAGAGGGCTGAGCCATGGGGAGGGATGGAGGAGAGAGCTCAAAGGCGCCTGAGTCATACCTGGTCCCTGGGGCTATGACGAAGAGAAGAGGCACGCTTCTTAGGGGACAAGGCTTTTGAACTGTTCACTCAGGAGAGATAGCTATGCGCCAGATAAAAGTGTCCCAGTCCAGGGAACAGTGACACCAAAGGCCCTAGGGAGGGATCTGGCCTCCCACTAGGGCCAGCAGTCCTGGTTCTTTGGGGCTGGGGGGGCTTGGGAACAGGTGAGCTCAGACTCCATGCTGGACCAGAAGGCGCCTCGGGGCCAGACTCAGGAGCGCGGGCTTTTTCTGAGTTAGGCAGGAACTTGGTAATTCTGCAGTCTAGCTCTTGCCTGGGCGGTGACTCAGTGCTCCGTGGCTTTTTCTTTGGTCCTTGGCTCCCGTTCCCAGTCCAGCCCCTCCTCATCTTTCCTTCAGTCTGGGCCCCACCCAGCCCAACTGAGTCATTCCTTCCCCCTCTGGGGGAGGAGCCCGGACTTGCGTGAGTTAAAGCCTTGCAAGGGATTTTGATGTACATTTAATATAGAGACCCAGTGGATCAAAGAGATTAATCTCTCTTTCTCTCTGATCTATCTATCTGTCCGTCTGTCTGTCTGTCTATCCTTCCATCCTTCCATCCGTGATCCATCTATAAATCGTCTCTCTATGATCTATCTATCTAAAATATCTACCCATCCATCTATTCACCTGTCCACTTATCTATTTATTTATATATCTATTTTTAATCAGGCAAAAAAGAAAATCCTGGAAGAATATTAAAACGACATGTTTGTCTCTCTTAGTATAGTAGCTAAGAAGTGACATTTACGAAAACAGAAAAGGAGAAACACAGAGGGAAAAAGATTAGGAACGTCTCACCCATTTAACTCTCATTCACAACACCACAATGAATAACTAGGTACTTAAATATCGTTCAACAGTCATGTGGATTTCCTTCGGTAAAATCCCCAGAAGTAGAATGGCTTCATCAAGACATATCAAGTTTTCAAAGTTTTGGATACGTATTGTCAAATGGTTCCCGTCCAAATGAACACCACTTCGGACCTCCTTCAGTCATGTTTCTTTATTTATCTTTCAAAAGACAACTAAAACACAAGAGAAACATCATAAAGGATTTTACCTCCATATGTGTTAAGCAAAGGGTTATGAGCTCTCTTCCATAAAGTCATCAGAGAATAAGCCAACTTCTAAATCCCAAAAGGAAAATAAAATGTGACAGGGCTATGGATTAATATATGATAGAGTGTGAAAAATTCACTAATGAGTATTTTTTTTCAATATTCATACCTATCCGTTACCAAAGCTATAAACACAAGCTATAATCGCGGTGACTTATTTTACTCCCCAATTTATGATCAAAGCCTATTTACCATTCTTGTGAGAGTTGGCGGTAACGGATGTACATACAGTGTTGGTAGTATTCTGAAACAATATAGCTTTATGATAGCATTTGACGCTGTACATCAAAACCCTTAAAAGTATTCATGTTCCCTGAATGCTTCCTCTTGTGGGCGTTTTTTCTAGAGAAATAAAAGGAGATGTGCGGCCCATTTGGGTTACCAACCTATTCATTGTACCACTGAAATAATAGCAAAAAAAAAAAAAAAAAGCAGAAACAAAGGAAATAATCAACAATATTGATTGGTTAGGGGCACCTGGGTGGCTCAGTCGGTTAAGCGTCCGACTTTGGCTCAGGTCATGATCTCACGGTTCGTGGGTTCGAGCCCCGCGTCAGGCTCTGTGCTGACAGCTCGGAGCCTGGAGCCTGCTTCAGATTCTGTATCTCCCCCTCTCTCTGACCTCCCCTGCTCATGCTCCCTCTCTCTCTCAGAAATAAATAAAACATTAAAAAAAATTTTAAAACCAGTACTGATTGGTTAAATACATTGTAGAATATTATAGCCTGAGAAAAAGTCGTACTGTGTGAAACCCAAGATACAGCCAATTGTAAGCAGAAACTAAGAAAAAGCAGTAATCAAAACCGTGCCCCCAGAATGATCTCTGTAAAGCACTGATGCTCCCTGCTTACACAATAGTTTTATTTTGGAAAGTCTTGTGCAATTGAAATTTTGCATAACTCAGAAAAACTTGTTTGTGATCACCGCATAGTTTAGAGTTGCAAAACTTTTGACGTGGTCTTTGTGTGCAGGCGTGAGCTGTCATTCAAATATTTCCCTTTCCATTGTTGAAGTAGCCAGGGTCCACAGGAAAGGGAGAGCCAGGAGCTTCTGAATACCTCTTCTACACCTCACTCCGCGTTGGCTGCTGAGAAGTTCTGATTCAAGGGGGGTCTGGGTGGCTCAGTCCATTAAGCATCTGACTTCGGCTCAGGTCAT
>NW_027530358.1:0-30935 GCF_008692635.1 Crocuta crocuta
GACTACTTTTGACTCTATGGGTTTGTCATTTCATAGAAGAAAGATATCTTTTGATTTTCAGAATTCTCTATTTGACGTATTTGCTTGAGATGTTGTTCCTTCATAACGTACTAATATATATCAGACAAGGTGGGTTTACTGTGTATGTTATGTAGTCTCTTAAAGTCTCTGTTCCATCTCTATGGTTAAAGAGTATTGCTTTCTGCTTTTGTTTATTGCATATATATTTTCTCCCATGAATATCTTTCAACTCTATCATGTGTGCATAGACACACACACACACACACACGCACACACACTCACATGCATCATGTCTTCATCTCCTCCTGACACTTCCTCCTTCTAAAGTCTCTCTGTCCCTAAGTAATCATCTCTAATTCACAGTGGTGCAGAATATAGAATGTTGTAATGTGCAATGTACTTAGGCACAATATACATTTATACTTTCATAAAATGCTCTGACTACAGATATGTTTTTCTGACTCTTATTTTTCAGTGTTTTCTTCATCTCTGTTCACTTTTTTCCATACTAATATTTCCTCTGTATTTTCATCAATTTTGATGTTTGGAAATATCATCTTTCAGATGATCTTTACTAAATCTGTATCTTTATTTGTGATAGACCTTTCTGATTTTCAGATGCAACTTGACATATCTATTTGGACATTTTACATGAACTTCAGATTCCTTATGTCACAAAAAAACTTGTGATCTTTCTCTCTTCCCCTTCATCTTAATATGTTCCTTTCAGNTAATGTTATTTTTATATTTGCATATATATTAATATTCTTAAGCTTCTAAACATATTCTAAATTAATTATTGTAATTAAGATACATGTACTTATAGTTGGGTCCTTTATTGTTATTAACTTATGTTCAATATCTTAATGTTCCATCAGATCTTGAGATCAAATTACTATGAATCCACATACTTTAAAATTTGCCATGTTCTCTTGGTCAATTATTTTATGACAATGTAGCCAAGAGTACACAATAAGAAAGGATATGTTTCTACAATAAATACTGTTCAGAAAGCTGGACATCCCCATATAGAAGAATGCAACAGGATCCCATATCTTTTACCATAAACAAAAATCAACTTGTAATGGGCTACAGACTTAAATGTAAGTCCTGAAACCATAAAACTCCTAGAAGAACATATAGGAGCTATGCTCCTTGCTATTAGTTTTGTCAATGGTTTTTGGACTGAAAACAAAGCAATGGCAACAAAGCAAAATAAAGAGGTGGGTTTACATCAAATGACAAAGCTTCGACACAGCATAGGAAACCACCAACAAAATGAAAAGGCAACCTACTGAATGGAAGAAAATATTTGGAAGCCATATATCTGAGAAAGGGCTAGTATCCAATATATATAAAGAACTCATATAACTCAATAGCCAAAAACAAAAAAAAGAAAAGAAAAGAAACAAATTTAAAACATGGGAGGAGGACCATAATAGACATTTTTCTGAAGAAGATATACAAACGTCAGTAGGTACAGGAAAGGATGTTCATCACTAATCATCATGGAAATGCAAATCAAAACACAATGAGATATTACCTCACACCTGTTACAATAGGCCATTATCACAAAGACAGGAGAGATGACTGTGGCAAAATGTAGAGGAAAGGGAACCCTTGTGCACTGTTGGTGAGAATGTAACTTGGTGTAGCCACTATGGAAATAGTATGGAGGTTCCTCAAGAATTTAAAATAGTACTCCCATAGGATCCGGCAATCTCAATTCAGGGTATGTATCCAAAGGAAATGAAAGCAGGATGTTGAAGAAATATGCAGTTGTATTTTCATTGCAGCATTATTCACAATAGTCAGGGTATGGAAAGAACCTATGTGGCTGTCAACGTATGAATGGATAAAGATGTGTATATATGTACAATGAAATATTATTTGTGGGATCCAGCCCTGTATCGAGCTCTGTGCTGATGGTGGAGCCTACTTCAAATTCTCTCTCTCTTTCTTTTTTTGCCTTTACCCCTCTCCCCTGCTTGTATCCTCTTTCTCTCTAAAATTAAAAAAATAAATAAAATACTAATCGCATTCCCCAAACACTATTTGCTTTTACTATTAGTTTTGTCACCTGTGAAGTGGAAATAATAAGAGTGTCCTTTATATGCTATATAAAAAATGAAACCATATATATCTAAAACTTAGAAAAGTGCCTAGCTTGTGATAACTATATGCTCCCTCTTTCAATGTCCTTGTTCACAGTAATTTCCTTTTGTTATTCACCCTCCATTATTCTTCACCACAGTATAATCACACTTTTACCACCATTGAAACCATGAGTCTAATGAAGCCATGTTTGCCAAAGTTTACCAAAGACCCCCACTTTTGAGAAAAAACAGTAGAAGACTTCTCTGTAGAACGGAACCTAATGGAATTCTGATATGGGTGGGTGTCATTCAGAGAAATCAATTATTTCTCCTATTCCAGGACCACTCTGAAATTGTATATTGTTTTGAGATTAAAGTGGTGTTTCTTTTAATCTAGAACAGCATCTGTAACACAGTTCCATCTACATTCAATGCCTAAAATAATTTGGTGGCAAAAAACTCAAGTCAAATTTTCCACCTGAAGCGATATTAATCTTACTTCAGATATAGCTAAAACCTGCTGGGATATTGAATTTACTTATTTAATTTGCTATATTCTGAGTCTAACGTTGTGATTTTGTTTGTTTTTGAAAAAGAATTTTTTTCTACTGCTGTAAGTCTTATCATGAAAAGCACCATTCTGATTATATGCATTATATTCACTCCTGAAAAAAGTGGTATTTGCCTTCTCCTCTTTGCCTTATCTGCCAATCAGAGGAACAGTAGTATGTTCTAGAGGAGTACTGTATGTTCATTGGTACTAGTTTTGCTTTTCTGATGCATCTCTTTAGTAAGGTATCAAAACCAGAAGCCAGCGACTTTGAAATTCTAAATTTGTGGCATTGTGTTGTCTAGAGTTTTCCCTCTCAACTAACACAAACTGAACACTATTCTAGCTTTTCAAATATTTTCAATATGGAATCAGTATTTCCCCAAATAGTAGACTTTCCTACAATTTGTTTTGGCAGCTCTAATTTATTTACTATGCTAAATATTTTGCTCAGTTGCCTTATAATATATCTTCCATATTGAAATGGGGAATAGCACCAACTCTGATCATGTGCCTAAATTCCAGAGTTGAATCTCAGGAATGACTGTCACTATCATAGGCAAAGGGGATGGACTTGCTCATGGTTTGCTTGAGAGTTAGGATGTGCCAATAAATGTAGGTCCACTCGTGACATTTGTAATAGATCATCTTGAGATGCAGAGAGGCATCATTTCTGCAGCCCACCCCTCTCCGTGAATCTTTTTTCAGTGTAAAGACTTGCACTTCTCTGGCAACCAATGCAGCCCACCTGACTTTGTGTCAGTTATACTTAGTTATAGAATCCTTCTTCTTCCAATTATTAAACTGTATTGTCATAAGAACCCTGATATTGCAATGCAAGTGCTGAGTAATGAATTGATCTGAATTTTTTTGAATTGACTGACTACTGTTTATTTTTAAACAGTTTTAAAATTGGATTTCTAATGGGATGATGCAATGTGAGCCAAGTATCAAGTAATGTTTTCATTGAAGGGTACTGCTTCATGTCTCTGAAGTTATCCTTTTAGATGATTCCTATTTATAGATGCATAAAAATGATCAAGTCAATGAATATAGACTATCGTGAAATAATATATAGTAAAATAATATTTAATTAATATCCATTTTAAGACTCACATCTCCCCGGTTTATAAGTCAGGGAATATCCATTTCCCACAGACAAATATGACCAAATCTCACCAAAAGAGAATATAACTTAAAAAACAAAATTTATTATTTTTATACTTGTAGCAATTAATCATAGCCTCTCTTGATGCTTATCTACAATTGTTCTTACAGCTACAAATTTGAAAATTAATATAATGTTGAAAACCTGCATGGGAGCTTCTGCTCACTGCTGATTGAATCCATGCCTACAGTGATTCATTGAATGGCTTGAATTTTTATCTTCAACCAATTGCATAAACTTGCTCAAGATAGATGTATTGTCATAAGCCCAGGAAACATAGNATTGAATTTACTTATTTAATTTGCTATATTCTGAGTCTAACGTTGTGATTTTGTTTGTTTTTGAAAAAGAATTTTTTTCTACTGCTGTAAGTCTTATCATGAAAAGCACCATTCTGATTATATGCATTATATTCACTCCTGAAAAAAGTGGTATTTGCCTTCTCCTCTTTGCCTTATCTGCCAATCAGAGGAACAGTAGTATGTTCTAGAGGAGTACTGTATGTTCATTGGTACTAGTTTTGCTTTTCTGATGCATCTCTTTAGTAAGGTATCAAAACCAGAAGCCAGCGACTTTGAAATTCTAAATTTGTGGCATTGTGTTGTCTAGAGTTTTCCCTCTCAACTAACACAAACTGAACACTATTCTAGCTTTTCAAATATTTTCAATATGGAATCAGTATTTCCCCAAATAGTAGACTTTCCTACAATTTGTTTTGGCAGCTCTAATTTATTTACTATGCTAAATATTTTGCTCAGTTGCCTTATAATATATCTTCCATATTGAAATGGGGAATAGCACCAACTCTGATCATGTGCCTAAATTCCAGAGTTGAATCTCAGGAATGACTGTCACTATCATAGGCAAAGGGGATGGACTTGCTCATGGTTTGCTTGAGAGTTAGGATGTGCCAATAAATGTAGGTCCACTCGTGACATTTGTAATAGATCATCTTGAGATGCAGAGAGGCATCATTTCTGCAGCCCACCCCTCTCCGTGAATCTTTTTTCAGTGTAAAGACTTGCACTTCTCTGGCAACCAATGCAGCCCACCTGACTTTGTGTCAGTTATACTTAGTTATAGAATCCTTCTTCTTCCAATTATTAAACTGTATTGTCATAAGAACCCTGATATTGCAATGCAAGTGCTGAGTAATGAATTGATCTGAATTTTTTTGAATTGACTGACTACTGTTTATTTTTAAACAGTTTTAAAATTGGATTTCTAATGGGATGATGCAATGTGAGCCAAGTATCAAGTAATGTTTTCATTGAAGGGTACTGCTTCATGTCTCTGAAGTTATCCTTTTAGATGATTCCTATTTATAGATGCATAAAAATGATCAAGTCAATGAATATAGACTATCGTGAAATAATATATAGTAAAATAATATTTAATTAATATCCATTTTAAGACTCACATCTCCCCGGTTTATAAGTCAGGGAATATCCATTTCCCACAGACAAATATGACCAAATCTCACCAAAAGAGAATATAACTTAAAAAACAAAATTTATTATTTTTATACTTGTAGCAATTAATCATAGCCTCTCTTGATGCTTATCTACAATTGTTCTTACAGCTACAAATTTGAAAATTAATATAATGTTGAAAACCTGCATGGGAGCTTCTGCTCACTGCTGATTGAATCCATGCCTACAGTGATTCATTGAATGGCTTGAATTTTTATCTTCAACCAATTGCATAAACTTGCTCAAGATAGATGTATTGTCATAAGCCCAGGAAACATAGTTTTTTACTTTCCATTACTAAACAGAAATGCTAGTACAAAGGAACTTAAATTAGCTTTGGAAAAGCTGATGTTCTGAACTTTCGTTGCTTCTGTATAGCAGTACAATTAACTTTTGTTATTGATCCTGTATCCTGCAAACTTGCTGAACTTATTAGTTCCAATAGTTTGTGGGTTTTTTATATACAAGATCATGTCCTTTCTTCCTTTCCTGTCTTTTTTACTTTTTTCTTTCTTTCTTCCTCTATGCCCTGGTAAAAACCTCTAGTACAATGTTGAATAGAAGTGGTGAAAGTAGACATCCTCTTATTGTTAGTGATCTTAGGGAGAATATATTCAATCTTTCCCCATTAAGTATGGGTTACCTCAATTTTTATCAAACTGAGGAAGTTCCCTTCTAATCCTAGTTTTTTGAGTGTCTTTATGGCAAAAGGGTGATGGAGATTTTGTCAAATGCTTTTACTGTGCCTCTTGGGATAATCATGTGATCTTTGTCCATTATTCTATAAATATAGTGTATTCATTGATTTTTGGATGTTAGATTAATCTTGTATCTTTGGTATACATCTCTATCATACTTAGTGTATTATCTTTCAAAAGATGTTATTGAATTTGATTTGAAAGTAATTTGTGGAGGATATTCATGTCCTTATTTGTAAGGAGTGTGTATTTATAAGGTGTATAGTTTTCTTTATATTTAATATGTATGTTTTGGGATCAGTATAATACTGGCCTCATGGAATGAATTGGGGAAGTGTTTTGTCTTTTGTTTTCTCTGGGAGTTTGTAAAACAGTCATGCTGATTATTCTTTAAACATTTGGTAAAATTCACCATGGAAGACATCCAGATCTCGGGTTTGCTTTATGGGAAATTATTTGATTACTAATTTAGTATCTTACTTATTATAAATCTATTAAGATTTTCTATTTCTTCTTGAGTCAGATTTGATGGTTTGTGTCTTTTAAGAATTTGTCCATGTCATTGAAGTTACTTAACAGCAGTTAGTATTTTCTTATGTTTCTTTTTATTATAGTTCTTTTTAATATATTTATTATCTACTTATTAAATTTACTGATATCCTGTATTTTCTTCCTGATTTTCATTTTGAGTCTTCTTTTTTTTCTTATCTTGTTGAATGCAACTTAATATTTTCAACATTGTTGAATATTGCAAATAACTAACTTTGGTTTCATTGATTTTCTCTAATATATTTCTATTCTTAACTTCATTTACTGCCTCTCTAATATTTTCTATTTCTTTCCTCTGCTTGTTGGGTTTAGAGAGGTTTTTTTTTTTACAGTTTCTTTTTTTTTTCATTATGGGTTTATTGAGATATGATCAACATATAGCACTGTATAAGTTTAAGGTGTACAGACTAATGACTTGACTCACACAATAAGTTTAGTTAACAGCTGATATCTCACATAGATACAAAAAAAAGAGAGAAAAAATGTTTTTTCCTTGTGATGAGAATTCTTAGGATTTACTCTCCTAGCAACTTTCAAATATACAGTACAGCAGTGTTAACTGAACTCATCATGTTCTACATTACATTCTAGTTACCATCTGTGTTATAACCAGATGTTTGTATATTTTGACCACCTTCATTTAATAGCCCTCAACTATAAATCTGTCTAATCTATTGCACTTAGCATAAATGTCCTTAAGCTCCATCCATGTTGTTTTAATGGCATGATTTCTTTCTATTTTACGGCTGAATTATATTCCATTGTATACCGTGTAACATTTGCACAAAGAGGTTTTCTTTTTTGCATTTTTTAATTGAACTACAATTAAGGAAAAAAATCTACAACTTAATTTTATTTTTTGTTTGGCAATAGACATTTGTTATTCTTCCATTTCTCAGATGAAAATCTATTTGAAAGAAATTTCTTTATTTACAGCAAAATATATACATACCTAAACCTTCATATATAGTGGGATTATAGGATCAATGATTTATTTTGATTTGTCCTTTGTCTCATTCTACCCATTCTTCTTTCTGATTGCTTTACTTAGTTTCTGCTTCAGATAACCTTCATTAAAATTAGTCTTACTTTAATATGTTTCATGCTTGGTGATTATATAAAAATAAATACATAAATATTTCTAGAATATGTAAATAATTTATAGATATACACAGACACAGGCTTTTATTTCCAACCCAGAATACTGACTGCCTTTTTTTGGTTCTAATTATGTTTTACATTCTCTTAAGAGATTTTATGCTCTCTTTACATTTACATTGTACTTCTATGTTAAATTCATTCTCTTGGTAATTATTTTTTTGACTGTTATGACCAAAATAATATTTGCTCATTGATTTCCTATTGCTTATTGCTATTACAGTCTATTGATTTTTAGAATACTTTCCATTTGTTTTTTCAACTAGAATACCAAGTTCCGTTACTAATAGCATTAGTTTCCTATGAGAGTTTCTTGAGTTTTCTGGATATGTAAGAATGTTCTCCGGATAAAAAATGATATACCAAATGTCATCAATTTTAAGACATCATCAGTTGTAAGACATGCTATTATACTGTGTATCACCATTGAAAAGAAAATGTTGGCAATCAGCCTAAGAACAGTGGTAGATACCATCCATCATGTAAAATATCTCCATTGCAGAAAGCAAAAATGTGAAAAAGACTTTTAAATCCATCAAATGCAATAATTATATTTTTTTCATATTTATTATGATTATTTTGTTTTCTTACATTATTGCAAGTCTAAGATCTCCTAATAACATGAGGAGCATTTCTAGTTTTTACTCATCTCATTCACTGGGGTTGGGTTTTTCAGTACTATTGGACTTTTCAAAGAACTGGCTTTTGAATTTTTTAAGCTTATTTAATTAATTTCATTTTCTACCCATAGCAAGTTACATTTTCCATTTAGTTTGTTTTTTATTTTTTTTTAAATTCATTAGGATAAGTATGAATCTCTTACTTTGGGCTATTTATATATTTTTTAAAAATGAGTACATTTAAAATAACAGAATTCCTGCTAACTATAGCTTTTTCCATGCTCCAAATAGTTTTCATTGACATGTCTGCATTTCATTGCTTTTAGGTAGCAATTAATTAATTCGATATAAATTCCTTAATTTCCAAGGAATTTTATTTATGTGGATTTTCAATTATTTATAGGTAAAAATCTTTGTATTTCAGTTATTATGGCAGAATCTGGATTATAAAAACTTAATTAGATGTAAGCACAGTCTAATGGATACACTGGGAAATGCTTTCCCTTTGATTCACAGTTCTATAAACAGTAGACAACATTTTTCAGAACAAAAGTAATCTTACTGTGAAAATGGTCTTGGTTTTATAATTCAAATTTTCACTGAATGTGCAGCTATTGTGTCATTCTAAGTGCTCTTATCACACCACACTAATCCTGAGATTTTAATCTGAAGCCTTTGTGATCCATAATGAATGTCCTGCTGTCACCCTCCAGTCTATTCTCACCTCAGCACCCACAAGTTATTTTTTAGGTTATTACTTTACTTTTGATTGAATCTTCATTTCTGGCACCTTCTGTTTACAAATTTGCAATGATTTCAACTACAGATTCAAAGAATATTTATTAAATTGTAACCAGTATTTCTGTGTGTACTATTTTATCACAGTATTTCTGTGTTGGTCTGTTTTCTCCAATATTAGAAGAGCTGTTATTGCTTTTCACATATATTTTAAGTTCTATCATTATTAATAAAGTTTAGACATTGTGCCTAAAATTTACGTGTGTTGAGATATTATTTGGTATACTGAAGAGCCACAAAGAATTTTTCCTTATATTTTCCTGAGGTATAATTTTATTATATATAGTAATAATATTATCAAGTTACTCTCTTTTCAAAATGATTTTTAAGAAATTGATATGCAAAACTATCAAATATTTGTTTGAAAAATCAAAATACAAATGTGGCATGAGCAGGGTTCAATGGGAAGGAAGTTAAAGAAGTTGAGAAATTAATGTAACTCAAGTATTTATTATTAAAAACATGCATGTAGACCTCAAAAATAAAATGTCTGTGCACATTTATTCTTGTTTTCGAGATGTTTTAATAATATTTTGTTTTACTTAGTTGAGAGCAAGGCAATTCTTTTGATTGAGTCCCTAAAGGCTTTCTTAACCTGGTCGTTTCTCAAGGTATAAATAAATGGGTTTAATGTAGGTGAAAAAGAAGAAATGAGCAGTGAAACCACTTTATTAATGGTTATTTCTTCCTTTGCTGTAGGATTCATATAGATGCAAATGCATGTGCCGTAGGTGATAGATACCACAATCATGTGGGAAGAACAGGTCGAAAAGGCCTTTTTCCTTTGTTGAACAGAAGGGAATCTAAAAATTGTCTTGATGATGTAAGCATATGACAGAACTACACAAGTAAGTGTCATATTCAAGGTCAGCACAGCACAGATGATAACTGTCCATTCCACGAACCATGTATCTGAACATGAGATTTTCACTAAGGGAAATGCATCACAGGCAAAATGATCAATCATGTTAGAGTCACAAAATTTTAGAATTAAACCCAGACTAAGTGGTGGGATTATTACACGTAAACCAGCCATCCAAGAACAGATGATGAGAATCCTGCAGACCTTGTTGCTCATGATGATCACATAATGCAACGGTTTGCATATGGCCACATAACGGTCATAGGACATGGCGGCCAGCAGAAAAAACTCTGATACTCCACAGAGGTCAGTAAAAAACACTTGGACGATACAAGCGTTATAGGTAATAACGTTGTCACCTGTCGCTATGCTATACAAATACCTGGGAATAACGGCAGATGTGAATGAGGTCTCTAAGAAGGAGAAATTTTTTAAGAAGTACATGGGTGTTTGAAGGTGGGGATCCACAAAAGTGAGTATGATGATTGTCAAGTTTCTACTTAACACTCATTGTGTAGGTGAGAAAGAGAAAGACAAAAATCAGAACTTGCAGCTTAGGGTCATCTGTCAGTCCCAGCAGAATGAATGTTGTTATTGTGCTGTTTCCCATCACTGTTCTGACTTCTCCTCAGTCTGTATATGAGATTCAGATAAATTTTCTCATAGATTGTAGATTATTTTAACTGTTCTAAAATATAATATATTCACACTTTTATATTTATATCTCATTATGTTTATAATATAACTTAAACATGTATTATATATATTCATTTATTTATTTACATTTTATGTCTATCCTGTGCTTAGGATTTTTCCATGTGACTAAGTAGTTTACTGAGGGGTGTCATTTTATGAGTAACAAAAATGTCTTTTGGCTCTGCAGAATTCTTCCCTATTCAGAATCTAAGTGACAGAATTTCACCCTCTATTGAATGTCTTCTCTTGACACTTTGGGTCTTTTTTAAAAAAAATAAGGCTAATCTGTATAGTAACTTGAGTTTACTATATAGACACTGCAGCAAAATTTGAGGGCCTTGTTCCAAAAGAGTTTTGGTTTTTGGTGGACTTTTAGGTTAAGTGTGCTTAATTCTTATTAGCAGTCTTACACCATGCTGATCCATCCCCACTTCCTGCTACACAGCCAACCTATTTGTTTTTCTGAGTATGTGCATTACCTGTACTGAATTTGTGTTACTTTTACTACTGTAAAGTCATCACTTTTGTGATGACTGCCTTCTCTTCCTTCCCTCACCTTCCAGTCAATTAATTATTTTATCTTCATTGATGCTACACTACCAGGGACTCAAATGTTTCTAATATACAATCAGTATCTTAAACCTTGAGGTTTTCTGACATTGATTAATTGAAAAGTTTTTCCCCTTGCATATTGAGTTTATATGTTTTATGAGTGAATGCACTTTGCTGTTTAATTTTCTGTGTTCTCTTCTTCCTGAGGTTGGGGCAGAATTGTTTGTGACAGAATGTTTCTGACAATTTACTTCATTCACAGTGATTCTAACATACAGAAACATCACTAACTGCGGATGATGGTTAACATAAAAGTTAGAATCCTTTTGGGAAATGTAGTCTCTCATTCAACAACTACCAAATATTTATGTCAAATGGAGATGCAGATGGAAAAGTTATATCTTTATATACTTGCAGCCCATCCACCTTCCTTTCATCTTTTCTCTGAATCTTTGAGGTAATATGTACCACTGTGAAATCTTACTTGGCCCTCAAACTTTGAGCATTCAATTTTCAAAATATATCTGTGTTTCCCCAAGACATGACAATGTACTTTATGATAGAAGTTAATAAACAGATTAACACTGAAGTGCAACTAACTGATTTTGTGTATTCTCCCTTTCAAATAGGTGTTGAAAATGAGCACAGAACTCTACAATGAGTAGAGTGAATGAATTCACCGCCATGTCTGGGAGTGCATAAAAACTCCCTTTGCTTACTATCTTCAACAAGTTGGACAGACTTGGTACTGGGCTAAGTGCTGTTATAAGACTCCAAATATTTTCTTACTATCTCCATCACTGAAAAGAAAATAAATTACTTTAAGGGCTGAGGAACTCTCTCCACTGGTAGAGGAGATGAATTTTTAATCATCAGGGCAGAGAGAAATGCTTTTACCATGTCAAATGTGATTTCTCTTTTGAATTTGCAGAAAACGTTACTAAGTGAAAAAAAAGATGGTCCTTGGTGGCCTACAGTCAAGAGTCATTAGTTTTCTGAGTAATGAAGTTTGGCAAAAGCACAAACACTGGCTTCAGTGGGGACTGTGTCCTGGGAGAGAGGAGGCTGTTATGGCAGCATTTGACAAAGGTCAGGAGGACAACTGTATCGTTTAAATCACAGATACAGTTTAATCTTTCACATCCACTAAGGCATTTGGAAGGTTGTAACCCTTAATTACTTGAATGAAATCCTTTTTATATAAATGTTTTATTATCATTGGCTAATTTTAATCAGATAAGCCAAAGGAAACATTTATACTTTACAATTATGTAAGGCTACCACTTGCAGTATAGCTCTTATCCTTCCAGGGAATTTTTTCCAAATACCTTAACGGTATTGTAAGTATTCTTTATGAATGCATAAAGATTTTCCATCATATCTCATAATTGTATGCAAAATATATGCTTTTACGGTTGCACAGTCATACAGAGGTACTTAACGCCACTGAATTTTACACTTAAAAAGACTCAAAATGGTAAATTTTATGTTATGTATATTTTACCACAATAAACAAATGCACCTTTACATATTTAAACATATATTAATTTATCACAGGATATGCATTTGTTTTTTCCAATGAGTCACAACTATTAATATTGTTGCCTGTATGAATATTTTGGCAGTTTTAAACCACTGCCTGAATCATAGTACAGTGTTCTTTATTTTCCGTAGTTATCAACCATTCTGTCAAAACCATTTCATACAAATATTTTTTGCATGTGTGAAAATGATTGGTAGAAGTGAAATTTCTATATAAAAATATTATTCCACTTTTAAAAATTTGTATAATAAGGGTCATAAGATTAGTTCATATCAAATATATGCCAGCATGATTAGGTTTCAGTGGACCTTATTTTTATGCCTATTTGTATCTTGTTCCTTTAAAAATATTAAGTATGAATTTTAAGGTTATAATGAGTCTTTAAAAGCATCATGCTGATTTTTGGCATATAGTTCATGGTTTTATACAGTCAAATCTACCAATTTTATTTGTTTTTTAAAATATTTGACCACATTACTGAGATATAATTGACATTCAGTAAACTGCACACATTTAAAGTGTACAATCTGATAAGTTTGGACATGTGTATACTCTCAATAAAGTACCACCATAATCACAATAATAAAATTATCAATTATTTCTCAAAGTTTCCTTGTGCCTCTTATATCCCTCAGTCCTGGCCCTCACCTGCCTCCCTGTCCCCGTCCCCTGCTGAATTTTACAGTGAACCATCTTTCATCTGGCTTATTTTACTCAGCATGATTTTTTGAGATTCACCCACATTATTATTCATTCCTTTTATTTCTGGCTAAAATCCCATCTGTGGCTATATCACAATTTGCTTACTATTCACCTGTTAGAAAAAGATACTTTGTTATATCAGTTTTAAGGGACTTAAAGAGAAAGCTGCTATGAACATTAGTGCACAAACCTCTCTTATGACATATACTTTCATTTCTGTTGGATAAACACCTAGGAGTGGAATGGCTGGGGCATGTGGAAGGGATATATTTAACTTTGTAAGAAAATTCCAACAGTTTTCCAAAGCAGTCACATGATTTGACAGTCCCACAGGTGGTGTAGGAATATTTTATTGGTTCACTTCTTTGGTATGATCAATTTTTTTTTTGTTTGGTTTGGTTTTAAAATTTTTTTTGATGTTTTTTATTTATTTCTGAGAGAGAGAGAGAGAGAGACAGTGTGAGCAGGGGAGAGTCAAAGAGAGAGGGAGATACAAAATCTGAAGCAGGCTCAAGGCTCTGAGCTAGCCGTCAGCACAGACACCGACGCAGGGCTCGAACCCAAAAACCCTGAGATTATGACCTGAGGTGAAGTCAGAAGCTTAACTGACTGAGCCACCCAGGCGCCCCTGGTATGATCAATTTTTATACTTTTAGAGAGTTTTGTAGGTGTAGTGGTATTCCATTGTGATTTTAATTTTTATACACCTAATAGCCAATGATGTTGAATATCTTTCGGTGCATTTAGTTGCCATCTGTGTATNGTAAGAAAATTCCAACAGTTTTCCAAAGCAGTCACATGATTTGACAGTCCCACAGGTGGTGTAGGAATATTTTATTGGTTCACTTCTTTGGTATGATCAATTTTTTTTTTGTTTTGTTTTGTTTTTAAAATTTTTTTTGATGTTTTTTATTTATTTCTGAGAGAGAGAGAGAGAGAGACAGTGTGAGCAGGGGAGAGTCAAAGAGAGAGGGAGATACAAAATCTGAAGCAGGCTCAAGGCTCTGAGCTAGCCGTCAGCACAGACACCGACGCAGGGCTCGAACCCAAAAACCCTGAGATTATGACCTGAGGTGAAGTCAGAAGCTTAACTGACTGAGCCACCCAGGCGCCCCTGGTATGATCAATTTTTATACTTTTAGAGAGTTTTGTAGGTGTAGTGGTATTCCATTGTGATTTTAATTTTTATACACCTAATAGCCAATGATGTTGAATATCTTTCGGTGCATTTAGTTGCCATCTGTGTATCTTTGGCGAAGTATCTTTTTAAATCGTTTCCTTATTTTTTAAATTGGATTGTGAGTTTCCTTATTATTGAGTTTTGAGAGGTTTTTATTTAGTCTGTATACAAGTTCTTTATTGGATATGTGATTCACAAATATTTTCTCCAAGTTTGTGATTTGTCTTATTCTCTTAATGTCTTTTTAAGAGCAAATGCTTAATTATGATAGATGATATTTTATCATTTCTTAAAATGTATCATGCTTTTACTATTTTATCTAAAAAAAATCTTTGCCTAAACCAATAATAATGTCCTCTTATGTTATTTTTTCAAAAGTATTATACTTCGTTTCACATATTAGTCTGTGATTCATTTTAAGTTAATTTTTATACATGTATTTGTAAATAGTACAACATATGTATCAAAATGTATTTAAAAATATATTTGTTCTCCCAGTACCATTTATTGAAAAGGCCAACCTTTCTTTAATGAATTGCTTTGCATTTCTTTTTTTTTAATTTTTTTAATGTTTTATTTATTTCTGAGAGAGAGAGAGAGAGAGCATGAGAGAGAGAGAGAGAGAGAGAGACACACACACAGAGTGAGAGAGAGTGTGTCAGCAGAGGAGGGTCAGAGAGAGAAGGAGACACAGAATCTGAAGACAGACTCCAGGCTCTGAACTGGCTGTCAGCACAGAGCCCAACGCGGGGCTGGAACCCAGGAACTGTGAGATCATGACCTGAGCTGAAGTCAGAGGCTTAGCCGACTGAGCCACCCAGGTGCCCCTGTTTTTGCATTTCTATTAAAAAAATCAGTTGACCATAAATGTAAAGATACTTCTTAAGTCCCAATTCATTTCCACTGGACTATTTCTCTACCTATACACCAATATCTCCCTGTCCTGATTACTATAGATGTCTAATAAGTGTTAAATTAAGATAGGTCTATAAGTTTGTCCTTTTTCAGAGCTGAATTGATTATTCAAGGCTTTTTGAATTTCCATATGAATTTTATAATTGCTTGTCAATTTCTATAGGAAATTCTGCTTATATTTTAAGGTTGAATTAAATCAATGAATTAATTTAGAAATAGTTTAACTCTTAATACTATTCAGTTTTTGATTCATGAAAGTAGCACATGTCTTCAGTTATATGGGTCTTTTTAAACTTCTCAACAAATTCTTTGTTTTCAGTATACAGATCTTGCATATGTTTTGTCAGATTTGGGCTTAAATATTTCCTTTTTAAAAAAATTTTAATGTTTATTTATTTTTGAGATAGAGACATAGTGTGAGGGGGATAGGAGCAGACATAGAAGGGAGACACAGAATCTGAAGCAGGCTCCAGGCTCTGAGCTGTCAACATAGAACCCATTGGAAGGCTTGAACTCACGGACTGTGAGATCATGACCTGAGTTCAAGTCAGATGCTCAACCAACTAAACTACCCAAGTGCCCCAATATTTCCTATTTTTGATGCTACTTTTTAGTGTTCAATTTCTAATTGTTGCTAGTATATAAAAATATATTTGAATTTCTTAGGTAGATTTTTTCCTGGCAACATTTATAAGTTCACTTATTAGTTCTAACAACTTAGAATCCATAGACTTTTCTACATAGAAGACCAAGTTACTGGGAAATAAAGGCAATTATTTTCTTCCTTTCAAACCTAGATTTTATTTTTTCATTTTTGGAACTACTGCACTGATTATAACCTTCTCTATAATGTTGAGTAGAAATAGTAACGGTGGGCATTTTTGTCTTGTTCTTGATCTTAGGAGGGAAGCATTCAGTACTTCACTATTAAATGTGATGATGTAGAGTTTGTAGATGTCTTTAATCAAGTTGATGAACTTTCTTTTCTAGTTTGCTAAGAATTTTTAAAATTAGGAATGGATATTGAAGCTTTTCAAATGTTTTACATTGATTGAGATGATCATATATATGTATGCATTTTAGTTTTTAGTCTCATTATATGGTTGGTTATATTGATTGATTTTTAAAGGTTAAGTCAATCTTACATCCCTAGAATAAAATCCTTTAGGGTTTATGTAAATCTGTATATCTTATCTATATATCTATAGATGGATTCTAATTGCAAACTTTTTTTTCTATCTATGTATAAGAAAAATATTGATTTGTCAATTTCTTTACTTGTGATATATTTGTCTGCTTTTGTTATCAGGCTATTGCTGACTTCATAAAATAAGTTTGAAAATGTCCTCTCCTTGTTAATTTTCTGGAATAATTTGTGTAGAACTTTATTTATTTCTTCCTTAAATATTTGGTACAATTCACCAGTGAAGCCATTTGGTTTAGATTTTATTTGTGGGAATGTTTTAAACCACATTTTAAATTTCTAGAATGTATAGATGCCTCTTAATCTTGTTTACTTTTTGGAGTGAGTTTTATTTTTATCTGTTGTTTGTAAGTTAATTATAGCAAGCCTGGAGTTGGTCAGAGCTATTTTTGCTAAATTTCCAACATAGCACTGGCAGCTGGTTAATGCACAAAATATGTCGATCAATAATGTTTCTTTCTGACCATGGGTCTGAGGAGTTTCAGGACAGGTGTACCAACTTATTACCATTGTTTATTGGCCATAGTGACATTGATCATTGGCACTTGGTGTAGGTGAGACCACTACAGGGTTCTCGTTTTGAGCTATTTATTAGCAGGAATAATCCTACATAGTTAGTAAAATATAAAAATTCCCAGCTCTGACTCTATTTGGGTGTCTGGGATTGAGGTGTCTCTCTGCAGACATCAGTGATCTCTGGCCTGAGAGAGAAAGTATGTGCAGCAACATTCTCTACAGAAGGAGAACAGTAAGAGGTGTGCCCTTTGCCTCTTCTGATCCCTTAATGTGAGGCAGCCTTTGTCACTGAGGCATATCCTTATTTTAATGCTCTTCATACAGTGTATTCTTTTCTTGGAATAAACTTTAGCTATGAATATTGTCACAGTGGTTTCTGCAAATCATCTCTAATAATCAAACAGTAGTTCAGTGCCACCATTGTGCCCCAGTGCAACATGCTCTAAGGTATTTGTCCATTTCATCTGAGTTGTCACCTTATGGTTATGCACTTTTAATAATATTCCTTTGTTGTCCTTTTAATGTCTGTAAAATCTGTAGTTACATCATCTCTCTCATACCTTATATTTGTAATTTGTGGTTTCTACTTTATTCCTTGATTTTCTGTAAGAACCAACTTTATCTGCTGTTCTCCTGTGTCACTTGAGGATACAATGATTTTTATTTTATTTTTTTATTTGGTTTGGCTTTGATTGAGTCCCCCCCCCAATTTTAAGGAAAAATTGAAAACATTTATTAGAGATTTTCTGCTTCATTAAAATAGTATTTAAGTGCTATAAATTTCCATTCAAATATGGTTTTCGTTGCACCCAACCTAGTTTGACAAGTGCTTTCACACTCATTTCAAAAACCTTTAAATATCTCTTTTGATTTCTTTATTGATTTGATTTCTTCATTCTTGATTTTAATTGACTCCACGTGTTTTACTGTTTATTTGTGTTAAATGTATTTCTTTAGATATTTTATCATACTTTAGTAGTTGACCATATTCTTATTTCACTTTAACATTTTTAGAAGCAATTACTGATTTTTATCTAGCAATAGTTTATTAATCAAAACCCATATAAAAGGTCCTTTCTTTAGTATGTTGGTACAACAAAATCAGGCTATATTTCATATATGTATTTCTATATCTGTATACATTTATTATTTATCATCTTTTATAGTCTACATATCTATCACTCATCTATCTATCATCCATCTATTATCATCACAATCTATCTATCCTTTATTTATATATATCATCTATACCTTTGTATAATTGGAATAAATCTTTTGATCATAGTATAATTTTTTGCTATTTTGTTGGATTCTAACATAATTGTCTAACTATATTCATCAGTTAATTATTAAACAAAAATTGAAACAAAAACTAAACCTTTTGCTGTAATGTTTTAATCATATTTCTGTCAATTATTAGGATGTCTTCATAAGTTTCATTAGGCAGAGCTTTTTATTGTTTTTTTTTATTTAGGTAATTGAAATCTTAGTGAGATTATCTATTGCTTTACCATGGTTGGTTGTACTCTGGCTCTTTTGTCTATTTAATGATAAATTTTATTTGCCTTAACAAATGTTATATAGAGATTAATATATTTAAGTTTTACACATCTTGAATAATTTTCAAGTATGTTTTGCTAAAACCTTGTTTGTAGCTCTAGATCTTCACATTTTGTTGTTGTGGAATTGTGTTAGTATATCCATAAAGTTATTATAAGTATTGCATTAGTAGTTATATCTTATTTCTGATTTTTAATCTTCCATTATTTCTCTTTATTTTGTATTAATTCATGGTTCTGGGAAATAATCAATTTGTTTGAATTTTTTAAAATATCAACTTTCAGTTTTACTTACCTTTTGAAATTTATTTTTCTTATCTTAGTGAAATCATGTTCTACATACTTTTAATTAACTTTATAGTTTTAAAATGTTATAATGAGTAGGAGTTGCTTTAATTTTTGTTCCGTTTATTTCTGAAAATAATGAATATATTTATGGATGAATAATTCTTTGATTTCTTCTGTGTATAGCTTTTATGAATTGTCATGAAGTGTGTCTATTTCAATCAATATGTATTTCTTTAATTCCAAAGAGTTATATTTGGATTCGCTGTTTCATTCTTTATATATGGTGTTAGTAGATTATTTTTATAGAATTTGGATATAAATGCTCTCTATCAGTTAGTTAGAGAAACATGATAATGGTTCCCAACTCCTCCTCCATAGCTCATAAGTCAAAGGAGATAGAAAAATTTCTTAGAGAAAATTGTCTTTTCATAAAAGTGGGCATTTTTCTTCTAAATCATACTTTTAAAATCCTGGCCTTATGCTGTTTTGTGTCTCGTGCGTTTTCACCTCTTGGATCCTGACCCTTCATCTTTCTTTTCCATATGGACGTTTAATCCAACACCCTGTAACCCATAACTCTACACTTTGCCACTTGTCATCCTCCTTTCTTTGCTTTCCTGGGAAACCACAAGTCATAGATGGAGTTATTTATCTTCATTTCAGATTATTCTGTATCTCTGATGCCTTGCGATTACCCATATATTAACCTTTACTCTTAATTATATATTCAAAAGAATATTTGTGAGATTTTATCCAACATGTTTAAACATTTTATATATATTTTCCTATAGTATAGGAATGCTATTGTCTTGTGTCTCAGTTGATCCTTGCACTATTATATCATGCCTGCACTTATTTCATCATAAAATTTCAATCTTACTTAGGTTTTGTAGTGTTTTATGCACACCTGAGTACAATAGTTAGCAGCATTATGCTATTAGTTTTATGGAAGACTAAAGAATAGATTTTTAAGCATAAGATTTATTATATTAATGTATATATTTGTGTAAAAATTTATGAAAAGTACACTTTCATTTTCTTTACTGAGATGTCTCCCACAAGAAGTTGAGTAACAATCAAGGAAAGAAATAAGCTCATTATGGTGCAATGTAAGTAAATTATAAAAGGAGCTGAGTCGGGGCGCCTGGGTGGCTTAGTCGGTTAAGCGTCCGAGCGTCCGACTTTCGCTTAGGTCATGATCTCGTGGTTCGTGGGTTCGAGCCNGAATAGATCCTAATAACAAAATCTAATTTAATCAGCTATATACCTTCATTACATTTTCATATTATATTTTAATTATTTAGTTTTTTGTTTTATGTTTTTTTAAATTCTTGTTAGTTAACATAGAGTGTAATATTAGTTTCCAGAGTAGAATTTAGTGATTCATCACCTACATGTGCTTATTCATCACTTACATCACCCAGCGCTTACCACCAGAAGTGCCCTCCTTAATACCCATCACTCATCTAGCCCATCACTCATCTAAACCTTCCCTCCAGCAACCCTCAGTTTGCTCTCTGTAGTTAAGAGTCTATTTTATGGTTTGTCTCTCTCTCTCTTTTTCTCTTTCCCCTATGTTCATCTGTTTGGTTTCTTAAATTCCATGGATGAGTGAAATCATGTGGTATTTGTCTTTCTCTGATTTATTTCACTAGGATAATACACCCTAGCTCCATCCACGTCACTGCAAATGTAAAGATTTCATTCTTTTTGATGGCTGAGGAATATTCTAGTGTGTGTGTGTGTGTGTGTGTGTGTGTGTAATACATTGTATCTTCTATATCCATTCATTAGTCTACGGATATTTAGACTCTTTCCATAATTTGGCTATTATTGATATGCTGCTGGAAACATCAGGGTGCCTTTGCCCCTTTGAATCAGTAGTTTTGTATCCCTTAGGTAAGTATATAGTAGTGCAATTGCTGGAGTGGTTGTTCTATTGGTACTGTTGTTCTATTTTTAACTCTATGAGGAAACTCCATACTGTTTTGCAGAGCGGTTGTGCCAGTGTGCATATACTTTAAATCACAATATGGATGTGATTAGATTATATGCTGATGTGTGATTTCATGGATAGTAAAAACGTAATTTGGCTCCCCCAAATTCCTTCCTGTTTGGAACTAAATTTAAAAAACCTACATCATTAAAGTTATTCTTTTAGTTAACAGTTTGGTCCTTATTCAAATGATAATACATGATATATAATTGGAATTCATTCTAGGGTCTTGACCAGAACTTGGAGTTTGTACTTTGGTTTTTTAATAAGATTTTTTTCTTTGTTTTTGTTTTTGTATAAATGTATTTTCTCCGATGAGCAATGCTAAATCTTCCTTTTACATTTCTCTATCATCTTTGTTTTCTTTCTACATTTCTCAATATGCAAACTATTATGCAGAACATAGGATTTTAAACAGAATTTTCTTGTATTTATGTTATTGAGATGCTTTCATAAATTAACTTAAAAATTACACACACGAGGGGCGCCTGGGTGACTCCATCGGTTCAGCGTCTGACCTCGCACAGGTCATGATCTCATGGTTTGTGAGTCAGAGACCTGCATCGGGCTGTGCTGGCATCTAGCTTGGAGCCTGGAGCCTGCTGCAGATTCCATGTCTCTCTGTCTATCTGACCCTCACCTGCTCATGCTGTCTCTCTCTCTCAGAAATAAATAAAACATTAAAAATTTAAAAAAATATACACATGATTTTTTATGTTATCTTTTTACCTGTTTTGATTCCTTGTACCTATTCATTCCACTTCACTTCTGACCATATACTCTGTCATTGTTTTGTCCACAGTTCCAACAATTTTATGTCACATCTGTCACTTAATGAATACTACATTTCTGTTTTTGATAATGGATTTTTTTTCTTTCTAAACTATTGAATTTACTATCAGGTATATCTACTTTTTTATTGAAGTCCTTACCAAAAATCTCTGCACAAGTCACATGCATTTCCATTTCTTTGTGGCTAAAACAGAAGTCATGATTTTTCACATGGTATGCACCATCCCCTCTTTTCCTGTGTGCTAACAAGTTCCATTTATCAACGAGCATTCAGTGCCAGGTATTAAGTAAGCACTTCTTTTGTAGACTTTGTCCCACGTTTCCCCAACTTAACTGGATACACTTAATTATCATTGATTTCCGGTTGAAGTAATACTAACCCTGGCAAACAATTCTTATGGCTATCTTAGCCTACACACCCACTCTTGAGCTCATATTACAAGCAAAGCTTGCCACTAGGTTAATGTCTAGTGGGAGAATATATTTGTTGGGATGGTCTTTCTTACTGTGATGGCAGTGACATCTAGCACAGTTCCCCATATCTTGTCAATGTCCGAAGAATGTTTTCTGAATACATTTATTTATCCCAAATTTACTAGTACATACCGACAAAACTATTTCTTTCATACTTGGACTTTAATTGATATTGCTCTAGCGATTAATATGCTTATTAAATTTTCTATATCTCTGACTCTAACTAGAAATCTTCTTTTTTCTTTTATTTTTAAGGAAGACTATTTGTATTAAGTCACATTGTGAGGTGATCTTTAGAATTGTGACAGAAGTAATAACTGCCTTCTCTTCCTCCCTTGGCTTTTCAAAAAAAGCAAATGTATTTTTATTGATAATATATTTCCATCATCATTGTTATTCATTAATGCAACGTTAAATCTAGAGACCATGATTTTCTTGTTGCTGAGTTTTGGTCAAAAGCTGCTCCACAGTAATTTTCTCAAACATCGAGAAATCATGAGAAAAGTGGAGGCTTGAATGTTTTCAATTTTTAATGCTTATAATCTCACATCAGTAAATGAAAGCAATTCCATTTGGGAGCACAATTTATTTCTTTGTAAACAATTTTTCTTCACTTTTTAATAGAATCACATCATTAAAGTTATACTTTTGCTTTTATTTTACAGTATGAGGTTGATTGTATAGCTGCCATTATTTCTGGATATTTTATTCATACTGAGATAGAAGAGCCCCATCTGGAGGTTTGCCATTCCATACTGTTACATCCACAGGGTATTGGTCACCAATCCAAGAAAGAAATGCTGACTTAGGCTCATGGGTTTGCCTGAAGACTAGAACCCTTCCAGAGAATCTGGGGACAGAGTCAGCAAATGTTTAAGATTCCACTCAGAAGTAGTGGAGAATGATGGCTGCAGTCTACCTACTTTTCTCATCCTTTCTCCTTATCTCTCAGGCTACGTATAGATCACTATATACTCTTACTCAGTTCAACATGCTATGGGAAGTAATGCTCAAAACATTTTTTTTCTTGTAAGATATTACATAAAATTATGAGGTGGATTTCAGTAAACTAACTGAGAGCGATATATAACCAATTGATTTCAGTTTATCTTTCAATAAATATTTGAAGGAGGCAGAGATTTCTATGCAGTGATATTTCTGCAGCCAGATATAGAATGATGAAGGGAGAAATACACACACACACACACACACACACACACACACACACACAGGCTGGTGTTTTTATTTTACAATGTGAAGTTGATGGTTTAGCTGATGTTATTTCTGGATAGTTCTTATATCAGGAATATATATATATCTACCAATTTACTATTGAAATATCTTATATATATATTTGGAGCCTTTATAAAATATGTTATAACTCACATTTCTGATCTTAAAACAGGCCGGTGAAATCTTTTCTTCTCAGGGAAAAATATGGCCACATTTTCACAAAGGGAAATATTACTAATGTTGCAAACTTTATCATACTTACTTTTCTGTCAGACAATAATAATTACTTTAAGTTNGCAGTGTACACTGTGGTAAGTTTTGTGAAAACATGAACCCAACCAAAACAGTGAACATGCCCATCACCCCTAAAAGCGTTCTTGCTTGGCTTTGAAATCCCTTGTGCTGTCTCCTTCTGTTCCTCCAGGTCTCAGGCAACCACGGATAAGTTGTCTATCACTACAGATTAGTCTGATTTCTTGGAGAAGTTTAAATAAATGCAATAATGAGAGATTTTCTCCTTCCAAGCAAATGAATATACTGAGAGTGAATTTAAGAATAATCCCTGTTTTTATGTGTGTTAATTGTTCATCCCTTTTTATTTCTGAGCAGTATTTCAATGTTGTTGGATCTATCAGGTCTTTCAGTTTGTGACTATTACCAATAAAGCTACTAGGAATAATTGTGTAATAGTAGATTAGTAGTATGGAGATATACTTTCAAGTCTCTTGGGGAAATACCTTGGAATTAAGTGGGATGGTTGGTTAGTTTATAAGCTAAGCATGTATTTAACTTTTAAGGAATCTGTCAAACTTTTCTAACATTTCTTTAGCATTTTACATTCCCTTTATCTGTTTGAGAGTTCCAGTTGCTTCACATTAGCCAACCCTTAGTATGATGAGTCTTAAAATTTTTTTTTAATGTTTATTATTATTTTTGAGAGAGAGAGAGACAGAGTATGAGTGGGGAGGGGCGGAGAAAGAAGGAGACACAGCATCAGAGGCAGGCTCCAGGCTTTGAGCTGTCAGCACAGAGCATGATGTGTGTCTTCAATCCATAAACTGTGAGATCATGACCTGAACTGAAGTCAGACGCTTAACTGACTGAGCCACCCAGGTGCCCCAATGAGTCTTTAATTTTAGCCATTCTAGTAGGTTTGTAGTAACATCCTACTGTTGTTTTGATTTTCATTCCTTAATTACATAAGATGTGCATTTTTTAATATGCTTTTTGACTTTTGCATGTCTTCTTAGGTGGGATATCTGTGTAGATTCTTTGCCCATTCTTAGATTGGGTTCTTTTCCTATTATGGAGTTGTAACAGCTCTTTATATATTCTGAATATAGTCTCCTATCAAATATATGATTTTTTAATATTTTCTTCCGTTGAATGGGTTTTCTAGTTTCTGAACGATGTCCTTTGAACAGCAAGAAAATTAAATTAGATGTTGTCAAATTGATTCATGCTTATATCGGTTGTGCTTTTGGTGTCATATCTAAGAACCATTTTAAGACAAGGTCACAAGGATTTACTTCTATGTTTCCTTCTAAGAGTTTAAAATTTTAGCTTTATTCATTTGTTTGTTTGTTTGTTTACTTGAGAGAGAGACACCACAAGAATGGGAAAGAGGTACAGGGGGAGAAAGAGAGAGAGAGAAAGAAACAGAGAGAGAGAGAGAGAGACACTCCCAAGCAGGCTAGATGCTGAGTGTGGAGCCCAATGTGGGTTTGATCCCACAAACCTGGGATCATGAACTGAGCCAAAATCAGGAGACAGACACTCTACTGACTGAATCACCCAGGTGCCCCTAGAATTTTAGCTTTTACATTTAATTCTATGGTTCATTTTGAGTACATGTTATATATATGCATGAAAAGATGTCTGAATTCATTTTGTGGGGCATATGGATTTCCAGTTCTCTAGTATCATTTGTTGAAAATACTATTTTTTAAAATGAATTGTCATGGCACCTTGTGATAAATCAGTTGACCATTATAGTGGGCTGAATAGTGCCCCTGAAAAAGATGTGTCCAAATTCTAACTTGTAGGACCTGCAATTGTGACCTTCTTTGGAGAAGGCTCTTTGGAGACGCTATTAAGCTAGGAATTTTGAGAAGACTCTAGTTCCAATAATTCCAATAATAAGAGAAGAATACACAAAGATACATAGGGAAGAAAGCCATGTGAAGATGGAGGCAGAAATTAAAAACTATGCTGCTGTAAGTCAAAGAATTCCATGGGCTACTAGAAGCTGAAAGTAGAATGGAAGTGTTCTCTCCTTTTTCTATTGGGACACGGTCTTTGCATGGGGAGGCTTTTCTGGTTATTCGACAGTATTTTATTTTTTTTTAATTTTTTTAAAAATTCTTTTTAATGTTTTATATATTTCTAGGAGAGAGAGACAGCGTGAGCAGGGGAGGGTCAGAGAGAGAGGGAGTCACAGACTGAAATAGGCTCCAGGCTCTGAGCTGGCAGTCAGCACAGAGCTCGACGCGGGGCTCGAACCCACGAACCGCGAGATCATGACCTAAGCGAAAGTCGGACGCTTAACCGACTAAGCCACCCAGGCGCCCCTCGACAGTATTTTAGAATAAATTAAAATTTGCATAAAGATACATTATGGGCAGAGCATGAAGGAAGTAGTGAAAGTACACAAAGGAAAGATATGGTAGCCAGGATTCCTGCAGGATGTGCAGGCGGGGCGGTGGGGGAAGGAGGTTATTGAAGATATTTATACTGTCTATTTTACTTGCTGTGCTTAGAGAACAATCATTTCTTATTTGTTCTGGATCCCTGTTTTCATCTTAACTTTTATATAATTTTGTATTATTGTGGGAATAAATGGAAGCAAAGAAGGGCCAAGAACTCCTGGGAGGGAGAAATGGGCCATAGAACACTCTTTACTGCCAATTACAGTAGGACTAAAGGAAGGACATTTGCCAAATACCTGACATTTAGGAGTCACTTTTATNATTTCTTCTTTCACTTTTGTCAGTTTTTACTTCATGTATTTTGGGGGCTTTTTTGCTAGTTAAATATATGTTCATAATTATCATGTCTTTCTGACAGAATTTATCATTATAAAATGTCATTCTTGGACTCTAGTAATCATTTTCATCATAGAGTCTCTTTTGTTTGATATTTAATATAGCCATCCAGCTCTCTTTCAGGTGGTATATGTTTTTCAATCTCTTACTTAAATCTTCCTTGGGCTTTGAATCTAAAGTTTGTGTCTTTTAGACAATATTGAGTAAGATCATGTTTAAAAATGCATTCTGTCCATTTCTGCCTGTTGACTGAAGCTTTATTANTCGAGATAATGACCTAAGCGAAAGTTAGACACCTAACCAACTAAGCCACCCAGGCGCCCCAGTATTTGTGTGTCTAAGGTCTTTTTTGTTCCTTAATTTGTTCATCAATATTTCTTTGTATTAAATCAGTATATATATATACATATATATATGTATATATATATATGTAGATTTCACATCTTTATCTATTCATCAGTCAATGGGCATTATTGTAGATAATGCTGCTATAAACATTAGGGTGCGTGTATTCCTTTGAATTAGTATTTTTTTGTTCTTTGGATAAATGCCTAGTGCAATCGCTCGATCTATTTTTAGCTTTTTGATGAACCTCCATACTCTTTCCCAAAGTGGCTTCATCAGTTTCATTCCCATCAACAGTGTAAAAGAGTTGCCTTTTTTTCACATCCTCACCAACATCTGTTGTTTCTTGTGTTGTTGCTTTCAGCCATTCTGACAGATGTGAGGTGGCATCTCATTGTGTAAAAAAATTCTTTTAATGCTTATGTATTTTTGAGAGAGAGGTAGACACACAGAGACAGATTCAGACAGATTCAGAGCACAACGAGATAATCTCGTTGTGTTTATCCGGGAAATTTGTTTAGATTTGTTGGCAACACATCTTAGTTTTCCTTTGAGGGTGTCTATATAGTAATTCAGAGTGTGATTACAGTATAATGTCTTTTGCCAATTTTGGGAACTTTCCAGCCTTATTTCTTCAAATACTCCTTCAGTTCCACACTCATTCTCCTCTCTTGGAAATCTGATTGTTGGGATAGTACCTTTTATTATTACCCTAAAGTTCCCTGAGACTCTCTTCATTTAATTTTCTGTATTTTATTCCTATTTTTCAAATTGAATAAATGATATCAGTCTGTTCTCAGATCTCCAATTCTCACCTCTGTAATCCCTAGAATTAAGCCCATCCAGCAAGTTTTTCACCTTGACTATTTATTTATAATACTGTAATTTGCATTTCATTTAAAGAGATTTTTAAGAAAAATTTTTGTTTTTGTTTCTAGAGAATTTGTTATTGCTTATTAAGGTAATTTCATGATTGCTTTTTAAAAATTATTGTCGGATAAAACCACATCTGACTCATTTCAGTGTTAGTATTTGTTGCATCTTCACATTTGTGTTGTAAATTTCCTGGTTGTTGGTATAAGTGATTTTTTTCTTATATCCTGGACATATAGGGTATTGTATTATAAGACTAGGATCCATTTTTATTAATTAATTTGTTTGTTTGTTTACGTATAGCAGGCAGTGTCCTTGTTGAGCTGTATCATAAAGACTGTGTGGATGTTCATGTAGTTTCACATTAAGCCCTGCCAACACCAACCTGGTAAAATTGGTGCACTCAGTCATATTGCCTTATTGCTAACAAGCGGAGTACAATTTCAGGTCCCATCTCAACCCCACTGATACCTTGCTGTTAAAAGAAGGGCAGTGGCTCACATAGCCTCATTGCCTGAGTAAGGGTTTATGATTACCTCCCTGCTGGGCCTCACTGCCACCCACTGTATGGGACGTATAGTTATATCACTTTGTTACTACAGCCTCTGGGGAGAATCAGATCTTAGTTGGATTCTACTGTTTTTTAAAAAAGTTATTTTTAAGTTTATTTATTTATTTTGAGAGAAAGAGCATGAGCAGGGGAGGATCAGAGAGAGAGCAAGAGAGAGAAACCCAAGCAGGCTCTGCATTGTTAGAGTAAAGACCATTGCGAGGATCAAACTCACAAATTGAGAGATCATGAACTGAGCCAAAACCGAGTCAGATGCTTAACTGACTGAGCCACCCAGGCCCATCAAGAGAAAGCTTTTAAAGGCATTATCTCAGAGCTCTATGCCACAGCTGTAATTGTTATCACTGCAGATCAAGAAATCAAATTACTGTAGATGTGCAAATTCTGTAATGTGTTGCATCTAGACATTGGCAAAGTTTGGTTTAAAAATAAGGATCCCTGACTCTAGTGGTTGTGCTCTAGTTTTCATAAGTGTATGGTTGTATTTCATGATTGTATATGCAAGATGCTGAATGAAAACCCGGTATGTGTTCTGACTACTTCACCATCTGGCCATTACCCCATCTATCTCTCTCTCCACTTCCCCCCCCCTTACCCCCAGTCCCTGAGACATGATACTGATATAAACCAGTTAGTAACCCTACAATAGCCTCAAGAGGTTCAAGTAAAAGGAAGTCACAAGTTTCACTATGAATCAAAAGCTAGAATTGATTAAGCTAAGTAAGGGAGGAATGTCAAAAGCCAAGGTAAGCTAAAAGCTAAGCCTCTTTTACAAAATATTTAGTCAAGCTGTGAATGCAGAGGAAAAGTTCTTGAAGGAAATTAAAGTGTTATCCCAATGAACATCCAAAAGATAAGAAAGAAACAAGTTTATAACTGATATGGAGAAGGTTTTAGTGGTCTGGATAGAAGATCAAAGCAGCCACACCATTTCCTTAAACTAAGGCATAATCAGAACAAGGCCCTAACTGTCTTTGATTTCTTGAAGGCTAAGGGGTGAGAAAGCTACAGAAGATAAGATGGAAGCTAACAGAGGTTAGTTCATGAAGTTTAGGCAAAGAAGCCATCTCTGTAACATAAAAGTGCAGGGTAAAGCAGCAACTACTGATCTGGAGGCTTCAGCAAGTTATTCAGAAGATCTAGCTAAGATAATTAATGAAGGTGGACAAACTCAACATCAGAGTTTCAATATAGATGAAACAGCCTTATATTGAAAGAAATGCTGTCTAGGATTTTCATAACTAGAGAGGAGAAGCCAATGTCTGCCTTCAAACCTTTAAAGGACAGATTGACATTCTCTTGTTAGAGGCTAATGTAGCCGGTGCCTTGGAAGTTGAAGCCAATGATCACTTACCATTTTGAAAATCCCAGGTCTCTTAAGAATTATGTTAAATCTATCTGTGTGTGCTCTATAGACAGGACAACAAAGCCTGAATAACGGCATGTGTGGTTATGACATGGTTTATGGAATATTTTGAACCCACTGTTCAGACCTAGGTCTCAGAAAAAGTTTTCTTTCATATTATTGCTCATTGACCATGTATCTGAGTTCTGATGGAGATTTACAATAATATTAATATTGTTTTCATGCCTGCTAACCAGCATCCGTTTTTTGGGGGAGGGGTTGGAATTTTTACATATATTTCTTTATTTATTTAAAATAGTTTTTTGTCCAGTTGGTTTCCATATAACACCCAGTGCTCATCCCCACAAGTGCCCTCCTCCATGCCCATCACCCCCCTTCCACTCCCCCCAAACCCCATCAGTCTTCAGTTTGTTCTCAGCANAGGGCCATAGGGGAGTTCTATTGTTAATATTTTAAAGGAATATCCACACTGTTTTCCAGAGGGGCCACAGCATCCATCTTGAGGCCCATGGACCAAGGAGTAATTTTGACTTTCAAGTCTTATTATTCAATACATTCCATAAAGCTGGGGCTGCCATAGGGAATGATTCTTCCTTTTTTTATTAAAAAATTTTTAATGTTTATTTATTTTTGAGAGAGAGAGCATGAGCAGTGGAGGGGCAGAGAGAGAGGGCGACAGAGAATCTGAAGCANGGAATTCTACCAACATTTAAAACAGAATTAAACCCATTCTTCTCAAACTATCCAAAAAATAGAAATCAAAGGAAAACTTCTGGACTCATTTTATCAAGCCAGCATTACTTTGATTCCCGAGCCAGACAGAGACCCAGCAAAAAAGGAGAAGTACAGGCCAATATCCTTGATAAATACAGATGCAAAAATCCTCAACAAGATACTTGCAAATTGAATCCAACAGCACATAAAAAGAATTATCCACGAAGATCAAGTGGGATTCATTTCTGGGTTACAGGGCTGGTTCAATATTTGCAAATCAATCAATGTGATACATCACATCAACAAAAGAAAAGATAAAAATCATATGATCCTGTCAATAGATGCAGAAAAAGCATTTGACAAAATACAGCATCCCTTCT